>NC_090334.1:17444802-17752302 GCF_035084215.1 Heptranchias perlo
TCTCCGACAGCCAGGCATTCAACCGTTCGGCTTAGCTCCAAGGCCTCTTCCTCCGCCTTTGCGAGGGCCATGATTTGTGGCCGCACTTACCTGCGCCACCAGTCCACTAGCGATGGAGTTGGACTCCTCCATCCTCCCCGCTGTTGTGATGAGTGTGCATGGCATGTTTTCCGCTGCCTCGCATAATTGCTCCTGTACCTCTATCGTTCTCCTTTTCAAGGTTGGCCTCCGGGGTTCAGCAACTGTGCCAAGCTGAACAGAGCTTGGAGTGGAGTGCGCCCACCAACGCAGACTCTCCACAGCTACCCCTGCCACCAGTGTCTGCTCGTGTTCACTTGTGTGTGGTGAATCACCAGGTGACAACCAACTACCTCTCTAATAGGGCCCACCGAGGGGTGAGTAACTGCGCCAGTACATGGCTCACTAAGATGTGACAGTGCGCCCTCAGAGGCCGGGAACTCCTCAGGGGAATCGCCCTCGACCATGTCTTCAGTCTGTGATGTCCCTGGAAGAAAACATAGAGCAATATTGATAATTATCGCAGAAGTAATGTTGCGATGAGCATCCTGAGGTGTGGAACAGATCAATCATTGATAACATCAATCCATGATGTGTGTGAGGGATGTTAAAGTTCTGTCACCAGACATTTGTGGGGTGCCAGTCTCGGCATCTCTGATGGCCAGGCACTCCACCGTACGGCTTATCTGCAACGCCTCCTTCACCGCTGTGAGGGCTATGATTTCTGGAGGACCCCCCCCAGTTCTCGCCCTCTCCCTTGCATTTTACGCTCTCTTCTCCTACAAAGGGAGAAAGTACAGAGGTGTGAGTGAGTGAGGGTGAAGTGGTCACCTGATGGATGTATTGCTTTGGGTCAGGATGACAATGAAGCAGATGCATCAGAGGGTGACAATCAGACAGATTGATCACATTGCATCAGGATTGGGGTGAGTGGGAGAGGTGGGTGCACAAATTGGGGGTGAAGAAGTGCACGGAAAGTGAAGGTAACATGACACCGAGCCTTAAGTGGGTGTGAGGAGTGATGTGATGGAGTAGGCTTCGCAGGGCAAGGTGAGGGGTGGTAATGTTCACCACTGAATGCAGATCAATCAGTAACTGTACTCACTTTTCCTGACCTAGTCAGGTCATTAAATCTCTTTCTGCATTGCAGCACCGTGCTTCTGCTGCTGATCTGTTCTGCCACCGCCAGCCACACCTTCTTTGTGACAGATCCAGGTTTCTTACTCCTGTCTGGTGGATAAAGCACCTCCCTCTTGCTTCTCACTGCGCCCAGCAATGTCTCCAGGGCGACGTCGGAGAACCTAGGTGCTGCCTTGGCTCTGGAACGTAACACAGTTATTGTAGCCTCATTTCTTCAGCAAAATGGATTGTTGGAGTGGCCCTTTAAATAGTGGGATTTAAACACGCCATACGGGTGCATAGTCCGCTCACTGCTCAGCTTGAGGACGTGAAACCCAGAATTTCAGTTAAGTGACTTCAATTGAGTCGCGACCACTCGGGAAACCACACGATTTTTTTCTCCGGGTTTCCCACCCGATTATTGACCCCCCCCCCAGCCCCGCTGAGATCCCGCCTCCTAGTTAAAATTTAGGCCCTGTTTTCAGATATTGTAGAGGCAGTCTGGCAAGTAAAATGGGGCAGAGAAACCCTCTGTCAAACTTCCAAAAAATGTGCACCACTATTTGACCCATGACCCTCCTGTGACCCTGATCCGCTCGTCCAAAGTGCATTTACAGGACGCAGAGGACAGGGTTAACTGCCCACCAAGATTTCCCTTCTTTCTCTCCCAGTTACCACCCCTACACATCACCACTGCTGTAAATGTGACGGTGCTGAGCCTGTATGGTAGCCTACAGGCGGTAAGAGATCGGGATGGTGAAAGGTCACAGAGGAGTGTGATTCTCCAACACTGTTTTGGCTGGGAATACTTCCACTATTTTCGAGCTGCAGTTTGTGAATCTTGCTGAGAATTTAAAGGGACCATTGCATCGTGAAATAATGGGTTTTGCTCTGGGGATTCCATTGTTCCTGTGCTTTGAGGAGGACGATGATGAGAACATGGAGAAGGAAAGAATAGAAGCCAGAAAACTGCAGTGCTATCGATATGCCGACAACCAGCCAACACACAGGTACCCATGGCACAGGGTATCCACAGGTCGCATAGGGCCGATCTGGATTTTTCCTATAGCCAGTGTCTGAGACAGTGTTTTCCCGAGACACCGTGACAGAGATGTGCCAGATGTTGGAACCTGACTTGCAGTCTATTTTCCACCAGGGGCACTGTTTTGTCTGTGGCTGTGAAGGTGACAACATCACTTAATTTGTATGTTTCTGGACACTTCCAGGTGCCCTCTGGTGATATTAGTCACATTGGTCAGTCAGCAGCTCATCGCTGCATTAGAAACATCAGGGATGTGCTGTTCAGGCACACTTCTGAGTTCATTCAGTTCCAAATAGGCTCAGCAAAGCAGAGAGAAAGAGAAAAAGCAATCAACTTCTTATGAGTGGCTGGATTCCCACAAGTACCAGTGATTCCACCCATGTGGCTATCAAGGCCCCATCTGAAAGCTCCATTAACTTTATCAACAGGAAAGCATTTTATTCTCTGAATGTCCCAGATAGTGAGTGATGCCAGCCACCTCATTGCACATGTCAAGGCTTGCTACCCGTGCAGTAACCATGATTTGTTTATTTTCGGGCAATCCAGAGTACCTGCAATGCTCAGGCACAGCGATGTGACAGAGTGGCTGGTAGGAGATCAGGGGTACTTGCTTCAGCCTTGGCACTACCAGGATCACAGACCATCACAGTTCTCAAGTCGCCTCAGAGAGCCCTGCAGTGTAGTCCAGCAGGGATTTCCAGAATTGCACTGGCTTACTGCATTCTCCATAATTTGGTCACTGCAAAGGGATTGGGCCTTACAAACACAGAAGGTAACGAGAAAGAAGTTACTGAAGACCAATCCCCTGCTCACGACAGAGTAAAAGAAAGAAATAACTTGCATTTATATAACGCCGTTCACGGCTTCAGAATGTCCCAAAGTGTTTACTTTTGAAGTGTAGTCATTGTTGTAATGTGGAGAAATTTGGCAGCCAATGTGCGCACAGCAAGGTCCCATAAACATCAATGAAATAAATGGCCGGATAATCTGTTTTAATGATGTTGGTTGAGGGGTAAATGTTGACCAGCACACCGTATGCACTTCTTCGGATAGTGCCATGGGATCATTTATGTCCAGCTGAAAGGGCAGGCGGGACCTCGGTCTAATGTCTCAACCAAAAGACAGTACCTCCAACAGTGCAGCACACCCTCAAACTGCACTGGGAGTATCAGCCTGGATTATGTGCTGACGTCTGGAATGGGGCTTGAACTCACAACCTTCTAACTCAGAGGCATGGCTGAGACCAAGTCCATGTCCCTAAGCGGGATGGACCCAGACACTCCACTGCCAGCAGAAGGTGCCATCAGGCAGGAGACCATCACCAACATCTTCCAATAAAGAGGGTATCCTCCATCTGTATGACACAATAAAGTCCTTTATGGTCACTTGCCTTCCTCTCAGACAACCATTCAGCTAATATGTAATAAGACCATAAGACCATAAGAGGTAGGAGCAGGAGTAGGCCATTCGGCCCCTCAAGCCTGCTCCGCCATTTAATGAGATCATGGCTGATCTGATTAATACTTTAATATCATCTCTGGGACAGGACTGTTATAAACATTATTTAACATATAACAGGGATAACGGGAGGCCTCATTAGAAAAAATGCACATACACACTGAATTGCCAGAAATGTACGTATTTACTACCGTCTGCTCCTTCATTGTGCCCTACTACTGAGGTAGCCCTACTACTGATGCTACCTCATATCATAGTGACTACCCCTTGTGCTTAAACCTCTTTTCACATGTCATCCTATCCTCTTACTCATACATGGTGCTACCTCAGTGTCAGGAGGTTGTGAGATTTGTGGCTGGGACTGTATCAATGGAGACCTCGAGAATTGAGATAGTTCTCCTCTGAGTGAAGCCGATGTCCTTGAAGGACCTGACACTATCATGTCGCCAGCGCATCCAATGGCTAATGGATGCACACTAGAGGCTCCCTCCTGCGTTGGCTTTGAAGGGGACTGCATTGTAATGAGAAGCAGTGACATCTGCACCCCCTCCTTGCAACCCACTAGTGCTGGGTACGGGTTCAGTTGGGCTAATGGTCTGTGTGCGGTCAGGTCAAATAGTCCCAATTAAGCCCTGAAAGACCAGAACTTGGATTCTCACCAGTCATTGCTGCCACTACAAAAGTAACAACTGCCTCAGAGCCTCTTCCTGACATATTGAGGCTGCATTAATCTCCTGCACTGCCAGAGTCATCAAGTTGTTCTTCACCTCATGCTCCTCCTGTGCAGCACCGACTCTGGTGATCTCTTTCTTCTGAGTGACCTGCTGTGCTTCTGGCCATTTTGGCCGCAGCAGCCTGTTAACTGCTGCAGCCCACCCTAATTTCCCTTACTTCCAGCAGCAGAGACCCAGTCAGGAGCAGGATTTTAGTTCACACCCCACCTTGCATATTTCAAGGAAAATGCGATCAGGTGCTGACAAGACAACATGGACAAGTGTCCTGTTTTACTCACAATGTCAGGAAAATCCAGGTTTACATCTCTTAAAAGCCGATAATACACCATTGTTGTGGCAGTGGAGTGCTGTTCATTGAGTGCTGCATGTATCCATAGCACCTTCAGCTGGCCTCGCGCTATAATGGGAGGTCAGCTCCTTTGCATAATATTACAGCTATGCTGGCACAGCGCAGGAAGCAAAGAAATGTGTTATCTGGCTTCAGCAGATCTTAAAGGGCTACTGAATTTGAACTGTTAGCCATGGCTCAGTGGTAGCACTCTCACCTCTGATTCAGAAGGTTGTGACTTCAAGTCCCATTCCGGAGAATTGAGTATTAAATCTAGGCTGACACTCCCAGTACATTACGTGGAGTCTACAGCACAGAAACAGGTCCATGCTGGTGTTTATGCTTCATGTGAGCCCTCTTCATCTAACCCTATCAGCATAGCCTTCTATTCCTTTTCTCTCTCATGTGTTTATCTAGCTTCCCCTTAAATGCATCTATGCTATTTGCTTCAACTACTCCTTGTGGTAGCGAGTTCCACATTCGTACCACTCGCTGGGTTTCTCCTGAAAGAAGTTTCTCCTGAATTGCCTATTGGATATATTAGTGACTATCTTATATTTATGACCTCTAGTTTTGGACTCCCTCACAAGTGCAAGCATTTTCTCCACATCTACCCTATCAAACCCTTTTATAATCTTGAAGACCTCTATCAGGTGACCCCTCAGCCTTCTCTTTTCTAGAGAAAAGAGCCCCAGCCTGTTCAGCCTTCCCTGATAAGTATATCCTTTTAGTTCTGGTATCATCCTTGTGAATCGTTTTTGCACATTCTCCAGTGCCTCTATATCCGTTTTATAATATGGAGACCAGAACCGTATACAACACTCCAAGTGCGGTCTAACCAAGGTTCTGTACACGTTTAACATAACTTCTCTACTTTTCAATTCTATCCCTCTAGAAATGAACCCCTTTGCTTTTTTATGGCCTTATTAACCTGCCTCGCTACTTTTAGTGATTTGTGTATCTGTACCCCTAGATCCCTTTGCTCTTCTACCCCATTTAGACTCTTATCCAAGCAGTATGTGATCTCCTTATTCTTTCTACCAAAACGTAACACTTCACACTTATCTAAATTGAAATTCATTTGTCAATTATACGCCCATTCTGCAAGTTTATTAATGTCTTCTTGCATTTTGTCCCAATCTTCTTCAGTATTTACTATACCCTCAACTTGGTGTTGTCCGCAAATTTTGAAGTTGTATTTCCAATCCCCAAGTCCAAATTGTTGATGTAAATTATGAACAACAGTTGTCCCAGCACCGATCCCTGTGGAACACCACTTCCCGCCTTTTGCCAGTCTGAGAAGCCACCCGTAGCCCCTACTCTCTGTTTTCTGATTTGTAGCCAACTTGCTATCAATTCTGCTACCTGTCCCCTGACTCCACCCTAGTCATGAGTCTACTATGCGGTACCTTATCAACGGCCTTTTGAAAATCCAAATATATTACATCTACTACATTACCCATGTCTACTCTTTCTGTTACTTCTTCAAAGAATTCAATAAGTTTGGTCAAGCATGACCTTCCCTTTTGAAATCCATGCTGACTATTATATTTTCAGTTTCTAGACGTTTTTCTATTACACCTTTGCGTAAAGATTCCATTATCTTGCCTACCACTGACGTTAAGCTAACTGGCCTATATTTCCCTGGACTTGTTCTATCTCCCTTTTTAAATATAGGAATCACATTAGGTGTCCACCAGTCCTCTGGCACTATTCCCTTTTCTAATTAATTTTTATGTATATGTAATAGTGCCTCTGCTACCTCTTCCCCAACTTCTTACAATATGCACGGATGTAATCCGTCTAGACCAGGAGTTTTATCCTCTCTAAGTTTGATTAGTTTATCAATTATCTCTCCCCTTTCTATCTTAAATGTCTTTATATCTTTTTGATCTAATGTCATGTCCACCCTGTTTGTCTCCCTGGTAAATGCTGAGGTAAAGTAATTAATCAATATTTCTTCCATTGCTCTGTCATTACTTATGAGTTTATCATGTGCATCCCTTAGTGATCCCATCCCTATCCTGATTTTTCTTTTGTATTTATGTCTGTAAAATACTTTACTATTTCTTTTTATGTTGAGTACCGAGGGAGTGCTGCACTGTCAGAGGTGCCGCCTTTTGGATGAAACGTTAAACCGATGCCGTGTCTGCCCTCTCAGGTGGAGGCAGAAGATCCCATGGCACTATTCGAAGAAAAGCAGTGGAGTTCTCCTGTGAATCCTGTGAATATTTATCCCTCAACCAACATCACTAAAACAGATTATCTGGTCATTATCACATTGCTGTTTGTGGGATCTTGCTGTGTGCAAATTGGCTGACGCGTTTCCTATGTTACAACAGTGACTATACTTCAAAATGATTTAATTGGCTGTAAAGCGCTTTGGGATGTCCTGAGGTTGTGAAAGGCGCTATAAACTGTACTGCTACTGATGGGTATAAATGGCTGCAGCTAGACCAGGACAATGAATGGTACCCTTCCAGCAAAATTCAAATATGTATCTGGAAGGTCAGTGGATCTTGCAAGCACTAAGCTTGTATCAGACCTGGGAGACCCAAAGTTGGAAGTCAGTCACGTGGGAAGAATCAGAGATCGGCAGAAGAAATAGGGTTAAAAATAGTAAGATTAATCAGGGCAGAAAAGTGTGCCAGAAAAGTGTTACAATTACAGGAACTGCACTATATGCAAGGCAACGGATAGATATTAATCTGTGTCTTTGCTGGATAGCTGTGACATTGAAGGAGGAAGTCTGAATCTTAGTCTGAAGGAGAAACGATTGATAAGCAAATAACATTGCATTACTTGGCAAGCTTATGTCAGAATCAAAGAAACAGGATGCAGGTTCAAGTGCACAGCAATGAAAAATACAGACATACTGTGCAGAGAAGATATTTTATTGATGTTTAGAGCAGGATCACTAGAGCAGAATAACAGGATCAGAAAGGGATAAAAGATAGGATGCCATTTGGAACGCAAACAGATTAAACCGTAAGATAATAGAGAGAGGCAAATGCTGATCGTGCAGTAATATCTTGCTTCTGACAATGCAAGAGAAAACGACTATAGAGAATTGGAAGACAAAGAGTACTTGGCTGGCAAATGTCTGACAAATGCTGCAGGGACGGTGGTGAAAAGGTGCAGTGTTAGGCTTTTTGATGGGAGCTGAGATACATCTGCAGAAATTATTAGTTTCCAGAGGCATCCTGTCTAGTAACAGAACTCTATCACCAAATGTCACAATTATTCTCACCGGTGTCGCTCCTAACCCCTTAAGAGACTGTTCAAAGGAGCCATTTAAAAAACGAACAATGGCTTCTGTGCAGTCATTTACAATTACCGGATTGTTCCGAACTCCACAGAGCTTTGATTCACCTAAGTAAATACATTGTATTGTTTGAGAAAGATTACTTTTACGTTTTTAAAAGAAATGGCTGTAAAAGGTGGCCTAATGTTAATTGCTCCAGTAAGTCATGTCAATGTCAGGGAACTTCCTCAGACTGATCTGCACAATGCTCCACTTCATACCTAAATGTTATCCTATTTCCCTTTCAGACAGACCGATTTCTAAAGCAACTATTCTGATGGACTCAATATTCAAACTGTGTAAGATATAATGTAAGAAACAATATATTGCAAATCTTCAAGTATAATGTGCTCGCACGTAAAATACACTCCCTTTCTGTCCATTTTGAGCCACAAATTTTCTACTTTTTGGCCTGCAGCTTGTTCTGAGTTGGAGAAAAGCTCACTGGTGTGGGCAAGGAGTTGGAAATCAGCAAGACCCAAGTCATATTGTGCATGGGGCTGGAGGATAATCTCCTGCAGCCGCACAATCCATCTGTTAGGCAGCAGACTGGGCTTCTTACAGAAACTGCCAACTGACTTGGAAGATGATCTAACCCAATTTAAATGCATCTTACAAAAAACACAATTTCGAACTTTGTTACATTATAAATATGTGTTGGACTCCACTCAATTTCAATGAGCCATACACAAGTAGCATTAGGCAGTAAAATGATTTCCAACTGTACGACAGGAAATCAAAAGTTGTGGTTCACTGTATGTTCACAGGCACGGCAGATGGAGCCAAGTTACCTCCATACATCTCAACAAAAGGAATACTCCACAGTAACATTTTCAAGGGGTGCACATATGACAATGCATCCGGAAGATAGAAGGGCGTGGGTCTGATGCTGCACTGGATCAAACTGTTAGGCCATGTGCTCTGCTTAACACTAAATGATCAGAGGCTGACAATACAATGGCAGGCACCTGGTGTTAACAAGGCACTCAGTGCTCAGGCACAGTACAGCTGGACTATTGCTCAGTGCCTCCCGATGCAGCAGCTGAGCACAAAGGGAGCCTGAGCAATGGTCCAGCTGCACAGTGCCCATTTAGAATGGAGAGGCCATCTTCAAGTTTAAAAATAAAATTGGGCACCTTCACTGTTGACCCCCTTGGCATCAATGTTCCGAATGTCTAGTATCCCCATGCCCCCGTACCACCTCTCCTTGCCCCTTCTGCCTTGCATCTTTTCCCTCATGCTGGGAAAGTGCCCATTGTACAATGGGCAGCCAGCAGCCCTCCATTGGCAGCTAGTGCCCAATAACTCGGCCATGCTGCTCTTGGCACATTGCAAGAGAGGCACTCGGAGGGCCAACAAGTTCCGAAAATGAGCTGACCTTGTTTTATTTGGCGAGGTCAGTCCATTGTGCACAACTCCAAGCAGTGCCATTCCTCAAATGCCTTCTCACAAGAAAAACAGAGCTCCCCTAACGATGATCCCAGAAGAATGACGAGGATGTAATGATGAATAAAAACAATGCTCTGTCGGTGAAGTCGAATGGTAGAGTCACTGCTGGCCCACACACCTTCGCTATTGGGAATCGTGCAGATACCCGGATTCTGGACGATAGTGGATTTGTGGAACACCTTAGACCCACAGAATGTTGTGTATTTAGTACAAAGGGAGGGAGACAACCTCAGTTGGATCCATTGCAAAACAACAACAACAATTACTGTATGGCAGCTGAGCACAATGCAAGTGAGCCGACTTCATAGTAGGTACAGCACAGGAGGAGGCCATTCGACCCATCGTGCTGCGTTTGACGAATCAGGTTATGAGTTTGAAGTTTTCATTACCCTTAATGTTTTTGCCAAGCCTTGTTCTATCTCCACCAGTTTAATTCACATGTTGCATTTTAAGTAATTCAATAAAACTTTATTTAATCTTTCCTGAATTGCTTGAAAATGATTTTCACTTTACTATCCATGTATAATTTGCATCCCAAATGTTGGAATCGAAAGATGTATTATCGTAATGAAATTTAAAGTAACAGGGGGCTAAATTGGGCCGCCCAGCACCTGTTTTGTCGACGCTCCGCGGTCTCCTAAACTCTAAAAATGACGTCCGGATTGCACGAGCATGCTTCTAGTGTGACGTGCACCGGCTGCCCTCTTGGTAAAGGCATTCGCACACTCACAGATAACAAACACCTACACGTTTGATTTAAAGGGACATATGTGATTGTGGAACTCAACGCTCCAGCCAATGCTTAACCTCGCACAGCTGAACAGGTGTTAAATGGCCTGGAGGACCCCCCGACCAGCGCTATTTAAAGGGAGCATGCAGGTGTTGCAGGTTAGTTGCTGGATAGGTTATTCTGGCTGCTGGTATAACCCTAACCCTAATTGTACGTGCTTGTTGAAGCTTCCTATACTTGGAGAATGTTACAATATTATGTAGAGAGTGGTCTGGGGCTGGTCGTGCATTACTGTTGGTGGCATTTAAAACAGTGTGCTGAACAAGGTTGCTGCCAACCATGGGTGGCCTGTTAGTGCTCCCGCTGGGCATTGAACATGACTAGGAGCATGCAGAGAGGCTACGCAGAGCAGGTCAAGCTGCGAGAAGAGGGAGGAGGAGGAGGAGGCGCAGGGCACTGAGAGGAGACCATATCTGATGAGGGCCTTCAGGGGCCACTTCTCTTACCTCAACCTGAGTGAAGATCAGTGCATCCAATGACTGTGGTTCATGAAAGAGGTTGTGATGGAGATTTCTCAACTGCTGCAGCCACAGCTGCAGCCTCCGAGCAGGGCGATGACAGCATTGCCTGTAGCTGTGAAGGTATCCCTGGTACTGAACTTTTATGGCTCCTGGCATTTACATCTAGTGCCACTTCCTCCCACTGCCACCCGAGCTGGTGCCTGGAGGGCCTCCTGCCCACCTGCGGACACAGGATAGCCCTCCGTGCATCCACCTCATGCACCAAGGCCTCTAGTGCGTTGTTTGAGAACCTTGGTGCTCTCTCGCAGACCCAGCCATTACTACGTATCTTCAAGCACAGATTTAATTGCCAATGCACTTCCTGCAGCTACAGTGCACCTCCCCTTTAAGGGGTGCAGGCTGCCTTTAAGTAGTGCTGGCCATGCTCAATATCGGGCCCCCTGCTGGTGCGTGCAGCCACTCAGCAACACAGGGAATGCTGACTGCAGAAATCATGGAGATCATCAGGCAGCACGAGATTCACGTGCTGCCTGTATCTCAACGACCGATTATCGCGCACCACGATCCCCGTGCCCGGCTTTGGGGGCTATCCAATATAACCCCCATAGTATCCAAATACTAAGTGATACATTTTACAAATTAGCAATCCCATTCATGTGATGAGGTTGCACATTGGAAATTCAAGCATGATGATCTGTGCATCCCACATGATTTCCATCATTATTATGCTGCTGAATTCCCGATCTGTGCTCCCATCGCATGTAGCTCTGCACTTGGAGCCCTAATTCGTAAAATCTGCCCACATTTTTAATGGCATTCTTAATGGTGCAGACCTCAGCTTTTGCATCCAGTCCTCAATATTATTGGGTTGTTCTGATCGCCAGAGAATGAAGATTCACTTAAATGGATACAATGTACTGCTTGGGAAAGATTACCTTTATATGAATTAAATAACAGCCTTGGAGGAAGCTTAGTTTTAATTGCTCACATAAGACATGTCAATTTTGTGAAACTTCATCACATTTATCTTCACAATATGGCAAATTAAATCCTTCATTTGCATACTATCTAATATGCAAGCTTTTAAAAATTCATAGCGTTCTGGCAATAACGAGCCTGTAAGTTTCTAATAAGTCTCTAATTTATTTAAAACAGACAAATATAATTAAATTAACATTTTAAATGAAAGGCAGATTAATTGATGTTCGTTTAGACAGTGCGGGTAGAAATTAAAATACAGAGAAATGGGATGACACTTACATAGAAATATATAGAAGTTACAAAATGGAAACAGGCCATTTGGCCCAACTAGCCTGTGTTGGCATTTACACCCCACATGAGCAAATAGTTGTAATCACATTTACCCACCCAGTTCCCATATCCTTTTAGTTTCTGTCTCAATCTCTAACCCTGCAAGTGAATTCCACAGCCTCATGATTCTCTGTGTGAAGAAGTTTCTTCTGCCCTCTGTTCTAAATCTCTTACATTTACACACAATAAACTAACAGGTAATGACAGCAAAATGGCAGAAATATTAAATAATTACTTTGCCTCAGTATTTATAGGAACATAGGAACTGGAGTAGGCCATGTAGCCCCTCGAGCCTGTTCTGCCATTTAATGAGATCATGGCTGATCTGTGACCTTACTCCATGTACCCACCTAGTCCCTATATCCCTTAATACCTTTGGTTAACAAAAATCTATCAATCTCAGATTTAAAATTAACAATTGAGCTAGCATCAACTGCTGTTTGTGGAAGAGAGTTCCAAACTTCTACCACCCTTTGCGTGTAGAAGCATTTCCTAACTTCACTCCTGAAAGTCCTGGCTCTAATTTTTAGGTTATACCCCCTAGTCTGAGACTCCCCGACCACTGGAAATAGTTTCTCTCTATCTACCCTATTAGTTCCCCTTAATATCTTGAAAATGTCGATCAAATCACCCCTTAATCTTCTAAATTCCAGGGAATACATCCCTAGTTAACCAGGGAGACTAACACGGTGGGCATGACGTTAGAAGAAGAGATCAAAAAAGATATAAAGACATTTAAGATAGAAAGTGGGGAGATAATTGATAAACTAATCAAACTTAGAGAGGATAAGACCCCTGGTCCGGATGGATTGCATCCTCGAATATTAAAAGAAGTTAGGGAAGAGATAGCAGAGGCACTATTACCTATATATAAAAATTCATTAGAAAAGAGGACTGACAGACAGCTAATTTAATTCCTTTATTTGAAAAGGGAGATAAAACCAGTCCAGGGGACCATAGAACAATTAGCTTAACATCGGTGGTAGGAAAGATAATGGAATCTTTACTCAAAGATGTAATAGAAAAATATCTAGAAAATGAAAATTTAATAAAGAGTAGTCAACACGGATTCCAAAAGGGAATGTCATGCTTGACCAACCTTATTGAATTCTTTGAAGAAGTAACAGAAAGGGTAGACCAGGGTAATGTAGTAGATGTAATATATATGAATTTTCAAAAGGCCTTCGATAAGGTACTGCATAGTAGACTCATGACTCAGGTCAGAGCATGTGGAGTCAGGGGACAGGTAGCAGAATGGCTAGCAAGCTGGCTACAAAACAGAAAACAGAGAGTTGGGGTTAAAAGTAGTTACTCAAGCTGGCAAAAGATGGGAAGTGGTGTTCCACAAGGATCGGTGCTGGGACCACTGTTGTTCATCATTCACATAAACGATTTGGACTCGTGAATCGGAAGTACAATTTCAAAATTTATGGACGTCGTTAATAAACCTGCAGAATGGGCGTGTAATTGGCAAATGATTTTCAATATAGATAAGCGTGGGGTGGTGCATTTTGGTAGGACGAATAAGGGGGCCACATACTGCTTAGATAATAAGAGACTAAATGGGGTAGAAGAGCAAAGGCATCCAAGGGTACAGATAGACAAATCGCTAAAAGTAGCAACATAAGTTAATAAGGCCACAAAAAAAGCAAACCAAGCACTGGGGTTCATTTCAAGAGGGATAGAACTGAAAAGCAGAGAAGTTATGTTAAACATGTATAGAATCTTGGTTAGGCCACACTTGGAGTATTGTGAACAGTTCTGGTCTCCATATTATAAAAAGGATATAGAGGCAGTGGAGAATGTGCAAAAAAGATTTACTAGGATGATACCAGAACTGAAAGGTTATAACTATCAGGAAAGGTTGAGCATGCTGGGACTCTTTTCTCCTAGAAAAGAGAAGACTGAGAGGTGACCTGATAGAGGTCTTTAAGATTATGAAAGGGTTTGATAGGGTAGACATACAGAAAATGTTTCCACTTGCAGGGGAGACCAGAAC
This sequence comes from Heptranchias perlo, assembly GCF_035084215.1. Lineage (NCBI taxonomy): Eukaryota > Metazoa > Chordata > Chondrichthyes > Hexanchiformes > Hexanchidae > Heptranchias > Heptranchias perlo. Next base: position 17,458,816 of record NC_090334.1, read on the forward strand.
TAGGGGGGCCATAAATATAAGATAGTCACTAATAAATCCAATAGTGAATTCAGGAGAAACTTCTTTACCCAGAGAGTGATTAGAATATGGAACTCGCTACCACAAGGAGTAGTTGAAGTGACTAGCATAGATGCATTTAAGGGGAAGCTAGATAAACACATGAGGAAGAAAGGAATAGAAGGATATGCAGATAGGGTTAGATGAAATAGGGAGGGAGGAGACTCGTGTGGAGCATAAACACCTGCATGGACCTATTGGCTGAATGGCCTGTTTCTGTGCTGTACATTCTATGTAATTCTATGTAATCTTGTATCTACGGCCCCTCCTTCTTGACTCCTGAACTGCTGGAAACATCTGCTTATATCTACCCGGTCCCACCCTTTGATAATTTTAAACACTTCCATCGTATTGCCCCACAATCTGCATTGTTTGAATGAAAAATGACCCAGTTTTTCAAGTCTTTCTCCATATTTGTATTTCCTTTTATATTCTATACCTCTGGAAATAGAATTCTATTCTTTTTTTTTACAGCCTTATCAACCTGAGGTGCCGCCCAAATCCCTCTGCTCTTCCAAGGCACCGAACCTACTTCCATTCAGAGCATCATTACTGCTGTTTTATTTACCAAAATGCAACACCTCACATTTACTGACATTGAATTACATCTGTCACTTTTTAGCCCAAGTCCCCCATCTTATAAATATCCCTCTTCATCTTCCTTTGGTTTTCTAAAGAATTAGCTATATCTCCTATTTTGGTATCATCTGCAAACTTTGATACCACTTCCTCTAGGCCAATATCCAAATCATTGATATGCACAGTGAACAGAAGTGGCCCTAGAACTGACCCTGAGGGACACCACTACCCACTTCACCCAAGCTCCGATCCCTGCGGTACCCCACTAGTCACAGTCAGCCAACCTGAAAAAGACCCGTTTATTCCTACTCTCTGTTTACTGTCTGTTAACCAATTCTCAATCCATGCCAGTATATTACCCCCAATTCCATGTGCTCTAACTTTGTTCATCAGCCTCCTGTGTGGGACCTTATCGAAAGCCTTCTGAAATTCCAAATACACCACATCCACTGGTTCCCCCTTATCTATTCTACTAGTTACATCCTCAAAGAACTCCAATAGGTTTGTCAAACATGATTTCCCTTTCATAAATCCATGGTGACTCTGCCAAATCCTATTATTATTTTCTAACTGTTCTGTTATCACATCCTTTATAATAGATTCTAGCATTTTCCTTACTACTAATGTCAGGCTAACAGGCCTGTGGTTCCGTTTTCTCTCTCCCTCCTTTCTTAAATAGTGGGGTTACATTTGCTACCCTCCAATCTGCAGGAACTGTTCCAGAATCTATTGAATTCTGGAAGATGACAACCAATGCATCCACTATCCCTATAGCCACCTCTTTCAAAACCCTGGGATGTAGATCATCAGGTCCTTGGGATTTATTGACTTTCAGTCCCATTAATTTCTCTAGTGCTATTTTTTTACTAATACTAATTTCTTTCAGTTCCTCATTCTTGCCAGACCCTTGGTTCTCTAGTATTTCTGGGAGGTTTTTTTGTGTCATCTTCTGTGAAGACAGACACAAAGGGGGTGATTTGAAACCCCAAGAGCGGGTGGGTTGGGGGTGGGCGGGAGTTGAAAATAGTTGTTTTTTGGGTCGCAACTGTAACCCGGCTTTATTTCCGGGTTTAACGTCGGCGCAAAGAAGTCCAGGCTTCCCACTGGGAATGCAAAGTCTGAAAATTTTGCGGTTGCGACTAAAAACAACTATTTTCAACTCCCACCCGTCCCTAACCCACCCGTTCTTGGGGTTTAAAATCACCCCCAAAGTATTTGTTTAATTTCTCTGCCATTTCCTTATTCCTCATTATAAAATCCCCCGTCTCTGTCTGAAAGGGACCCACATTTGCCTTCACCAGTCTTTTCCTTTGACCAAAGAGGTAGGTTTTAAGGAGCGTCTTAAAGGAAGAGAGAGAGGCGGAGAGGCAGAGAGGTTTAGGGAGGGAATTCCAGAGCTTAGGGCCTAGGCAGCTGAAGGCACGGCTGCCAATGGTGGAGCGATTAAAATTGGAGATGCGCAAGAGGCCGGAATTGGAGGAGTGCAGAGATCTTGGAGGGTTGTAGGGCTGGAGGAGGTTACAGAGATAGGGAGGGGCGAGGCCATGGTGGGATTTGAAAACAAGGATGAGAATTTTAAAATCAAGGAGTTGCAGGACCGGGAGCCAATGTAGGTCAGTGAGCTCAGGGGTGATGTGTGAACAGGTCTTGTTGCGAGTTAAGATACAGCAGCAGAGTTTTGGATGAGCTCAAGTTTACAGAGGTTGCAAGGTGGGATACCAGCCAGGAAAGCTATCCTCCCCCTAACTCCATTCCCCATAATCTTTGTAAGTGATCTCCCATGAGGTACTTCATCAAAGGCTTCTCTAAAGTTCATGTACACTACATCCGCCTCATTTCCTCCTCAAACAATTCTGTGAGGTCTGGCAACCACAGTTGTCTCTTTTGTAAACTGTGCTGGCTACCTCTAATTATTTTCTGCTTATCTACATCCCTGGTAATTTCATCCTTAATTAAAGACTCAAAATTTTTCCCCACCATAGATATTAAGCTAACTGGTTTGTAATTAATCGGATTAGCTTCATCTCCCTTTTAAGAATGGGTACTACATTTGGCCACTATCCAGTTCTCTGGCAAACATTCTGAAGTAGAATTCCTAGGGCCTCTGCAATTTCCTCCCTCAACTCCTTCAGGGTCCTAGGATGTATCCCATCAGGCCCTTGCACTTTGTCTTCCCTTATCTTAACTAACTTATCTAAAATTTTCCTTTTATCCATCACAATATCACTCATCTCACTCTCAACCACTTCAGGATAAACCTCCTCTCTGATATCTTTCTGTTTAGTAAGGACCAATGCGAAGTACCTATTAGATTCCCCTGCTTTTTTTGGATCATCTTGTATAGATTGTACAATCCTGTCCTTAAGATATGACTCTATCTTTATTATTTTTAATGTTTTAATGTGTAAATTGATATGCTTTTCACATGGCAGTATGACTTTTGGGAATGTCAGATTGAAAATAAATTTTCATCAATGGTTCAATTGATGGTTCAGTTGTTAAGGGAAGTGCCTGGTGTGGAACTGAGTCCAACCATCATTATGTGCTGACTTGGCTTTTCTCAGCCCAGTAGAGGTGCTAAAATTGTCTAAGCACCTCTGGACCAGGTAAAGGAAAGCCAGCAAAAGGTCCTGTTCTCGATTGATACCCAATGATGCCTGCTGTGTGTCCATGGAGGTCCATGGGTGAGGACAGAATTAGCTGTGATGCCCCCCTACGATTATGTAGCCTTCCAACCTCGCTGTCTAAGCTGACGCATACAGAGCAGCCGCTGGAGTGAGGTGTCGACACCCATTGGGTCTCATTCAGCAGAGGCCGAGGAGATGATGCTGTGAAATGGAGAGAGAGGAAATTTTTTTTTTAAAAACAAGTGCTTTCAGAAATGTTACCCAACGAGAATTAGAATCTCTGGAATAGATGAGCATTATTAACATGTTGTCTCATTTTTCTGCTAAAATTATTGCTGTAATTTCTGATCTGTACCACAGACATCAAAACTACAGCACAGAAACAGGCCATTCGGCCCAACTGGTCTATACCAGCATTAATGCTCCACAAGAGCCTTCTCTCCCTCCTTACTTTATCTAACCCTATTAGGTTACTCTTCTATTCCTTTCTCCCTCATGTGCTTATCTAGCTTCCCCTTAAATGTATCTATGCTTTTTGCCTCAACTATCCCTTATGGTTGCATGTTCCATAGTCTTACCGCTCTTTGAATAAAGAAGTTTCTCCTGAATTCCCTATTGGATTTATTAGCGACTATTTTATATTATGACCTCTAGTTTTGGACTCCCCCACAAGTGGAAACACTTTCTCAATATCTACCCCATCAAACCCTATCATTATCTTAAAGACCTCTATCAGGTCACCCCTCAGCCTTCTCTTTTCTGGAGAAAAGGGCCCCAACCTGTTCAGCCTTTCCTGATAAGAATATCCTCTCAGTTCTGGTATCAACCTTGTGAATCTTTTTTGCACCCTCTCCAATGCCTCTACATCCTTTCTATAATATGGAGACCAGAACTGTGCACAATACTCCAAGTGGTCTAACCAAGCTTTAATATAACGTATTTGCTTTTCAATTCTATCCCTCTAGAAATGAACCCCACTGCTTGATTTGCCTTTTTTATGGCCTTTTTATTAACCTGTGTCACTACTTTTAGTGATTTGTGTATCTGTACCTCTACAACCTTTTGCTCCTCCATCTTATTCAGACTCTTAGTATCCAAGCAGTATGTGGCCTCCTTATTTTTCCTACCAAAATGCACCACCTCACACTTATCTATATTGAAATTCATTTGCCAATTACATACCCATTCTGCAAGTTTATTAATGTCTTCTTGCATTTTCATGCATTCTTCCTTTATGTTTAACTACACCCCCAATTTGGTGTCATTCGCAAATTTTGAAACTGTACTTCCGATTCATGAATCCAAATCGTTGCTGTAAATTGTGAACAACGGTGTTCCCAGCACCGATCCCTGTGGAACACCACTTCCCACCTTTTGCCAGTCTGAGTAGGTACCCTTAACCCCTACTCTCCATTTTCCGTTTTGTAACCAACTTGCTATCCATTCTGCTACCTGTCCCCTGACTTCACATGACCTTAATCATGAGTCTACAATGCGGTACCTTATCGAAGGCCTTTTTGAAAATCCAAATATATTATATCTACTACATTACTCTTGTCTACTCTTTCTGCTACTTCTTCAAAGAATTCAGTAAGGTTGGTCAAGCATGACTTTCCCTTCTGAAATTCATGCTATCTATTCTTTATTATATTTTTGTTCTCTAGATGTCTTTCTATTACATCCTTGAGTAAAGATTCCATTGTCTTTCCTACCACTGAAGTTATGCTAACTGGTCTATAGTTCTCTGGACTTGTTCTATGCCCTTTTTAAATATAGGAATAACATTAGCTGTCCGCCAGTCCTCTGGCATTATTCCCTTTTCTAATTCATTTTTATATATATGTAATAGTCCCTCTGCTGTCTCCTCCTTAACTTCTTCTAATATTCGCAGATATAATCCATCTGGACCAGGGGTCTTATCCTCCCTAAACTTGATTAGTTTATCAATTATCTCCCCCCTTTCTATCTTAAATGTTTTAATATCTTTTTTGACCTTTTCTTCTAATGATCTGCCCACCTTGTTAGTCTCCCTGGTAAATACTGAGGCAAAGTAACGATTCAATATTTCTGCCATTTCGCTGTCGTTACCTGTGAGTTTATTGTGTTCATCCCTTAGTGGCAGCTATCCCTATTCTGATTTTTCTTGTGTTATTTATGTGTCTGTAGAATACTTTACTATTTCTTTTTATATTCCTTGATAATTTAATTTCATAGTTCCTCTTTGCTTTCCTAATTATTTTTTGGACTTCTTTCCTAACGTCTTAGTATTCCCTTTTGTCATCCTCTCCTTTATTGTCTATGTACTTGGAGTATGCCTTTTGTTTTCATTTCAGTTTTATCCTTATCTCTTTATTCATCCATGGTGTTTCATTACTGGCTAGTTTGTTCTTGTTTTTTTTAAGAGGAATATACTTCTCCTGAACCGTTTTGAATATTTTCCACTGCTGTTCTATTTTTTTTCCAATTTACATACCCCAGTTCCACTCTCATCCCCTCAAAATTAGCTTTTTTCCAATCTACTGCTTTGGTCTGATTCCATCTGGAGAATTTACAAGGTAAACAAGCGTTAAATAATGCATAGTTCTTAATCCCACAATAAAAAGCTCAGTATTTTGGCGCTCCTCTGATGGTTCAGCTGGTTAAGCAGTGAGTTGCTAAGCAGCACAGAGGAGAAGGTTCCAAATCTCAATCACCAGCCTGTGCTGAGTGAGCTGATCTCAGCCAAGTGGAGAACGACAATTGGCCTCCGCACCTCTGGGTTTAAGGAGGGAGAAAGACGACCAGGCTTCCTGCCGCTGATTGCTATCCGATAACATCTGGGGCACGATTTTAAAATAAAAGTGCGGGTGCGTTGGGGTTGGTGGTGGGGCGAAGCGAAGCAAATCGGATTTTTGAGGAACGGGCAGAAATCCCGGCTCCAACACGCTGAAGAACGCACATGACCCAGAGCCATCTGGGTGCGTGCGCCATTCCCGAACCCAGAAGTCCCACTGGCAGTTAAAGCCGGCGGGACGATATTTAAAGCAGCAATGCAAGTAGTTAAAGTACTTGAAATGTCCATAAATCTAATTAAGAATGAATACAAGCAATTTCAACGCTGCCTCAGCGTGTTTCCCGTGAAACATGCCATGGGAAAGTAGTTGGGTTTCAGCCGGCAGCCATTTGGACATTTAAATCCCTGTTTGACAGATGGGGATGAAAGGTGAGTTATTGCAGCAGAGCACTCAGCTCTCTCAGACAAACTTTTGGCTGGGAGACCTTTGTCTTTAGACTGAGAATTCTTGGTTTACACTCAGAATTGTTCTGTTTACACATATTTATCAACTTTTCGGACCCCCTCAAACTGACACCATCAGGATGGCTGCAATCAGCAGTACATCACGTGTGTGTGAGATTCCCTGGCAGCTGCCACGATTCATTCATTCTGAGGGAATCCAACATCCCTGGCCTCTTCCACACAATGAACAGCCTTAAGGGCTGGCTCCTCGGGGACAAGGGATACCCCCTGCACAAGTGGCTGGTGCCACCTCTGAGGAACCCCATCAGTGAGCAACAGCGTCGATACAACAACAGCCACATCGCCACCAGATCGGTCATTGAACATGCGACATGATAGCTGAAGATGTGATTTCGGTGCCTCGATCATTCAGGGGGAGCGTTTCAATATGCAATGGTGAGAGTAGGTCACATTATAGTAGCGCATTGTGTCCTGCACAACATGGCACAACAGAGAGGGGTACCGGTTGATGAGGCCCCATGCCCTCATCCAGCATCCACATCTGCGGAGGAGGAGGAGGAACGGAGGAGGAGCAGGAGGAACAGAGGTGGAAGAGAAGGAATGGAGGAGGAATAGAGGCGGAGGAGGAGGAGTAATGGATGAGGAGGAGGAGTAATGGAGGAGAAGGAATGGAGGAGGAGGAACAGAGGAGGAGGAGAAACGGAAGAGGAACGGAGGACACCAGGCTGTTTGTGAGGCCAGGGAGTCACTTAAATGTGAACATTTCTCATGAGATCACAAAGTGAGAATAGTCCAGTCCCCAGACCACCTGAAAAAAGCAGCGGGAACACCAGCCCCTTCGCCGCCTCCCCCCGCCCCCACCCTCCCACACAAAACAATCCTGCAACTACACATACACCCACTGTAAGGTCACCCACTGGGTGGCATCAAGTGTCGCCGTTCATGTTGAAACACATGAAAGGGCGCTATCACAAAAGGCAAACAAGAATTGGCAAGATGTGGCAGTAGTGGTGAGAACGATAACATTTAATGTGACTTTATCAAAAAACAAATATAAATGGAAAACATGACAGTCTGTCAGACACCCTTGTGCATACCCTTCGTGATCACAAATCCTTCACCTTTCTCTTCCTACCGCTTCTACGTGGTGCATCCCCTATGGCTGCAGCAGAGGTAGTGGCAGGTTGCTCATGTCTGTGCCTGGACTGTTTAGATGCTTTCGGCCTATGCCCTCTGGGTTTTGGAGCCCGTGAGGGACCCGTCAAAGACTGCTCCACCTGCACCTGTGCAGGGGCAGACTTGGCCACCTGGAGAGGAAGCGGCATTGCGGGTACTGGTTGAGAGGGGGGCAACGGGTGAAACGTTGGGAGCGCTTTGACTGGCATCCCCACTTCCATGTCCCCTTTCACCATCATCCCTCTCCTGGGCCAGGCCCACATCGCTCTTACCACCCTACTGAAGAACAGTTTGGAGGACATGTGTGATGCCTTGTAAGCCCAGTTGTAAAGGTTCTGTCTGCCTGTTTAAGGCAGCAGGATGTTGTTCACCCTGAGTCTGAACAGCCGTTGTCAGGGCCTGAATGGACTCATTTGTGAGCCATGCTTGAAGCTCAATGGAGGCTGCCATTCTCTCCATCGCAGACATTCCCGCACTTACCCACAACACTATCTCAGACATTTCAGCAGTTATGTGCAACACTATCTCAGAGATGCCCTCATGTCCCTGTGACACTATCTCAGGGATTCCCTGTGCCGCCATTCCACTCATGCAGGAGTTGGACTCCTCCATCCTCTGCGCTATTGTGGAGAATGTCCGTGGCACCTGTTCCAGTACCACGCAAATGTTCTGCTGTCCCTTGATCATTCTGCTTTTAAAGGATGGCCCCTGAGGTTCAGTATCTGCGTCCAGCTGAGCAGAGCCTGGAGAGGAGTGCACCCACCAACATGAACTCTCCACAGCTGCCCCTGCCACCAGTGTCCGTTTGTGCTCACTTGTGTGTGGTGACTTAGCAGATGCCAACCCAACTAACTGACTACCAGAACCCACCAAGGTGTGAGTATCTGCGCTGGTGGATGACTCACTAAGATGTGACGGCGCACCCTCAGAGGCCGGGAGCTCCTCTCAGGAATCACCATCTGTCATCACTGCGATCGTTGAATGGCCTGTAAGAGAACAGAAGGCAATATTAAGCATCATCACAGATGTGACACGCTGCGATGAGCATACTGAGGTGTTCAATGTGCTAATCATTATTAACATCAATTCATGTTGTGTGTGATGAATGTTAAAGTTGTGTCACCAGACGTTTGTGGGGTGCCAATCTCGGCGTCCCCGACAGACAGGCACTCGAGGGTGTGGCTGATCTGCAGGGCCTCCTCCTCTGCCCCTGTGAGGACCACTATTTATTGTAGCCCCCCTCCTGTCCTCACCCTCTCTCGTGCATTTTGCGCTCTCTTCTCCTACAAGGGGAGAAAGTACAGACATGTGAGTGAGTGAGGATGAAGTGGTCAGCCGATGAATGCATTGCTTTGGGTGAGGCTGACCATGAAAGAGGTGCATCAGGGGGTGAGTATCAGACAGAGACATCACATTGGATCAGGATTGGGGTGAGTGGTAGTGGTGGGGTCACAAATGGGGAGGTGAGGAAGTGCTCAGGAAGTGAAGGTTGAGGATGAGCCTTAAGTGGGTGTGAGGAGTGATGTGATGGAGTAGTCTTGGCAGTGCAGAATGATGTGAGGTGACGGTGGGGGGGGAGGTTTGATGTGCGACACGGAATGCAGGAGAATCAGTAAGTGTACTCACTTTTACTGACCTAGTTAGGTCATTGAAACGCTTCCTGCACTGGACCCAGGTGTGGGATATGTTGCTCCTGCTGGTAACCTCCTCTGCCACTTTGAGCCAGGCCTTCTTGGTGGCAAAGGGTGCTTCCTCCTGTCGGCCAGGTAAATCACTTCCCTTCTCCTCCTCACCCAGCCAGCAGCACCTCAAATGAGGCATCACTGAATCTTGGAGCAGCCTTGCCCCTGTGCTGCTCCATTCGGTCTTCTTGCTCCTTATTCCAGCAAAATCCATTGGAGCAATGGCCCTTTAAATCTAGATGCTCCAGCTGACAGCCTGTCATGCGGGTGCGCAGTCCACCCACTGCGCAGCTTTCGGACGGCAAACCCGGAAACAAGATTAATGGCCACCAATTAAGTTGCAATCTGATGGGGAATGGTAAGTTTTTATTATTCGGGTTACCCGCGTCCCCATTGAACCCCCCCCCCAACCCCACTGCCATCCCGCTGGCCTTTTAAAATCGTGACGAAGGGGATAATCTCCAAAAGCTTGTGATTTTAAAATAAATTTGTTGGACTATAACCTGGTGTTGTAAGATTCCTTACATTAGTACAGTCAAAGGCAGAGTTATGCTCTCTCCACTCTTTCCAAACATTGTGCTCAGCTTTAACTTCAGAAGAACACTCCCTATTGCACCAGTTTGACAATTTCCCACATCAGTGGTTTCTCTGAGTGACATTGTTAATTTGTGCTGAATTAAGGGTCGTTTTATGCTGTAGGCCCATGCTAAATCAGGCCAGTTACTCATTTCACACAGGACCCTTAAACAAAGCAAACTGATTGAAATGCAAATTGATATTTGACCTCTTTTGAATAAACTTTATTAACGTGATATGACTTCATAGTAAACATTCATGTTTGTATTTTGGGTAGGAGAAAAGTCGTTTTTAAAACTACAACATCAGGTCAGAATGTTGTGGGCTTGACCAGTGATCCTCCAACTTTCCTCATTTTTATTTGTCTGTCACCCTCTGCCTTTGGTTATTCCATCAAGGTCACGAGATCCTCCTTCATGTCATTCCACAATCTGCTCTTCAGTCTTGCTCCAGATCCTTGTTTTGGTATACATTCCGTTACCTGGCTGGTCTTCTCTCCTCTTAATGTCCCCTGCCAGTCTCAGATGTCCTGTCTATACAACATTTGTTTCCAGTTTCTGGCGCACACTCAGTTCCACACTTGGAATTTGTAATTCGTTCTTCAGTTATTCTCAAATGTCACAAGCTGTTGACATATGGCCAACTGTCTGATCCATGCAGCATCAGATTCTCATCACAGACTCATTAAAATACATAAGAATTTTTAGGACCAGTAGTGGATCTCCAATGATGTTGCTCATGGGTGGACAGATACGGGAGTTTAGCTGCTAACCTGGCCTGTTCCTTTAAGGTTACTGTACTTGCTGTGGGAATTAAGGTAACTATACTACTTTCAATTCGTGAGGTCAATTAGAGGTCAGTAAATATAAATTGGGGGTTCCAAGTCTGTAGAACTTAGGATAAAATGGCTTTCCTTCTGTAAGACTGTTATACATCTGTAACAAGCTGTCACATCGGGAGTGGGATTGCTGCACATTAGATCCAAGACTTTTTTGTATACCATCTGACATCTTGTGGCGTTGCTCACAGACAGTCAGAGGCTTAAAAGACCAGCAATGTTATGCCAAGTAGAGCGAGAGCGGGAGGCGATAAAGCACGAGAGTAGAGCGGGAGGTGATAAAGCCCGAGAGTAGAGCGGGAGGCGATAAAGCCCGAGAGTAGAGCGAGAGAGGGAGGCGATGAAGCCCGAGAGTAGAGCGAGAGAGGGAGGCGATAAAGCCCGAGAGTAGAGCGAGAGCAGGAGGCGATAAAGCCCGAGAGTAGAGCGAGAGCAGGAGGCGATAAAGCCCGAGAGTAGAGCGAGAGAGGGAGGCGATAAAGCCCGAGAGTAGAGCGGGAGAGGGAGGCGATAAAGCCCGAGAGTAGAGCGAGAGAGGGAGGCGATAAAGCCCGAGAGTAGAGCGGGAGAGGGAGGCGATAAAGCCCGAGAGTAGAGCGGGAGAGGGAGGCGATAAAGCCCAAGAGTAGAGCGGGAGAGGGAGGCGATAAAGCCCGAGAGTAGAGCGGGAGAGGGAGGCGATAAAGCCCGAGAGTGGAGTGAGAGTGGGAGGTGATAAAGCCCGAGAGTGGAGTGAGAGTGGGAGGTGATAAAGCCCGAGAGTAGAGCAAGAGCAGGAGGCGATAAAGCCCGAGAGTGGAGTGAGAGTGGGAGGCGATAAAGCCCGAGAGTAGAGCGAGAGCGGGAGGCGATAAAGCCCGAGAGTAGAGCGGGAGCGGGAGGCGATAAAGCCCGAGAGTAGAGCGAGAGGCGATAAAGCCAGAGAGTAGAGCGAGAGAGGGAGGTGATAAAGCCCGAGAGTGGAGTGAGAGTGGGAGGCGATAAAGCCCGAGAGTGGAGTGAGAGTGGGAGGTGATAAAGCCCGAGAGTAGAGCGAGAGCAGGAGGCGATAAAGCCCGAGAGTGGAGTGAGAGTGGGAGGTGATAAAGCCCGAGAGTAGAGCGAGAGTGGGAGGCGATAAAGCCCGAGAGTAGAGTGAGAGTGGGAGGTGATAAAGCCCGAGAGTAGAGCGAGAGCAGGAGGCGATAAAGCCCGAGAGTGGAGTGAGAGTGGGAGGTGATAAAGCTCGAGAGTAGAGCGAGAGCGGGAGGCGATAAAGCCCGAGAGTAGAGCGGGAGGCGATAAAGCCCAAGAGTAGAGCGGGAGGCGATAAAGCCCGAGAGTAGAGCGAGAGCGGGAGGCGATAAAGCCCAAGAGTAGAGCGGGAGGCGATAAAGCCCGAGAGTAGAGCGAGAGCAGGAGGCGATAAAGCCCGAGAGTAGAGCGGGAGCGGGAGGAGATGAAGCCCAAGAGTAGAGCGGGAGCAGGAGGTGATAAAGCCCGAGAGTAGAGCGAGAGCGGGGGGCGATGAAGCCCGAGAGTAGAGCGAGAGCGGGAGGTGATGAAGCCCGAGAGTAGAGCGGGAGAGGGAGGCGATAAAGCCCGAGAGTAGAGCGAGAGCGGGGGGCGATGAAGCCCGAGAGTAGAGCGAGAGCGGGAGGTGATGAAGCCCGAGAGTAGAGCGGGAGAGGGAGGCGATAAAGCCCAAGAGTAGAGCGGGAGAGGGAGGCGATAAAGCCCGAGAGTAGAGCGAGAGCGGGGGGCGATGAAGCCCGAGAGTAGAGCGAGAGCGGGAGGCGATAAAGCCCGAGAGTAGAGCGAGAGCGGGGGGCGATGAAGCCCAAGAGTAGAGCGGGAGCAGGAGGTGATAAAGCCCGAGAGTAGAGCGAGAGCGGGAGGTGATGAAGCCCGAGAGTAGAGCGAGAGCGGGGGGCGATGAAGCCCAAGAGTAGAGCGGGAGCAGGAGGTGATAAAGCCCGAGAGTAGAGCGGGAGAGGGAGGCGATAAAGCCCGAGAGTAGAGCGAGAGTGGGAGGCGATGAAGCCCGAGAGTAGAGCGAGAGTGGGAGGTGATAAAGCCCGAGAGCAGAGCGAGAGTGGGAGGTGATAAAGCCCGAGAGCAGAGCGAGAGTGGGAGGTGATAAAGCCCGAGAGCAGAGCGAGAGTGGGAGGTGATAAAGCCCGAGAGCAGAGCGAGAGTGGGAGGAGATGAAGCCCGAGAGTGGAGTGGGAGGTGATAAAGCCCGAGAGTGGAGTGGGAGGTGATAAAGCCCGAGAGTAGAGTGGGAGGTGATAAAGCCCAAGAGTGGAGTGGGAGGTGATAAAGCCCAAGAGTGGAGTGGGAGGTGATAAAGCCCGAGAGTGGAACGGGAGGTGATAAAGCCCGAGAGCAGAGCGGGAGGTGATAAAGCCCGAGAGCAGAGCGGGAGGTGATAAAGCCCGAGAGTAGAGCGGGAGGTGATAAAGCCCGAGAGTAGAGCGGGAGGTGATAAAGCCCGAGAGTAGAGCGGGAGGTGATAAAGCCCGAGAGTAGAGTGGGAGGTGATAAAGCCCGAGAGTAGAGCGGGAGGTGATAAAGCCCGAGAGTAGAGTGGGAGGTGATAAAGCCCGAGAGTAGAGTGGGAGGTGATAAAGCCCGAGAGTAGAGCGGGAGGTGATAAAGCCCGAGAGTAGAGTGGGAGGTGATAAAGCCCGAGAGCAGAGCGGGAGCGATAGGCGACAAAGCCATTTTTTTTATTCGTTCATGGGATGTGGGCATCGCTGGGGAGGCCGGCATTTATTGCCCATCCCTGGTTGCCCTTGAGAAGGTGGTGGTGAGCCGCCTTCTTGAACCGCTGCAGTCCATGTGGTGAAGGTTCGCCCACAGTGCTGTTAGGAAGGGAGTTCCAGGATTTTGATCCAGCGACGATGAAGGAACGGTGATATATTTCCAAGTAGGAATAGTGTGTGACTTGGAGGGGAACGTGCAGGTGGTGTTGTTCCCATGTGTATGTTGCCCTTGTCCTTCCAGGTGATAGAGGTCACGGGTTTGGAAGGTGCTGTTTTTTTTTTTTTTATTCGTTCACGGGATGTGGGCGTCGCTGGCAAGGCCGGCATTTATTGCCCATCCCTAATTGCTCTCGAGAAGGTGGTGGTGAGCCGCCTTCTTGAACCGCTGCAGTCCGTGTGGTGAAGGTTCTCCCACAGTGCTGTTAGGAAGGGAGTTCCAGGATTTTGACCCAGCGACAATGAAGGAACGGCGATATATTTCCAAGTCGGGATGGTGTGTGACTTGGAGGGGAACGTGCAGGTGATGGTGTTCCCATGCGCCTGCTGCCCTTGTCCTTCTAGGTGGTAGAGGTCGCGGGTTTGGGAGGTGCTGTCGAAGAAGCCTTGGCGAGTTGCTGCAGTGCATCCTGTGGATGGTGCACACTGCAGCCACAGTGCGCCGGTGGTGAAGGGAGTGAATGTTTAGGGTGGTGGATGGGGTGCCAATCAAGCGGGCTGCTTTGTCCTGGATGGTGTCGATCTTCTTGAGTGTTGTTGGAGCTGCACTCATCCAGGCAAGTGGAGAGTATTCCATCACACTCCTGACTTGTGCCTTGTAGATGGTGGAAAGGCGTTGGGGAGTCAGGAGGTGAGTCACTCGCCGCAGAATACCTAGCCTCTGACCTGCTCTTGTAGCCACAGTATTTATATGGCTGGTCCAGTTAAGTTTCTGGTCAATGGTGACCCCCAGGATGTTGATGGTGGGGGATTCGGCGATGGTAATGCCGTTGAATGTCAAGGGGAGGTGGTTAGACTCTCTCTTGTTGGAGATGGTCATTGCCTGGCACTTATCTGGCGCGAATGTTACTTGCCACTTATCAGCCCAAGCCTGGATGTTGTCCAGGTCTTGCTGCATGCGAGCTCGGACTGCTTCATTATCTGAGGGGTTGCGAATGGAACTGAACACTGTGCAGTCATCAGCGAACATCCCCATTTCTGACCTTATGATGGAGGGAAGGTCATTGATGAAGCAGCTGAAGATGGTTGGGCCAAGGACACTGCCCTGAGGAACTCCTGCAGCAATGTCCTGGGGCTGAGATGATTGGCCTCCAACAACCACTACCATCTTCCTTTGTGCGAGGTATGACTCCAGCCACTGGAGAGTTTTCCCCCCAAATCCCATTGACTTCAATTTTACTAGGGCTCCTTGGTGCCACACTCGGTCAAATGCTGCCTTGATGTCAAGGGCAGTCACTCTCACCTCACCTCTGGAATTCAGCTCTTTTGTCCATGTTTGGACCAAGGCTGTAATGAGGTCTGGAGCTGAGTGGTCCTGGCGGAACCCAAACTGAGCATCGGTGAGCAGGTTATTGGTGAGTAAGTGCTGCTTGATAGCACTGTCGACGACACCTTCCATCACTTTGCTGATGATTGAGAGTAGACTGATGGGACGGTAATTGGCCGGATTGGATTTGTCCTGCTTTTTGTGGACAGGACATACCTGGCCAATTTTCCACATTGTCGGGTGGATGCCAGTGTTGTAGCTGTTGAAGAAGCCTTGGTGAGTTGCTGCAGTGCATCCTGTGGATGGTACACACTGCAGCCACAGTGCGCCGGTGGTGAAGGGAGTGAATGTTTAGCGTGGTGGATGGGGTGCCAATCAAGCGGGCTGCTTTGTCCTGGATGGTGTTGAGCTTCTTGAGTGTTGTTGGAACTGCACTCATCCAGGCAAGTGGAGAGTATTCAATCACACTCCTGACTTGTGCCTTGTAGGTGGTAGGAAGGCTTTGGGGAGTCAGGAGGTGAGTCACTCGCCGCAGAATACCTAGCCTCTGACCTGCTCTTGTAGCCACAGTATTTATATGGCTGGCCCAGTTAAGTTTCTGGTCAATGGTGACCCCCAGGATGTTGATGGTGGGGGATTTGGCAATGATAATGCCGTTGAATGTCAAGGGGAGGTGGTTAGATTCTCTCTTGTTGGAGATGATCATTGCCTGGCACTTGTCTGGTGCGAATGTTACTTGCCACTTATCAGCCCAAGCCTAGATGTTGTCCAGGTCTTGCTGCATGCGGGAACGGACTGCTTCAAACGCTACCATCTTCCTTTGTGCTAGGTATGACTCCAGCCACTGGAGAGTTTTCCCCCTGATTCCCATTGACTTCAATTTTACTCGGGCTCCTTGGTGCCACCCTCGAACAAATGCTGCCTTGATGTCAAGGGCAGTCACTCTCACCTCACCTCTGGAATTCAGCTCTTTTGTCCATCTTTGGACCAAGACTGTAATGAGGTCTGGAGCCGAGTGGTCCTGGCGGAACCCAAACTGAGCATCGGTGAGCAGGTTATTGGTGAGTAAGTGCCGCTTGATAGCACTGTCGAAGACACCTTCCAACACTTTGCTGCTGATTGAGAGTAGACTGATGGGGCAGTAATTGGCCGGATTGGATTTGTCTTGCTTTTTGTGGACAGGACATACCTGGGCAATTTTCTACATTGTTGGGTAGATGCCAGTATTGTAGCTGTACTGGAACAGTTTGGCTGGAGGCGCAGCTAGTTCTGGAGCACAAGTTTTCAGCATTACAGCCGGGATGTTGTCGGGGCCCATAGCCTTTGCTGTATCCAGTGCACTCAGCCATTTCTTGATATCACGTGGAATGAATCGAATTGGCTGAAGACTGGCTTCTGTGATGGTGGGGATATCGGGAGGAGGCTGAGATGGATCATCCACTCGGCACTTCTGGCTGAAGATGGGGTTGCAAACGCTTCAGCCTCGTCTTTTGAACTCACGTGCTAGACTCTGCCATCATTGAGGATGGGGATATTTACAGAGCCTCCTCCTCCCGTTAGTTGTTTAATTATCCACCACCATTCATGACTGGATGTGGCAGGACTTCAGAACTTTGATCTGATCCATTGGTTGTGGAATCATTTAGCTCTGTCTGTAGCATGTTGCTTACGCTGTTTAGCTATGCATGTAGTCCTGAGTTGTAGCTTTACCAGGTTGGCACCTCATTTTTAGGTACGCCTGGTGCTGCTCCTGGCATGCTCCAGGATTGATCCCCTGGCCTGTTGGTAATGATAGAGTGAGGAATATGCCGGGCCATGAGATTACAGATTGTGCTGGAATACAATTCTTCTGCTGCTGATGGCCCTCAGCGCCTCAACGATGCCCAGTTTTGAGCTGCTAGATCTGTTCTGAATCGATCCCTTTAGCACGGTGGTAGTGCCACACAACACGTTGGATGGTGTCCTCAGTGTGAAGACGGGACGTCTTCTCCACGAGGACTGTGCGGCGGTCACTCCTACCAATACTGTCATGGAGAGTAGAGCAAGAGCAGGAGGTGATTAAGACCGAGAGTGGAGCGGGAGCGGGAGGTGATAAAGCCTGAGAGTAGCGCAGGAGCGGGAGGCAATAAAGCCTGAGAGTAGCGCAGGAGCGGGAGGCAATAAAGCCCGAGAGTGGAGCGGGAGTATTGGTGAGTATTACTGTTTTTTTCTCTCTAAGTTAGGGCAGGGATTTAACTACAAACTTAAATCAATAACTTTAACTGGATAAATTAATTAGTTAATAAATCTAAGAATAGCGAGAGATTAAAAACTCTTTAAAGTATATGAATAAATTCTGGTTCGACAAGTGATGGCAGGCCAGGAGGTGTGTCATAACTGCAGCATGTGGAAGTTTGTGGAGAGCAGTGTGATCCCAGGCAACCACATCTGCAGTAAGTGTATGCTGCTCAAGGAACTTCAGCTCAGAGTTTGTTGATCTGGAATCTGACCTGCAGACATTGCGATGCATCAGGGAGGGGGAGAGTTAACTGGACACTTTGGTCCAGGAGGAAGTCACACCCCTTAGATTAGGTAGTAGTTTAGATTCGTTCAGGGTTCAGGGAGAGGAGGGTGTGACTGCGAGTCAGGCAGGTAAAGGGACCCAGGATCCAGTGATGGAGAAGCCTCAGCCTTTGACCTTGACAAACAGGTATGAGGTACTTGATACCTGTATGGATGAGAGCAAAGACTGCAGAGAGGATGAGCAAACTGATCACGGCACTGTGGTACAGGAGGCCATTCAAGCGGGGGGAGTAAAAAGGAATGTGGTCGTCGTAGGGGATAGCATAGTCAGGGGGTCTGGCAGAGATGGGCTGGGCCTCAGGGTCCTGCAATATTTTGAAGCGATCCTGCAGCTGGGAACACTAGGAGGAGAATGCTATGGTCTAAGGACACTGCAGAGAGGGATCTCTGAGGATGGGGATATTTACAGAGCCTCCTCCTCCCGTTAGTTGTTTAATTGTCCACCACCATTCACGACTGGATGTGGCTGGACTGCAGAGCTTTGATCTGATCCATTGGTTGTGGAATCATTTAGCTCTGTCTGTAGCATGTTGCTTCCGCTGTTTAGCATGCATGTAGTCCTGAGTTGTAGCTTTACCAGGTTGGTACCTCATTTTTAGGCACGCCTGGTGCTGCTTCTGGCATGCTTTTCTACACTCCTTATTGAACCAGGGTTGATCCCCTGGTTTGTTGGTAATGGTAGAGTGAGGAATATGCCGGGCCATGAGATTACAGATTGTGCTGGAATACAATTCTGCTGCTGCTGATGTCCCACAGCGCCTCATGGATGCCCAGTTTTGAGCTGCTAGATCTGTTCTGAATCTATCCCATTTAGCACGGTAGTAGTGCCACACAACACGTTGGATGGTGTCCTCAGTGCAAAGACGGGACTTCGTCTCCACGAGGACTGTGCGGTGATCACTCCTACCAATACTGTCATGGACAGATGCATCTGCGACAGGTAGATTGGTGATGACAAGGTCAAGTAGGCTTTTCCCTCGTGTTGGTTCGCTCACCACCTGTCACAGGCCCAGTCTGGCAGCTATGTCCTTCAGGACCCGGCCAGCTCGGTCAGTAGTGGTGCTACCGAGCCACTCTTGGTGATGGACATTGAAGTCCCCCACCCAGAGTACATTCTGTGCCTTTGCTACCCTCAGTGCTTCCTCCAAGTGGTGCTCAACATGGAGGAGGACTGATTCATCAGCTGAGGGAGGACGGTAGGTGGTAATCAGCAGGAGGTTTCCTTGCCCATGTTTGACCTGATGCCATGAGATTTCATGGGGTCCAGAGTCAATGTTGAGGACTCCCAGGGCCACTCCCTCCTGACTGTATATCACCGTACTGCCACCTCTGGTGGGTCTGTCCTGCCAGTGGGACAGGACATACCCATGGATGGTCAGGGAAGAGTCTGGGTCAATGACTGAAAGGTATGACTCTGTGAGTATGGCTGTGTCAGGCTGTTGCTTGACTGGCATTCAAATTCATTTTCCAGCTTGGGTTAAGTCACTTGGAGAAAACTGAATTGGTATTTGACTTCCCACTCAGAAAAATAAATTCATTCTCAATAAAGATTCAATTGGTTCACATTTTTTCCCTTTTTAATTTTTTTTTTGGCAGTTTCTTCTGTCTGGTCATTCAGGATTAGTTCTGTTTGTAAGTCTGCATTAGTTTCTCATTGACTCTGTTCCAGCAGTTGATCTGTACGTTCCCTATCTCTTCAGTTCTGATTTGTTGCTGTTTTACCGTGAGGCAATCAATGAAGTGTTTCGACAACAATGTGATGGTAAACGTGTGCCAACGGAAGTAAGACCAACATGAACAACATGAAGTGTACACCAGATGCAGGACTGTTCATAGATTGTTGAGAGTAAGATGTCTTGTGGTGCTGCTCTGGTTAACTCAGATGATACAGTGCTTCATATGGACAAGACTGTTACATCATGTAATGCACAACACGTTAATCTGCTGCTAAGGTGAAGCTGTGATCATAAAGTATAATCACTGCTAAGTAAAAACAGCCCGAGGTCAGAGCTTAATTGCTCTTCGATTGGAAGCTTTTTATAACTTTCAGTTTGCAGGTCAGGACCCAGGGTGAAATGTCTGTTTTTAAAGTGTGATTACAAAAACCAGTCATAGATTCTAGCCTAGGTTTTCCAATCTTAGTGTCATTTATGCTGGAATGACATTGGTTGGGTTTTGGACAGACCCGATTTGGATGGCAGTTTTCATCTAGTTTTCAAGGTCATTTCATCAGCGTGGCTTCAGGAGCAAACTTCGATGGGTGCAAGGAACGCACTAGTGATGGGAGTGAAAAATTCCATGCAAATAAAATTTAACGGCATGGAGATAATTAAAGAGGACTGTCACCAAACTTCTGAAAGGTTTCTCAACAGAATCACGGCCTTTGCCAAGGCTGAAGGGGCAGGGGGTTAATAAGTGATAGGCGGAAATGAACATAAGAACATAAGAAATAGGAGCAGGAGTAGGCCAATCGGCCCCTCGAGCCTGCTCCGCCATTCAATAAGATCATGGCTGATCTGATCCTAACCTCAAATCTAAATTCATGTCCAATTTCCTGCCCGCTCCCCGTAACCCCTAATTCCCTTTACTTCTAGGAAACTGTCTATTTCTGTTTTAAATTTATTAAATGATGTAGCTTCCACAGATTCCTGGGGCAGCAAATTCCACAGACCTACTACCCTCTGAGTGAAGAAGTTTCTCCTCATCTCAGTTTTGAAAGAGCAGCCCCTTATTCTAAGATTATGCCCCCTCGTTCTAGTTTCACCCATCCTTGGGAACATCCTTACCGCATCCACCCGATCAAGCCCCTTCACAATCTTATATGTTTCAATAAGATCGCCTCTCATTCTTCTGAACTCCAATGAGTAGAGTCCCAATCTACTCAACCTCTCCTCATATGTCCACCCCCTCATCCCCGGGATTAACCGAGTGAACCTTCTTTGTACTGCCTCGAGAGCAAGTATGTCTTTTCTTAAGTATGGACACCAAAACTGCATGCAGTATTCCAGGTGTGGTCTCACCAATACCTTACATAACTGCAGCAATACCTCCCTGTTTTTATATTCTATCCCCCGAGCAACAAAAGCCAACATTCCGTTGGCCTTCTTGATCACCTGCTGCACCTGCATACTAACTTTTTAATTTTCTTGCACTAGGACCCCCAGATCCCTTTGTACTGCAGTACTTTCCAGTTTCTCGCCATTAAGATAATAACTTGCTCTCTGATTTTTCCTGCCAAAGTGCATAACCTCACATTTTCCAATATTGTATTGCATCTGCCAAATCTCCGCTCACTCACCCAGCCTGTCTATATCCCCTTGTAGGTTTTGTATGTCCTACTCACTCTGTACTTTCCCTCCCATCTTTGTACCATCTGCAAACTTTGATATGTCACACTCGGTCCCCTCCTCCAAATCGTTAATATAGATTGTAAAGAGTTGGGGACCCAGCACCGACCCCTGCGGAACACCACTGGCTACTGGTTGCCAGTCCGAGAATGAACCATTTATCCCAACTCTCTGCTTCCTGTTAGATAACCAATCCTCCACCCATGCCAGAATGTTACCCCCAATCCAGTGATTCTTTATCTTGAGCAATAATCTTTTATGTGGCACCTTGTTGAATGCCTTCTGGAAGTCTAAATACACTACATCCACTGGTTCCCCTTTATCCACCCTGTACATTATGTCCTCAAAGAACTCAAGCAAATTTGTCAGACATGACTTCCCCTTCGTAAAGCCATGCTGACTTTATCCTATTAAATTATGTTTATCCAAATGTTCCGCTACTGTCTCCTTAATAATAGACTCCAAAATTTTACCCACCAAAGATGTTAGGCTAACTGGTCTGTAATTTCCAGCCTTCTGCCTGCCACCCTTTTTAAATAAGGGTGTTACATCAGCAGTTTTCCAATCTGCCGGAACGTTTGCCGAGTCCAGAGAATTTTGGAAAATTATTACCGAAGGGAAAGGAAACCCAGTCTAAAGTCAAGTGATGGTGCAGCTCAGAATAAGGCCCTCTGTTTGATAACTACCCTGAAGTGGAGGTGGTGCTGTATGAGGTAGCTCTGAGAACAGTGGCCATCAGTGCCACTCCACAGTACTGTGAGGATGGTATAATGTTGCTCTGTGGGGATGGTATAATGTTGCTCTGTGAGGATGGTATAATGTGCCTCACAAAGCTACATAAGACCATCCTCACAGAGCAACATTATACCATCCCCACAGAGCAACATTATATCATCCACACAGAGCAACATTATACCATCCTCACAGAGCAACATCATACCATGTCCACAAAGCAAAATTATACCATCGTCAAAGAGCAACATTATACCGTCCCCACAGAGCAACATTATACCATCCCCACAGAGCAACATCATACCATCCCCACAAAGGAACATTTTACCACCCCAGAGATCAACATTATACCATCCCCACAGAATAACATCATACCATCCCCACAGAACAATACTATACCGTCCTCAGATAGCGACACAATACCATCCCCACAGAACAACATTATACCAACCCCACAGCATCCCCACAGAGCAACATTATACCGTCCCCACAGAACAACATTAAACCATCCCCACAGCATCCCCACAGAGCAACATGATGCTGTCCTCACAGAGCAACATTATGCCATCCCCACAGAACAACATTATACCATCCCCACAGAGCAACATTATACCATCCCCACAGAACAACATTATACCATCCCCACAGAGCAACATTATACCATCCCCACAAAGCAACATTATACCATCCCCAGACAACAACATTTTACCATCCCTACAGAGCAACATTATACCATCCCCACAAAGCAACATTATACCATCCCCACAGAACAACATTTTACCATCCCTACAGAGCAACATTATACCATCCCCACAGCATCCCCACAGAGCAACATTATACCATCCCCACAGCATCCCCACAGAGCAACATTATACCATCCTCACAGAGCAACATTATACCATCCACACAGCATCCCGACAGAGGAACATTATACCATCCCCACAGAGCAACATTATACCATCCCCACAGAATCCCCACAGAGCAATGTTATACCATCCCCACAGAACAACATTTTACCATCCTCACAGAGCAACATTATACCATCCCCACAGAGCAACATTATACAATCCCCACAGAGCAACATTATACCATCCCCACAGAACAACATTATACCATCCCCACAGAGCAACATTATACCATCCCCACAGAACAACATTATACCATCGCCACAGAGCAACATTATACCATCCCCACAGAGCAACATTATACCATCCCCACAGAGCAACATTATACCATCCCCACAGAGCAACATTATACCATCCTCACAGAGCAACATTATACCATCCTCACAGAGTAACATTATACCATCCCCACAGAGCAACATTATACCATCCCCACAGAACAACATTATACCATCCCCACAGAGCAACATTATACCATCCCCACAGAGCAACATTATACCGTCCCCACAGAGCAACATTATAACGTCCCAACAGAACAACATTATACCGTCCCCACAGAACAACATTATACCGTCCCCACAGAGCAACATTATAACATTCCCACAGAGGAACATTTTACCACCCCAGAGATCAACATTATACCAACCCCACAGAATAACATTATACCATCCCCACAGAGGAACATCTTACCACCCCGGAGAACAACATTATACCATCCCCACAAAGCAACATTATACCGACCCCACAGAACAACATTATACCATCCCCACAGAACAACATTATACCATCCCCACAGAACAACATTGAACCATCCCCACAGAGCAACATTATACCATCCCCACAGCATCCCCACAGAGCAACATTATACCATCCCCACAGAGAAACATTATACCATCCTCACAGAGCAACATTATACCATCCCCACAGCATCCCCACAGAGGAACATTATACCATCCCCACAGAGCAACTTTATACCATCCCCACAGAACAACATTTTACCATCCTCACAGAGCAACGTTATACCATCCCCACAGAGCAACATTACACCATCACCACAGAACAACATTATACCACACCCACAGAACAACATTATACCATACCCACAGAGCAACATTATACCATCCCCACAGAAAAACATTAAACCATCCCCACAGAGCAACATTATACTATCCCCACAAAGCAACATTATTCCATCCCCACAGAACAACATTATACCGTCCCCACAGAGCAACATTATACCGTCCCCACAGAGCAACATTATACCATCCTCACAGAGGAACATTTTACCACCCCAGAGATCAACATTGTACCATCCCCACAGAATAACATTATACCATCCCCACAGAGGAACATTTTACCACCCCAGGGAAAAACATTATACCATCCCCACAGAGCAACATTATACCATCCACACAGAACAACATTATACCATCCTCACAGAGCAACATTATACCAATCTGAGAGAGCAACATTGTACCATCCTCACAGAGCGACATTATACCATCCCCAGAGAACAACATTATATCATCCCCACAGAGGAACATCTTACCACCCCAGGGAACAACATTATACCATCCACACAGAACAACATTATACCATCCTCACAGAGCAACATTATACCAATCTGAGAGAGCAACATTGTACCATCCTCACAGAGCAACATTATACCATCCCCACAGAGCAACATTATACCATCCCCTCAGAGCAACATTATACCATCCCCACAGAGCAACATTCTACCATCCCCACAGAGGAACATTTTACCACCCCAGAGATCAACATTTTTCCATCCCCACAGAGCATCATTTTACCACCCCAGGGAACAACATTATACCATCCCCACAGAATAACATTATACCATCCACACAGAACAACATTATACCTTCCTCAGATAGCGACATTATACCATCCACACAGAACAACATTATATCGTCCCCACAGAGCAACATTATACTGTCCTCACAGAGCAAAATTATACCATCCCCACAGAACAACATTATACCATCCCCACAGAGCAACATTATACCATCCCCACAAAGCAACATTGTACCATCCCCACAAAGCAACATTTTACCATTCCCACAAAGCAACATTGTACCATCCCCACAAAGCAACATTATACCATCCCAACAGAGCAACATTATACCATCCCCACAAAGCAACATTATACCATCCCCACAGATCAACATTACACCATCCCCACAGCATCCCCACAGAGCAACATTATACCATCCCCACAGCATCCCCACAGAGCAACATTATACCATCCCCACAGAGCAACATTATACCATCCTCACAGAGCAACATTATACCATCCCCACAGCATCCCCACAGAGCAACATTATACCATCCCCACAGAGCAACATTATACCATCCCCACAGAGCAACATTATACAATCCCCACAGCATCCCCACAGAGCAACATTATACCATCCCCACAGAGCAACATTATACCATCCTCACAGAGCAACATTATACCATCCCCACAGCATCCTCACAGAGCAACATTATACCATCCCCACAGCATCCCCACAGAGCAACATTATACCATCCCCACAGAGCAACATTATACCATCCCCACAGAGCAACATTATACCATCCCCACAGAGCAACATTATACCATCCCCACAGAGCAACATTATACCATCCCCACAGAACAACATTATACCATCCCCACAGAGCAACATTATACCATCCCCACAGAGCAACATTATACCATCCCCACAGAGCAACATTATACCATCCCCACAGAACAACATTATACCATCCCCACAGAGGAACATTTTACCACCCCAGAGATCAACATCATACCGTCCCCACAGAATAACATTATACCATCCCCACAGAGGAACATTTTACCACCCCAGGGAACAACATTGTACCATCCCCACAGAACAACATTATACCGTCCCCAGATAGCGACATTATACCATCCCCAGAGAACAACATTACATCATCCCCACAGAGGAAAATCTTACCACCCCGGAGAACAACATTATACCATCCCCACAAAGCAACATTATACCGACCCCACAAAACAACATGATACCATCACCACAGAACAACATTAAACCATCCACACAGCATCCCCACAGAGCCACATTATACCATCCCCACAGCAACCCCACAGAGCAACATTATACCGTCCCCACAGAACAACATTATATCGTCCCCACAGAGCAACATTATACCATCCCCACAGAACAACATTATACCATCCCCACAGAGCAACATTATACCATCCCCACAAAGCAACATTATACCATCCCCACAGAACAACATTTTACCATCCCTACAGAGCAACATTATACCATCCCCACAAAGCAACATTATACCATCCCCACAGAGCAACATTATACCATCCCCACAGCATCCCCATAGAGCAACATTATACCATCCCCACAGCATCCCCACAGAGGAACATTATACCATCCCCACAGAGCAACATTATACCATCCGCACAGAACAACATTATACCATCCCCACAAAGCAACATTATACCATCCCCACAGAGCAACATTATACCATCCCCACAGCATCCCCATAGAGCAACATTATACCATCCCCACAGCATCCCCACAGAGGAACATTATACCATCCCCACAGAGCAACATTATACCACCCGCACAGAACAACATTATACCATCCCCACAGAGCAACATTATACCATCCTCACAGAGCAACATTATACCATCCCCACAGAGCAACATTATACCATCCCCACAGCATCCCCACAGAGCAACATTATACCATCCCCACAGAGCAACATCATACCGTCCCCACAGCACAACATTATACCATCCTCACAGAGCAACATTATCCCATCCTCACAGAGCAGCATTATACCATCCTCACAGAGCAACATGATACCATCCCCACAGAGCAACATCATACCGTCCCCACAGCACAACATTATACCATCCTCACAGAGCAACATTATACCATCCCCACAGAGCAATATTATACCATCCTCACAGAGCAACATTATACCGTCCCCACAGAGCAACATTATACCATTCCCACAGAGCAACATTATACCATCCCCACAGAGGAACATTTTACCACCCCAGAGTTCAACATTATACCATCCCCAGAGAACAACATTACATCATCCCCACAGAGGAACATCTTACCACCCCGGAGAACAACATTCTACCATCCCCACAAAGCAACATTATACCGTCCCCACAAAACAACATTATACCATCCCCACAGAACAACATTAAACCATCCCCACAGAACAACATTAAACCATCCCCACAGCATCTCCACAGAGCAACATTATACCGTCCCCACAGAACAACATTATATCGTCCCCACAGAGCAACATTATACTGTCCTCACAGAGCAACATTATACCATCCCCACAGAACAACATTATACCATCCCGACAGAGAAACATTATACCATCCCCACAAAGCAACATTATACCATCCCCACAGAACAACATTTTACCATCCCAACAGAGCAACATTATACCATCCCCACAAAGCAACATTATACCATCCCCACAGAACAACATTTTACCATCCCAACAGAGCAACATTATACCATCCCCACAGAATAACATTATACCATCCCCACAGAGGAACATTTTACCACCCCAGGGAACAACATTATACCATCCCCACAGAACAATATTATACCGTCCTCAGATAGCGACACAATACCATCCCCACAGAACAACATTATACCAACCCCACAGCATCCCCACAGAGCAACATTATACCGTCCCCACAGAACAACATTATATGGTCCCCACAGAGCAACATGATACTGTCCTCACAGAGCAACATTATGCCATCCCCACAGAACAACATTATACCATCCCCACAGAGCAACATTATACCATCCCCACAGAACAACATTATACCATCCCCACAGAGCAACATTATACCATCCACACAAAGCAACATTATACCATCCCCAGACAACAACATTTTACCATCCCTACAGAGCAACATTATACCATCCCCACAGCATCCCCACAGAGCAACATTATACCATCCCCACAGCATCCCCACAGAGCAACATTATACCATCCTCACAGAGCAACATTATACCATCCACACAGCATCCCCACAGAGGAACATTATACCATCCCCACAGAGCAACATTATACCATCCCCACAGAATCCCCACAGAGCAATGTTATACCATCCCCACAGAACAACATTTTACCATCCTCACAGAGCAACATTATACCATCCCCAGAGAGCAACATTATACCATCCCCACAGAGCAACATTATACAATCCCCACAGAGCAACATTATACCATCCCCACAGAACAACATTATACCATCCCCACAGAGCAACATTATACCATCCCCACAGAACAACATTATACCATCCCCACAGAGCAACATTATACCATCCCCACAGAGCAACATTATACCATCCCCACAGAGCAACATTATACCATCCTCACAGAGCAACATGATACCATCCTCACAGAGCAACATTATACCATCCCCACAGAGCAACATTATACCATCCCCACAGAACAACATTATACCATCCCCACAGAGCAACATTATACCATCCCCACAGAGCAACATTATACCGTCCCCACAGAGCAACATTATAACGTCCCAACAGAACAACATTATACCATCCTCACAGAGCAACATTATACCATCCCCACAGAACAACATTATACCGTCCCCACAGAGCAACATTATAACATTCCCACAGAGGAACATTTTACCACCCCAGAGATCAACATTATAACATCCCCACAGAATAACATGATACCATCCCCACAGAGGAACATTTTACCACCCCAGGGAACAACAATAAACCATCCCCACAGAACAACATTATACCGTCCTCAGATAGCGACATTATACCATCCCCAGACAACAACATTGTACCATCCCCACAAAGCAACATTATACCGTCCCCACAGAACAACATTATACCATCCCCACAGAACAACATTAAACCATCCCCACAGAGCAACATTATACCATCCCCAAAGCATCCCCACAGAACAACATTATACCATCCCCACAGAGCAACATTATACCATCCTCACAGAGCAACATTATACCATCCCCACAGAGCAACATTATACCATCCCCACAGAGCAACATTATACAATCCCCACAGCATCCCCACAGAGCAACATGATACCATCCCCACAGAGCAACATTATACCATCCTCACAGAGCAACATTATACCATCCCCACAGCATCCCCACAGAGGAACATTATACCATTCCCACAGAGCAACATTATACCATCCCCACAGCATCCCCACAGAGCAACGTTATACCATCCCCACAGAACAACATGATACCATCCCCACAGAGCAACATTACACCATCACCACAGAACAACATTATACCATCCCCACAGAAAAACATTATACCATCCCCACAGAGCAACATTATACCATCCCCACAGAACAACATTAAACCATCCCCACAGAGCAACATTATACTATCCCCACAAAGCAACATTATACCATCCCCACAGAACAACACTATACCGTCCCCACAGAGCAACATTATACCATCCTCACAGAGGAACATTTTACCACCCCAGGGAACAACATTATACCATCCCCACAGAACAACATTATACCTTCCTCAGATAGCGACATTATACCATCCCCAGAGAACAACATTATACCGTCCCCACAGAGCAACATTATACCGTCCCCACAGAGCAACATTATACCATCCCCACAGAGGAACATCTTACCACCCCAGGGAACAACATTATACCATCCACACAGAACAACATTATACCTTCCTCAGATAGCGACATTATACCATCCACACAGAACATTAAACCATCCCCACAGCATCCCCACAGAGCAACATTATACCGTCCCCACAGAACAACATTATATCGTCCCCACAGAGCAACATTATATTGTCCTCACAGAGCAAAATTATACCATCCCCACAGAACAACATTATACCATCCCCACAGAGCAACATTATACCATCCCCACAGAGCAACATTATACCATCCCCACAGAGCAACATTATACCATCCCCACAGAACAACATTTTACCATCCCGACAGAGCAACATTACACCATCCCCACAGCATCCCCACAGAGCAACATTATACCATCCCCACAACATCCCCACAGAGCAACATTATACCATCCCCACAGAGCAACATTATACCATCCTCACAGAGCAACATTATACCATCCCCACAGAGCAACATTATACCATCCCCACAGAGCAACATTATACAATCCCCACAGCATCCCCACAGAGCAACATGATACCATCCCCACAGAGCAACATTATACCATCCTCACAGAGCAACATTATACCATCCCCACAGCATCCCCACAGAGCAACATTATACCATCCTCAGAGAGCAACATTATACCATCCCCACAGCATCACCACAGAGCAACATTATACCATCCCCACAGAGCAACATTATACCATCCCCACAGAGCAACATTATACCATCCTCACAGAGCAACATGATACCATCCTCACAGAGCAACATTATACCATCCCCACAGAGCAACATTATACCATCCCCACAGAACAACATTATACCATCCCCACAGAGCAACATTATACCGTCCCCACAGAGCAACATTATACCGTCCCCACAGAGCAACATCATACCATCCCCACAGAGGAACATTTTACCACCCCAGAGATCAACATCATACCGTCCCCACAGAATAACATTATACCATCCCCACAGAGGAACATTTTACCACCCCAGGGAACAACATTGTACCATCCCCACAGAACAACATTATACCGTCCCCAGATAGCGACATTATACCATCCCCAGAGAACAACATTACATCATCCCCACAGAGGAACATCTTACCACCCCGGAGAACAACATTATACCATCCTCACAAAGCTACATTATACCGACCCCACAAAACAACATGATACCATCACCACAGAACAACATTAAACCATGCCCACAGCATCCCCACAGAGCCACATTATACCATCCCCACAGCATCCCCACAGAGCAACATTATACCGTCCCCACAGAACAACATTATATCGTCCCCACAGAGCAACATTATACCATCCCCACAGAACAACATTATACCATCCCCACAGAGCAACATTATACCATCCCCACAAAGCAACATTATACCATCCCCACAGAACAACATTTTACCATCCCTACAGAGCAACATTATACCATCCCCACAAAGCAACATTATACCATCCCCACAGAGCAACATTATACCATCCCCACAGCATCCCCATAGAGCAACATTATACCATCCCAACAGCATCCCCACAGAGCAACATTATACCATCCCCACAGAGCAACATTATACCATCCTCACAGAGCAACATTATACCATCCCCACAGCATCCCCACAGAGGAACATTATACCATCCCCACAGAGCAACATTATACCATCCCCACAGAGCAACATTATACCATCCGCACAGCATCCCCACAGAGCAACATTATACCATCCCCACAGAGCAACATTATACCATCCTCACAGAGCAACATTATACCATCCCCACAGAGCAACATTATACCATCCTCACAGAGCAACATTATACCATCCTCACAGAGCAACATTATACCATCCTCACAGAGCAACATTATACCATCCCCACAGAGCAACATCATACCGTCCCCACAGCACAACATTATACCATCCCCACAGAGCAACATTATACCATCCTCACAGAGCAACATTATACCATCCTCACAGATCAACATTATACCATCCCCATAGAGCAACATCATACCGTCCCCACAGCACAACATTATACCATCCCCACAGAGCAACATTATACCATCCTCACAGAGCAACATTATACCATCCTCACAGAGCAACATTATACCATCCCAACAAAGCAACATTATACCTTCCTCACAGAGCAACATTATACCATCCTCACAGAGCAACATTATACCATCCTCACAGAGCAACATGATACCATCCCCACAGAGCAACATTATACCATCCCCACAGAGCAACATTATACCATCCCCACAGCATCCCCACAGAGCAACGTTATATCATCCTCACAGAGCAACATTATACCATCCCCACAGAGCAACATTATACCATCCCCACAGAGCAACATTATACCATCCCCACAGCATCCCCACAGAGCAACGTTATATCATCCTCACAGAGCAACATTATACCATCCTCACAGAGCAACATTATACCATCCCCACAGAGCAACATTATACCATCCCCACAGCATCCCCACAGAGCAACGTTATATCATCCTCACAGAGCAACATTATACCATCCTCACAGAGCAACATTATACCAGACCCACAGAACAACATTTAACCATCCTCACAGAGCAACTTTATACCATCCCCACAGAGCAACGTTATACCATCCCCACAGAGCAACATTATACCATCCCCACAGAGCAACATTATACCATCCTCACAGAGCAACATTACACCATCACCACAGAACAACATTATACCATCCTCACAGAGCAACATTACACCATCCCCACAGAGCAACATTATACCATCCTCACAGAGCAACATTACACCATCCCCACAGAACAACATTATATCATCCCCACAGAGCAACATTATACCATCCTCACAGAGCAACATTATACCATCCTCACAGAGCAACATTATACCATCCTCACAGAGCAACATTATACCATCCCCACAGAGCAACATTATACCATCCCGACAGAACAACTTAATACCATCCCCACAGAGCAACATTATACCGTCCCCACAGAGCAACATTATACCGTCCCCACTGAACAACATTATACCGTCCCAAAGAACAACATTATACCGTCCCCACAGAGCAACATTATGCCATCCCCACAGAGCAACATTATACCATCCCCACAGAGCAACATTATACCATCCCCACAGAGCAACATTATACGGTCCCCACAGAACAACATTATACCGTCCTCACAGAGCAACATTGTACCAATCTCACAGAGCAACATTATATCATCCTCACAGAGCAACATTATACCATCCCCACAGAGCAACATTATACCATCCCCACAGAGCAACATTATACCGTCCCCACAGAGCAACATCATACCGTCCTCACAGAGCAACATTATACCAATCTCACAGAGCAACATTATATCATCATCACAGAGCAACATTATACCATCCCCACAGAGCAACATTATACCATCCCCACAGAGCAACATTATACCATCCCCACAGAGGAACATTTTACCACCCCAGAGATCAACATTATACCATCCCCACAGAATAACATTGTACCTTCCCCACAGAGGAACATTTTACCACCCCAGGGAACAACATTATACCATCCCCACAGAACAACATTATACCGTCCTCAGATAGCGACATTATACCATCCCCAGAGAACAACATTATATCACCCCCACAGAGGAACATCTTACCACCCCGGAGAACAACATGATACCATCCCCACAAAGCAACATTATGCCGTCCCCACAGAACAACATTATACCATCCCCACAGAACAACATTAAACCATCCCCACAGCATCCCCACAGAGCAACATTATACCGTCCCCACAGAACAACATTATATCGTCCCCACAGAGCAACATTATACTGTCCTCACAGAGCAACATGATACCATCCCCACAGAACAACATTATACCATCCCGACAGAGAAACATTATACCATCCCCACAAAGCAACATTATACCATCCCCACAGAACAACATTTTACCATCCCAACAGAGCAACATTATACCATCCCCACAAAGCAACATTATACCATCCCCACAGAACAACATTTTACCATCCCAACAGAGCAACATTATACCATCCCCACAAAGCAACATTATACCATCCCCACAGAACAACATTTTACCATCCCCACAGCATCCCCACAGAGCAACATTATACCATCCCCAGAGCATCCCCACAGAGCAACATTATACCATCCCCACAGAGCAACATTATACCATCCTCACAGAGCAACATTATCCCATCCCCACAGCATCCCCACAGAGGAACATTTTACCATCCCCACAGAGCAACATTATACCATCCCCACAGAGCAACATTATACCATCCCCACAGCATCCCCACAGACCAAGATTATACCATCCCCACAGAGCAACATTATACCATCCTCACAGAGCAACATTATACCATCCCCACAGCATCCCCACAGAGAAACATTATACCATCCTCACAGAGCAACATTATACCATCCCCACAGCATCCCCACAGAGGAACATTATACCATCCCCACAGAGCAACATTATACCATCCCCACAGCATCCCCACAGAGCAACGTTATACCATCCCCACAGAACAACATTTTACCATCCTCACAGAGCAACATTATACCATCCCCACAGAGCAACATTATACCATTCCCACAGAGCAACATTATACCATCCCCACAGAGCAACATTATACCATCCCCACAGAACAACATTATACCATCCCCACAGAGCAACATTATACCATCCCCAGAGAGCAACATTATACCATCCCCACAGAGAAACATTAGACCATCCCCACAGATCAACATTGTACCATCCTCACAGAGCAACATTATACCATCCTCACAGAGCAACATTATACCATCCCCACAGAGCAACATTATACCATCCCGACAGAACAACTTAATACCATCCCCACAGAGCAACATGATACCGTCCCCACAGAGCAACATTATACCGTCCCCACAGAGCAACATTATACCGTCCCAAGGAACAACATTATACCGTCCCCACAGAGCAACATTATGCCATCCCCACAGAGCAACATTATACCATCCCCACAGAGCAACATTATACCGTCCCCACAGAACAACATAAAACCGTCCTCACAGAGCAACATTATACCAATCTCACAGAGCAACATTGTACCATCCTCAAAGAGCAACATTATACCATCCCCACAGAGCAACATTATACCATCCCCACAGAGCAACATTATACCATCCCCACAGAGCAACATGATACCGTCCCCACAGAGCAACATTATACCATCCCCACAGAGCAACATTATACCAACCCCACAGAGGAACATTTTACCACCCCAGAGATCAACATTATACCGTCCCCACAGAACAACATTTTTCCATCCCCACAGAACAACATTAAACCATCCCCACAGCATCCCCACAGAGCAACATTGTACCGTCCCCACAGAACAACATTATATCGTCCCCACAGAGCAACATGAGACTGTCCTCACAGAGCAACATTATACCATCCCCATAGAACAACATTATACCATCCCCACAGAGCAACATTATACCATCCCCACAGAGCAACATGATACCGTCCCCACAGAGCAACATTATACCATCCCCACAGAGCAACATTATACCAACCCCACAGAGGAACATTTTACCACCCCAGAGATCAACATTATACCGTCCCCACAGAACAACATTTTTCCATCCCCACAGAACAACATTAAACCATCCCCACAGCATCCCCACAGAGCAACATTGTACCGTCCCCACAGAACAACATTATATCGTCCCCACAGAGCAACATGAGACTGTCCTCACAGAGTAACATTATACCATCCCCACAGAACAACATTTTACCATCCCCACAGAGCAACATTATACCATCCCCACAGCATCCCCACAGAGCAACATTATACCATCCCCACAGCATCCCCACAGAGCAACATTATACCATCCCCACAGATCAACATTATACCATCCTCACAGAGCAAAATTATCCCATCCCCACAGCATCCCCACAGTGGAACATTTTACCATCCCCACAGAGCAACATTATACCATCCCCACACCATCCCCACAGAGCAACATTATACCATCCCCACAGCATCCCCACAGACCAACATTATACCATCCCCACAGAGCAACATTATACCGTCCCCACAGAGCAACATTATGCCATCCCCACAGAGCAACATTATACCATCCCCACAGAGCAACATTATACCATCCCCACAGAGCAACATTATACGGTCCCCACAGAACAACATTATACCGTCCTCACAGAGCAACATTGTACCAATCTCACAGAGCAACATTATATCATCCTCACAGAGCAACATTATACCATCCCCACAGAGCAACATTATACCATCCCCACAGAGCAACATTATACCGTCCCCACAGAGCAACATCATACCGTCCTCACAGAGCAACATTATACCAATCTCACAGAGCAACATTATATCATCCTCACAGAGCAACATTATACCATCCCCACAGAGCAACATTATACCATCCCCACAGAGCAACATTATACCATCCCCACAGAGGAACATTTTACCACCCCAGAGATCAACATTATACCATCCCCACAGAATAACATTGTACCTTCCCCACAGAGGAACATTTTACCACCCCAGGGAACAACATTATACCATCCCCACAGAACAACATTATACCGTCCTCAGATAGCGACATTATACCATCCCCAGAGAACAACATTATATCACCCCCACAGAGGAACATCTTACCACCCCGGAGAACAACATGATACCATCCCCACAAAGCAACATTATGCCGTCCCCACAGAACAACATTATACCATCCCCACAGAAGAACATTAAACCATCCCCACAGCATCCCCACAGAGCAACATTATACCGTCCCCACAGAACAACATTATATCGTCCCCACAGAGCAACATTATACTGTCCTCACAGAGCAACATGATACTATCCCCACAGAACAACATTATACCATCCCGACAGAGAAACATTATACCATCCCCACAAAGCAACATTATACCATCCCCACAGAACAACATTTTACCATCCCAACAGAGCAACATTATACCATCCCCACAAAGCAACATTATACCATCCCCACAGAACAACATTTTACCATCCCAACAGAGCAACATTATACCATCCCCACAAAGCAACATTATACCATCCCCACAGAACAACATTTTACCATCCCCACAGCATCCCCACAGAGCAACATTATACCATCCCCAGAGCATCCCCACAGAGCAACATTATACCATCCCCACAGAGCAACATTATACCATCCTCACAGAGCAACATTATCCCATCCCCACAGCATCCCCACAGAGGAACATTTTACCATCCCCACAGAGCAACATTATACCATCCCCACAGAGCAACATTATACCATCCCCACAGCATCCCCACAGACCAAGATTATACCATCCCCACAGAGCAACATTATACCATCCTCACAGAGCAACATTATACCATCCCCACAGCATCCCCACAGAGAAACATTATACCATCCTCACAGAGCAACATTATACCATCCCCACAGCATCCCCACAGAGGAACATTATACCATCCCCACAGAGCAACATTATACCATCCCCACAGCATCCCCACAGAGCAACGTTATACCATCCCCACAGAACAACATTTTACCATCCTCACAGAGCAACATTATACCATCCCCACAGAGCAACATTATACCATTCCCACAGAGCAACATTATACCATCCCCACAGAGCAACATTATACCATCCCCACAGAACAACATTATACCATCCCCACAGAGCAACATTATACCATCCCCAGAGAGCAACATTATACCATCCCCACAGAGAAACATTAGACCATCCCCACAGATCAACATTGTACCATCCTCACAGAGCAACATTATACCATCCTCACAGAGCAACATTATACCATCCCCACAGAGCAACATTATACCATCCCCACAGAACAACTTAATACCATCCCCACAGAGCAACATGATACCGTCCCCACAGAGCAACATTATACCGTCCCCACAGAGCAACATTATACCGTCCCAAGGAACAACATTATACCGTCCCCACAGAGCAACATTATGCCATCCCCACAGAGCAACATTATACCATCCCCACAGAGCAACATTATACCGTCCCCACAGAACAACATAAAACCGTCCTCACAGAGCAACATTATACCAATCTCACAGAGCAACATTGTACCATCCTCAAAGAGCAACATTATACCATCCCCACAGAGCAACATTATACCATCCCCACAGAGCAACATTATACCATCCCCACAGAGCAACATGATACCGTCCCCACAGAGCAACATTATACCATCTCCACAGAGCAACATTATACCAACCCCACAGAGGAACATTTTACCACCCCAGAGATCAACATTATACCGTCCCCACAGAACAACATTTTTCCATCTCCACAGAACAACATTAAACCATCCCCACAGCATCCCCACAGAGCAACATTGTACCGTCCCCACAGAACAACATTATATCGTCCCCACAGAGCAACATGAGACTGTCCTCACAGAGCAACATTATACCATCCCCACAGAACAACATTATACCATCCCCACAGAGCAACATTATACCATCCCCACAGAGCAACATGATACCGTCCCCACAGAGCAACATTATACCATCCCCACAGAGCAACATTATACCAACCCCACAGAGGAACATTTTACCACCCCAGAGATCAACATTATACCGTCCCCACAGAACAACATTTTTCCATCCCCACAGAACAACATTAAACCATCCCCACAGCATCCCCACAGAGCAACATTGTACCGTCCCCACAGAACAACATTATATCGTCCCCACAGAGCAACATGAGACTGTCCTCACAGAGCAACATTATACCATCCCCACAGAACAACATTTTACCATCCCCACAGAGCAACATTATACCATCCCCACAGCATCCCCACAGAGCAACATTATACCATCCCCACAGCATCCCCACAGAGCAACATTATACCATCCCCACAGATCAACATTATACCATCCTCACAGAGCAAAATTATCCCATCCCCACAGCATCCCCACAGTGGAACATTATAGCATCCCCACAGAGCAACATTATACCATCCCCACAGAATAACATTGTACCTTCCCCACAGAGGAACATTTTACCACCCCAGGGAACAACATTATACCATCCCCACAGAACAACATTATACCGTCCTCAGATAGCGACATTATACCATCCCCAGAGAACAACATTATATCACCCCCACAGAGGAACATCTTACCACCCCGGAGAACAACATGATACCATCCCCACAAAGCAACATTATGCCGTCCCCACAGAACAACATTATACCATCCCCACAGAAGAACATTAAACCATCCCCACAGCATCCCCACAGAGCAACATTATACCGTCCCCACAGAACAACATTATATCGTCCCCACAGAGCAACATTATACTGTCCTCACAGAGCAACATGATACTATCCCCACAGAACAACATTATACCATCCCGACAGAGAAACATTATACCATCCCCACAAAGCAACATTATACCATCCCCACAGAACAACATTTTACCATCCCAACAGAGCAACATTATACCATCCCCACAAAGCAACATTATACCATCCCCACAGAACAACATTTTACCATCCCAACAGAGCAACATTATACCATCCCCACAAAGCAACATTATACCATCCCCACAGAACAACATTTTACCATCCCCACAGCATCCCCACAGAGCAACATTATACCATCCCCAGAGCATCCCCACAGAGCAACATTATACCATCCCCACAGAGCAACATTATACCATCCTCACAGAGCAACATTATCCCATCCCCACAGCATCCCCACAGAGGAACATTTTACCATCCCCACAGAGCAACATTATACCATCCCCACAGAGCAACATTATACCATCCCCACAGCATCCCCACAGACCAAGATTATACCATCCCCACAGAGCAACATTATACCATCCTCACAGAGCAACATTATACCATCCCCACAGCATCCCCACAGAGAAACATTATACCATCCTCACAGAGCAACATTATACCATCCCCACAGCATCCCCACAGAGGAACATTATACCATCCCCACAGAGCAACATTATACCATCCCCACAGCATCCCCACAGAGCAACGTTATACCATCCCCACAGAACAACATTTTACCATCCTCACAGAGCAACATTATACCATCCCCACAGAGCAACATTATACCATTCCCACAGAGCAACATTATACCATCCCCACAGAGCAACATTATACCATCCCCACAGAACAACATTATACCATCCCCACAGAGCAACATTATACCATCCCCAGAGAGCAACATTATACCATCCCCACAGAGAAACATTAGACCATCCCCACAGATCAACATTGTACCATCCTCACAGAGCAACATTATACCATCCTCACAGAGCAACATTATACCATCCCCACAGAGCAACATTATACCATCCCCACAGAACAACTTAATACCATCCCCACAGAGCAACATGATACCGTCCCCACAGAGCAACATTATACCGTCCCCACAGAGCAACATTATACCGTCCCAAGGAACAACATTATACCGTCCCCACAGAGCAACATTATGCCATCCCCACAGAGCAACATTATACCATCCCCACAGAGCAACATTATACCGTCCCCACAGAACAACATAAAACCGTCCTCACAGAGCAACATTATACCAATCTCACAGAGCAACATTGTACCATCCTCAAAGAGCAACATTATACCATCCCCACAGAGCAACATTATACCATCCCCACAGAGCAACATTATACCATCCCCACAGAGCAACATGATACCGTCCCCACAGAGCAACATTATACCATCTCCACAGAGCAACATTATACCAACCCCACAGAGGAACATTTTACCACCCCAGAGATCAACATTATACCGTCCCCACAGAACAACATTTTTCCATCTCCACAGAACAACATTAAACCATCCCCACAGCATCCCCACAGAGCAACATTGTACCGTCCCCACAGAACAACATTATATCGTCCCCACAGAGCAACATGAGACTGTCCTCACAGAGCAACATTATACCATCCCCACAGAACAACATTATACCATCCCCACAGAGCAACATTATACCATCCCCACAGAGCAACATGATACCGTCCCCACAGAGCAACATTATACCATCCCCACAGAGCAACATTATACCAACCCCACAGAGGAACATTTTACCACCCCAGAGATCAACATTATACCGTCCCCACAGAACAACATTTTTCCATCCCCACAGAACAACATTAAACCATCCCCACAGCATCCCCACAGAGCAACATTGTACCGTCCCCACAGAACAACATTATATCGTCCCCACAGAGCAACATGAGACTGTCCTCACAGAGCAACATTATACCATCCCCACAGAACAACATTTTACCATCCCCACAGAGCAACATTATACCATCCCCACAGCATCCCCACAGAGCAACATTATACCATCCCCACAGCATCCCCACAGAGCAACATTATACCATCCCCACAGATCAACATTATACCATCCTCACAGAGCAAAATTATCCCATCCCCACAGCATCCCCACAGTGGAACATTATAGCATCCCCACAGAGCAACATTATACCATCCCCACAGAGCAACATTATACCATCCCCACAGCATCCCCACAGACCAACATTATACCATCCCCACAGAGCAACATTATACCATCCTCACAGAGCAACATTATACCATCCCCACAGCATCCCCACAGAGCAACATTATACCATCCTCACAGAGCAACATTATACCATCCCCACAGCATCCCCACAGAGCAACGTTATACCATCCCCACAAAACAACATTTTACCATCCTCACAGAGCAACATTATACCATCCCCACAGAGCAACATTATACCATTCCCACAGAGCAAAATTATACCATCCCCACAGAGCAACATTATACCATCCCCACAGAACAACATTATACCATCCCCACAGAGCAACATTATACCATCCCCAGAGAGCAACATCATACCATCCCCACAGAGCAACATTATACCGTCCTCACAGAGCAACATTATACCATCCCCACAGAGGAACATTTTACCACCCCAGAGTTCAACATTATACCATCCCCAGAGAACAACATTACATCATCCCCACAGAGGAACATCTTACCACCCCAGAGAACAACATTATACCATCCCCACAAAGCAACATTATACCGTCCCCACAAAACAACATTATACCATCCCCACAGAACAACATTAAACCATCCCAACAGCATCCCCACAGAGCAACATTATACCATCCTCACAGAGCAACATTATACCATCCCCACAGCATCCCCACAGAGGAACATTACACCATCCCCACAGAGCAAAATTATACCATCCCCACAGCATCCCCACAGAGCAACGTTATACCATCCCCACAGAACAACATTTTACCATCCTCACAGAGCAACATTATACCATCCCCACAGAGCAACATTATACCATCCTCACAGAGCAACATTATACCATCCCCACAGAACAACATTATACCATCCCCACAGAGCAACATGATACAATCCCCACAGAACAACATTATACCATCCCCACAGAGCAACATTATACCATCCCCACAGAGCAACATTATACCATCCCCACAGAACAACATGATACCATCCCCACAGAGCAACATTATACCATCCCCAGATATCAACATTATACCATCCCCACAGAGCAACATTATACCATCCCCACAGAGCAACATTATACCATCCTCACAGAGCAACATTATACCATCCTCACAGAGCAATATTATACCATCCCCACAGAGCAACATTATACCATCCCCACAGAACAAGTTAATACCATCCCCACAGAGCAACATTATACCGTCCCCACAGAGCAACATTATACCGTCCCCACTGAACAACATTATACCGTCCCAAAGAACAACATTATACCGTCCCCACAGAGCAACATTATACCATCCCCACATAGCAACATTATACCATCCCCACAGAGCAACATTATACCATCCCCACAGAGCAACATGATACCGTCCCCACAAAGCAACATTATACCATCCCCACATAACAACATTTTACCATCCCCACAGAGCAACATTATACCATCCCCACAAAGCAACATTATACCATCCCCACAGAACAACATTTTACCATCCCCACAAAGCAACATTATACCATCCCCACAGAGCAACATTGTACCATCCCCACAGCATCCCCACAGAGCAACATTATACCATCCCCACAGCATCCCCACAGAGCAACATTATACCATCCTCACAGGGCAACATTTTCCCATCCCCACAGCATCCCCACAAAGGAACATTATACCATCCCCACAGAGCAACATTATACCATCCCCACAGAGCAACATTATACCAGCTCCACAGAGCAACATTATACCAGCTCCACAGCATCCCCACAGAGCAACATTATACCATCCCCACAGAGCAACATTATACCATCCTCACAGAGCAACATTATACCATCCCCACAGCATCCCCACAGAGCAACATTATACCATCCTAACAGAGCAACATTATACCATCCCCACAGCATCCCCACAGAGGAACATTATACCATCCCCACAGAGCAACATTATACCATCCCCACAGCATCCCCACAGAGCAACGTTATACGATCCCCACAGAACAACATTTTACTATCCTCACAGAGCAACATTATACCATCCCCACAGAGCAACATTATACCATCCCCACAGAACAACATTATACCATCCCCACAGAACAACATTATACCATCCCCACAGAGCAACATTATACCATCCCCATCGAGCAACATTATACCATCCCCACAGAACAACATTATACCATCCCAACAGAGCAACATTATACCATCCCCACAGAGCAACATTATACCATTCCCACAGAGCAACATTATACCATCCCCACAGAGCAACATTATACCGTCCCCACAGAACAACATTATACCATCCTCACAGAGCAACATTATACCATCCTCACAGAGCATTATACCATCCTCACAGAGCAACATTATACCATCCCCACAGAGCAACATTATACCATCCCCACAGAGCAACATTATACCATCCCCACAGAACAACATTATACCATCCCCACAGAGCAACATTATACCATCCCCACAGAGCAACATTATACCTTCCCCACAGAACAACATTATACCATCCCCACAGAACAACATTATACCATCCCCACAGAACAACGTTATACCATCCCCACAGAGCAACATTATCCCATCCCCAGAGAGCAACATTATACCATCCCCACAGAACAACATTATATCGTCCCCACAGAGCAACATTATACCATTCGCACAGAGCAACATTGTACCATCCCCACAGAACAACATTATGCCATCCCCACAGAGCAACAACAATTTGCATTTATATCGCGGCTTTAATATAGAAAAACGTCCCAAGACACTTCACAGGAGCATTATCAAACAAAATTTGTCACCAAGCCACATAAGCAGATATTAGGACAGTTTTTAAGGAGCATCTTATAGGAGGAGAGAGAGGTGGAGAGTTGGAGAGGTTTAGAGAGGGAATTCCAGAGTTTAGGGCCCAGGCAGCTGAAGGCAAGGCCGCCAATGGTGGAGCAATTAAAATTGGGGTTGCGCAAGAGGCAAGAATTGGAAGGGAGCAGAGATCTTGGAGGGTTGTCGGGCTGGAAGAGGTTGCAGAGATAGGGAGGGGCATTGCAGCATCCACACAGAGTAACATTGCAGCATGGCTGAGAGGCGAAGTTGGGCTTGTGGCATCACCTGATCTTCACTTTCGCTGGATGTGCCAGCCCCATGCATTTGCTTCTCTGCTGACTTGGATCCTAAGTAGACAGTTCTCCATGATTATTGCCATGCAGCTATGCCAGGACCTGCAGAATCAGCTGGTAGCATCCTGGCAGGTGCAGCAGCGAGTGACTCACCTCCTGACTCCCCAAAGCCTTTCCACCATCTACAAGGCACAAGTCAGGAGTGTGATGGAATACTCTCCACTTGCCTGGATGAGTGCAGCTCCAACAACACTCAAGAAGCTCGACACCATCCAAGATAAAACAGCCCGCTTGATTGGCACCCCATCCACCACCCTAAACATTCACTCCCTTCACCACCGGTGCACAGTGGCTGCAGTGTGTACCATCCACAGGATGCACTGTAGCCACTCGCCAAGGCTTCTTCGACAGCACCTCCCAAACCCGTGACCTCTACCACCTAGAAGGACAAGAGCAGCAGGCACATGGGAACAACACCACCTGCACCTTCCCCTCCAAGTCACACACCATCCCGACTTGGAAATATATCACCGTTCCTTCATCGTCGCTGGGTCAAAATCCTGGAACTCCCTTCCTAACAGCACTGTGGGAGAACCTTCACCACACGGACTGCAGCG
Organism: Heptranchias perlo; assembly: GCF_035084215.1. Taxonomy (NCBI): domain Eukaryota; kingdom Metazoa; phylum Chordata; class Chondrichthyes; order Hexanchiformes; family Hexanchidae; genus Heptranchias; species Heptranchias perlo. Next base: position 17,503,394 of record NC_090334.1, read on the forward strand.
GTTCAAGAAGGCGGCTCACCACCACCTTCTGAAAGGCAATTAGGGATGGGCAATAAATGCCGGCCTCGCCAGCGACGCCCACATCCCATGAATGAATAAATTTTTCAAAAGCCAATCCTGGTACGCTGTAAGTTGATTGCCCTAGTAAGCCTTCTTTCACGCAATGTCAGTAATTGTAGGATGTACGGTGATTGAGATACTTCCCAATAAGCATCCAACTGTATGATTAGGCAGGGACTGACATATTTCAGTGGTGTCATCGGGTCTGCTGTCGCAGCGTCCTGTGGGACGAGGCGCCTCCACCTGCTTTAAGTGCCTGCGGCACGTTCACCTCTGTCAAGAGGTAGCAGCGTATGGTTACACAGCAGCTTGACCTGCCTCCTATCCCTATGTAGACCCTCCTCTTCTTGCAAACATGTCAGGATGATTCCCATTGGGAAGCCCAATTGGTGAGAATAATGCTGCTGGGGCAGAAAATAAATGACACTAATTGTCATGAAGGTTCACAAGACTGAAGCGCCAGCAGGAAAGAAAAATCACAAATAAAGAAAAACAGTTATGAAATGGCTAAAATAGTCTTCCCTTCATATGACTGTTTCCTTTGTACTACTTATGCCTTGCAACCCTGGAACACCCAATTCCAATGGACGTGATTTACGTTGAATGTTCTGCATGCCAGAACGGCACAGAATGGCTTACAGGTCAGACACGCAAACAGATTAATATTTAAATGAAGCGCCCGACCGTTTGAGGCAGAAGCTTCCAATTCCACTGGTCCCAACCACTGGAAAATGCCCCAGTACACAAAGTGGGCAGAGTTCTGGAGGGTTGGGATTTCTGCCCATTTTCTGACGCCAGCTGCCTGATTTACGCCACGGCTGGTGGTGGAAAATTCAAGCTTCTGACTCTTGTTTTTTCTGCTGTTGGGGGAATTTTTCTGTTCATTGTTAGTGATTGCTTCTCTTATTTTAAGACCTTTTTTAGAAAAAGAAGTGTGGTGTATAAATCTTTATATAAGATATGTATGGTTACAAAGTGTATGTTTCATAGACTAGCCTGAAATTCCAGCATCCTGGGGACAGAAATATGTTACGGCTGAAGGGGTAGGTGTTGGAATTTGGGCAGGACCTGGTTATACTGGGTTCTTGCCCCTTTTATTTGCCCATCAAAAATTCTGTCAGGTGTGGGAGCAGTCACATAATACACCCACCCACATATGGGCAGGTGCATTAAGATACCATGCAAATGAGGGAAATATGTCATATAACGAACGTCCAGTTGTTTGCACCCATCGCTGAACATAAGAACATAAGAAATAGGAGCAAGAGTAGGCCATACGACCCCTCGAGCCTGCTCTGGCATACAATAAGATCAAGGTTGATCTTCGACCTCAACTCCATTTTCCCGCCCGATCCCCATATCCCTTGATTCCCTTAGAGTCCAAAAATCTATCCATCTCAGCCTTGAACATACTCAATGACTGAGCATCCACAGCCCTCTGGGGTAGATAATTCCAAAGATTTACAACCCTTTGAGTGAAGAAATTTCTCCTCATCTCAGTCCTAAATGGTTGACCCCTTATCCTGAGACTATGCCCCTAGTTCTGGACTCTCCAGCCAGGAAAAACAGCCTCTCAGCATCTACCCTGTCAAGCCCCCTCAAAATCTCATATGTTTCAATGAGAACACCTCTCATTCTTCTAAACTCCAGAGAGTATAGACCCATCCTACTCAATCTCTCCTCATAGGACAATCCTCACATCCCAGGAGTCAATCTAGTGAACCTTTGTTGCACCGCCTCTAAGGCAAGTATATCCTTCCTTCGGTAAGGAGATTAAAACCGTGCACAGTACTCCAGGTGTTGTCTCACCAAAACCCTGTACAGTTGCAGCAAGACTTCCTTATTCTTGTTCTCCAACCTCCTTGCAATAAAGGCTAACATACCATTTGCCTTCCTAATTTCTTGCTGTAACTGCATTTTAACTTTCTGTGTTTCGTGTATAAGGACACCCAAGTCCCTCTGAACACCAACATTCAATAGTTTCTCACCATTTAAAAATATTCTGTTTTTCTATTCTTCCCACCAAATTGAATAACCTCACATTTCCCCACATTATACTCCATCTGCCACCTTCTTGCCCACTCACTTAACCTGCCTATATCCCTTTGCAGACTCTTTGTGTCCTCCTCACAGGTTACTTTTTCATCAGCAAACTTGGATACATTATACTTGGTCCCTTCTTCTAAGTCATTAATATAGATTGTAACTTGCTGAGGCCCCAGCACTGATCCTTGCGGCACCCTACTAGTAACAGCCTGTCAAACTGAGAATGACCCGTTTATTCCTACTCCCTGTTTTCTGTCTTTTAACCAATCCTCTATCCATGCTAATATATTACCCCCAACCCCATGAGCCCTTATCTTGTGTATCAACCTTTTGTGTGGCACCTTATCGAATGCCTTTTAAAAATCCAAATATACTACATCCACTGGTTACCCTTTATCTACCCTGCTAGTTACACCCTCAAAAAACTCTAATACATTTGTCAAACATGATTTCCCTTTCATAAAACGATGTTGACTCTGCCTGATCATTTTATGATTTTCTAAGTGCTCTGTTACTACTTCCTTAATAATGGATTCCAGCTTTTTCCCGATAATGATATCAGACTAACTGGTCCGTAGTTCCTTGTTTTCTCTCTTTTTCCTTTCTTGAAAAGCAGTGTTATATTTGTTTCCTTCCGAGCCACTGGGAACGCTGGCTTCAGACTGCAGTAAGATACCAATGGACTGTTCAGGTGGGCAGAAAAGTGGCAAATGGAAGTCAATCCGGAGAAGTGTGAGGTAATGCATTTGGGGAGGGCAAACAAGGCAAGGGAATACACAATAAATGGGAGGAGACTGAGAGGTGTAGAGGAAATGAAGGACCTTGGAGTGCATGTCCACAGATCCCTGAAGGTAGCAGGACAGGTAGATAAGGTGGTTAAGAAGGCATACAGGATACTTCCCTTTATTAGCCGAGGCATAGAATATAAGAGCAGGGAGGTTATGCCGGAACTGTATAAAACACTAGTTAGGTTACAGCTTGAGTACTGCATACAGTTAAGGACACCACATTACAGGAAGGATGTAACTGCTCTAAAGAGGGTACAGAGGAGATTTACGGGGATGTTGCCAGGACTGGAGAATTTTAGCTATGAGGAAAGATTGGATAGGCTGGGGTTGTTTTCTTTGGAACAGAGGAGGCTGAGGGGTGATTTAATTGAGGAATACAAAATTATGAAGGACCTATTTCCCTTAACAGAGAGGTCAATAACCAGGGGGCATAGATTTAAAGTGATTGGTAGAAGGACTAGAGGGAAGCTGAGGAAAAAGTTTTTCATCCAGAGGGTGGTGGGGGTCTGGAACTCACTGCCTGAAAGGGTGGTAGAGGCAGAAACCCTCATCACATTTAAAGAGTACATGGAGATGCACCTGAAGTGCCGTAACCTAAAAGGCTACAGACCAAGTGCTGGAAAGTGGGATTAGGCTGGGTGGCTCATTTTCGGCCAGTGCGGACATGATGGGCTGAATGGCCTCATAAGAACATAAGAACATAAGAAATAGGAGCAGAAGTAAGCCATCCAGCCCCTCAAGCCTGCTCCGCCATTCAACAAGATCATGGCTGATCTTCTACCTCAATGCCATTTTCCTGCATTATCCCCATATCCCTTGATGCCTTTAATATCTAGAAATCTTTCGATCTCTGTTTTGAATGTACTCAATGACTGAGCCTCCACAGCCCTCTGGAGTAGAGAATTCCAAAGATTCACCATCCTCTGAGTGAAGAAATTACTCCTCATCTCAGTCCTAAATAGCCTACCCCTTATCCTGAGACTGTGACTCCTGGTTCTAGACTCCACAGCCAGGGGAAACATCCTCCTTGCATCTACCCTGTCGAGCCCTGTAAGAATTTTGTATGTTTCAATGAGATCATTTCTCATTCTTCTAAACTCTAGAGAATACAGGCCTAGTCTACTCAATCTCTCCTCTTACGACAATCCCACCATCCCAGGAATCAGTCTGGTGAACCTTCCCTCTATGGCAAGTATATCCTTTCTTAGGTAAGGAGACCAAAATTGTACACAATACTCCAGGTGCGGTCTCACCAAGGCCCTATATAATTGCCGTAAGACATCTTTACTCCTGTACTCAAATCCTCTTGTAATAAAGGCCAACATACCATTTGCCTTCCTAATTGCTTGCTGCACCTGCACGTTAGCTTTCAGTGACTCATGTACAAGGACACCCAGGTCCCTTTGAACATCAACATTTCCCGATCTCTCACCATTTAAAAAATACTCTGCATTTCTGTTTTTCCTATCAAAGTGAAAAACATTTTTCCACATTATATTCCATCTGCCATGTTCTTGCCCACTCACTTAACCTGTTTATATCCCCTTGAAGCCTCTTTACATCCTCCTCACAACTCTCATTCCCACCTAGTTTTGTGTCATCAGCAAACTTGGAAATATTACATTTGGTCCCCTCATCCAAATCATTGATATAGATTGTGAATAGCTAGGGCCCAAGCTCTGATCCCTGCGGTACCCGACTAGTGACAGTCTGCCAACCTGAAAAAGACCCGTTTATTCCTACACTCTGTTTTCTGTCTGTTAACCAATTCTCAACCCATGCCAGTATATTACCCCCAATCCCAAGTGCTTTAACTTTATTCACCAACCTCCTGTGTGGGACCTCACCGAAAGCCTTCTGAAAATTCAAATACACCACATCCACTGGTTCCCCCTTATCTATTCTACTAGTTACATCCTCGAAGAACTCCAGTCGGTTTGTCAAACATGATTTCCCTTTCATAAATCCATGTCGACTCTGCCAAATCCTAGTATTAATTTCTAAGTGTCCTGTTATCACATCCTTTATAATAGATTCTAGCATTTTCCCTACTACTGATGTCAGGCTAACAGTAGTTCCCTGTTTTCTCTCTCCCTCCTTTCTTAAATAGTGGGGTTACATTTGCTACCCTCCAATCTGCAAGAACCGTTCCAGAATCCTTCTGTGCTGTGAATTTTCTATGATTCTATGATTCTATCCTTCCATGGTTCTATGGAAGTAAATTGACCCCACAGCAATTAATTGGAAATCAGCCCAATGAGACACTGGAAGAGGTTAAAAAAAAATTTGAGCCTATCGAGCTGGGTCTGCCGGCATATTCATGCTGTGCCAAGGTGTCACAGTGAAATCCTTCCCCTGTATCTGAGGCAGGCGCCCCATCAGTGCTATAAATGGCCTGGGCACCCACTCACAATATATAAATGCCCCCGGACGTGGGCCATGATTGGAGGGCATCCATGGGGTGGCCAGAAGTTCTGCTTCATACACACATACATCTGCCTCAGATCCATCCCTTTGGTACCTTCGCCCAGAATTTCCGGGCCACTGTTTTTAAAGAGTCAAAAAATAAAGAGATATAAGTACAGACTAAATCAGTACCTCGCCTGATCTATAGTCATTGCTATTTTCCAATATGACTAAAACTACAATAGTACTTCTTTGAGACTGCCAATTTGGATCCAATTTGCATAGAAATTAAGTTAACGTTCTGTAAAACATTCAGGTCACAGAATCGGCAACAGTTTAAATGAACTACCTCAGAAAACTAAATGAACAGCCACACTTACTCATACACGCTGTGACACTGTAGTGTCCATTTGTCAGCCGGATACTGTGATGTCATTTCCCTTGGTGTACACTCCTCAGCACAAAGCCAAAATGTCTACCCAGCCATAAACGTAACCGGTTTGATCAGGCTGAGACATGAATTGGTTTTAAATCAGCTTATGTTGGATCTTGGAAAGTGACAGAATGTGTTGTTCATCAAAAAAAATCTGAAGCCACACCTGACATTTGATGCAAAGCCAAGAATTCAACTGCTTTATGGACTTCAGCAAATTGAAGTTTAATGGAGTGGAGCCAACTTAGGTCAAAACATAATGGTTCACATGACCCTACTGGCTAACCTACATGTCTCGAAAAAAAATTACATTGGCAATATTTCATCTCTGAATTTTACTCAATGTTCCTAGTTTTACACCTGAAAATTTTCCATAGCCTTTAGGGTGAGATAGTTCCAGATTTCCACTACCCTTTATTTGAAAAAGTGCTTCCTGATTTCACTTCTAAATGGCCTAGCTCTAATTCTAAGATTAAAAATTCATATGCGTGATTTAGAGCCATGTAATCACATGCATGATTTAGAGCCATGTAATCACATACATGATTTAGAGCCATGCATTCACATGCATGAATTAGAGCCTTGTAATCATATGCATGATTTAGAGCCATGCATTCACATGCATGAATTAGAGCCGTGTAATCACATGCATGATTTAGAGCCATGCATTAACGTGCATGAATTAGAGCCATGCATTTACATGCATGAATTAGAGCCATATATTTACATGCATGATCAGCACTTCAAGGGAGTGAATCCTTCATCTAGCTCTGGAATATGAGAAGATGCACCTATGGCTTGCGCTTTGGGGAAATTAATTAGATGGTTGAAGCAAACTCCCTTTACTCCTGCTGCTCAAGGACCATGCTGAACTCAATGAGCTGGTGCATCCTCCAGCAGTTGATCTCCATCAAGTCTCTGATGAGTCCTTGAAAAGTGCTGATGTAGAAATGCAAGTGCTGATTACCTTTACTTCCACCAACAGTCCTGTTGTTCCTTTTAACCTCAGCCGAAGGTCTCCCCACACCAAACAGCACAACTTGGTGTTAGCTTCTTTGCTCAGCCTGAGCCTTATCACACACTGCATCTTGATGAGTTCCAGGTAACAGTGCCTTCCACAGAAGCAGCCTCAGCCTGGGGTTGCAGTCAAGTTAAAAGCTGAGGGAAAAGCATGAATGTATGGCAAGTACACAGCTATGGCCTGAACAACAAATACATTACCTGACATTACTTGTTAAAGTGCACAACTTTGCAAGTCGGTGCCTTTGTACAATATATTATAGAAGACGGCAATGATGATTCATGTGGCTGACAGGCTGATTTACAATGTGTGGTCACCCAACAACTGTGCCTTCCTATCCTGAGAATGAAGGTATGTCTCACAAAGAAACTGCACTAACATCTCAGGTGCTTTATATCAAGTTGTAGCTGTATATAGGGAGATGGGATTTGAGCACAGGGGCCATGATTGACAGAGTGGGCCCTGTTTGAGAGCCAGTCAAGTTTGAAATGGAAGCAGGATGATCATTTGCATCAATCCCAAAGTAGCCACCCTGCTTCAGATAGTATTGCCTGCTGAAACTTAGGGGTGTGCATAGTTACAAAAATATTGAACTAAATTATTATTGATTCATAATAACAATATAGTGGAACATGCTTCTTGGACAGATGTACCTCTGTTTGAAATTTAATGTCCAGTCTGAGTAGATAGCAATGTCACCCTCTTTGAACTGTATCCAAGTTAAGGAAAGCACCAACTGTTTCTGTACAAAAAGGTTCAAAAAACACATTCCTGGTGTTAACAATCAATTAACAAGTTTTTTCTCATCTTCCATCAGCATTTTATGAACAGGAGGAAATCATCTTCAAACAACAAAAGCCCGAATCGAAGGAACTTTACAGAAAGATTGCTTCACCACTTTATGCACTGCAACTTTTTTCTAATGGTTTTCACATGAAAGACAATGTAGGGTATGGAGTGTGTTTTTTTAGTGTAATATACATCAAATAGGTTACATTTTAAAACTAAAATGAGTAATAGTTGATAGGACTGCAAATACACAGAATATTAATACATCAATACCGAGCATATGTACTCCAGAGTGCCTACTGTCATCTTTTATTATATATGCTTGAATTTATTTTGAACTTAATACCTCAGCTAAGACATGTAGACAAGAACATTTCGTAATTGCTGTTAATTTTAAAATCAAGCCTCTACATGCTTGTGATCTTTGACTCTGCAAAAAAATACATAGTAATCATTTTGTCAAAGATATCAGCTGAATTTCAAGCACAGCCAATTCTCGCTCACACGAACACTACCTGGACTGTAACAAAAGCTTTTTGTATAAAGAGGCAGACTTGAATTGGAAAACACTAGATTTTTTTCTATCACTGATAAGTTCATAGGAGATATCAGGAAAAAGTCATATAACCTGGTGAGATTGTCACAGCAGTTAACATTAATGACTGAAGTAGACTTGATCCCAGTATTGTAAGTAACATTTGATGCCTGTGACCCAGGGACTTTCACAAGCTCATAGTTGTGTGGGGTTTGTGAAAGAGCTGGTTTCATTGCTAGGACCGAACAGGACCAGTCTAAAGCAATTTCCCAGACTCTGTCAGCAGCCCTGCTGACAACTATGGTGCTGGTTCTCAGATGTAATTGCAATGCCAGCCTCACTCAATATAAACTACCTTAAGCTCAATTGCCTCTTGAACAATCCTACAAATTCCCCAGTTGCATTGTACTTCAGCTCAGGCTCTCTTCATTGAAACAGATCGATGTGCTTTCCCACAGGTGACCTATGTTAGAACCTAATTTAAATGCAAAGAAGTACGACAAGCCCTCTTAAAGGGACCACGCATTATGTCTGGAATGTGTACTAATAGCTAAGTGTAAAAAAAAACACAGGCTCGGCAATCAGAGTGAGGAGTTTGAGCTCATTAATGATTTTTCTGTTCCCCATTTCAACAGAGAATCTGCAGCATTCCAACACGATAGGTAGCTTTTTTAGTGATGAACACTAAACTGAAGTTAACGATTGGGCCAATTAGCATTAATTTACACAAAACATAACATTGGGCTCAGATTGGCCTGAACCTTTAACCCTCATTCTGCTATTTATGGATTTTTATTGTGTGTCCACGTGGGAATTTCAGCAGACTGAAAGTAAATGCTGGAATACCTGCTCAGAGGAACAGGCTAGCCCACTGATGAACACCATCCTTTCTGACTGCAAGTTTTCCTGACATGATTCATTGCAGCCAGCAAGTGAACAACTACTATTTGTGCGCCACCATAGCCATGGGGGAGTTTTCAAAGTAACTGTTGAATGATGTCCATTGGAAGTATTGGTCCATCTAATTCTAGGCAGCACGGCTGGGATCCTAATAGCTGGTAACCCAATACTCGTATTCAGCTATCGGATCTCCATCAGTTCAATGGGGAAGGAGTATGTATGTACAAACCCTGATAGTCAAGTGCGGGAATATGCTTTTAACTAATCTCTGATAACCTAATGTTTTTATTCAAGTTCTGTTAGCTCAGTATGGCTTTTTCAAAGCTGTGATCGTCTACAGTGGGAGGGTCTTCTTTCATCTGATCTAGTGTAGAGGGGAAGGAGATGCAGCCTTGAGATGATGATGCGCCGTACAGTCCAATCCAAACTGCATAATACAGTGTTGTATTTGGGCAGTTTCACAGGTCAACATGACTATGGTACTTACCCATTCTCTCCAGCACTGGTGAAAATGCTGTTTAAGTTCTGTGGGGCTCAAAACCTCTTTAACAAGACATTTGAAGGAAAGGCTTAACTGTACCCCTTTTAAACAAAGACATTTGAAAACTTGCAAACTGTGTTCTCGCTAATCCTGTTTTCCCCTCACAGACGCTGATGGCATTAGAGAAGTGTGAGTTTCGGGATCGAAGACATTGTACTGAGGATAGATATCTAGATTGTTAAATACATAAGCTAGATGGATAATATTGAGCTTAAAGTGTTTTCAGGCTTTCAAAACGCATAGGCTTTTGGAAACACAAGCTTTTCAACACAGCAGGGGGTAACGTAAGAAAAGGCAACAGGGACATACATCAAAGGCTTCAGATCAGGAAAGCAATGATAGGTGTGAAAAAAGCATGGGCCTCTCATTCCTATCTGGTAATCTGTTCAAAGAACTGGGATTTGTAAAACATCAAATAGTGTTGCATCCAGCATATGGTCAAATGGTATAAGGATTGGATTTGAAGCCACTTAAGCAATCAAAATTGGAGACGCAAGAGCCATTAAGAATATCTGGGCATAGAAATGTAAGGGGCTATCTCTACATGAAAGGCCATAAACAAAGACAATAAAGGAGCTTTTTATAATCCATGCTTCGAGCACATGGTCTTTTCTACATCAAAAAGTCTCTGGTCACATGATCTAGGTCTAAACTGTCAATCATTGAGGTATGTTAATGATTAATGAATAGCAACTGGGAGCGATTGGACAAAAAGAATGTCCCTCCCCAATCCTACGGCCTATATTTTTAAAAAAATATAAAAAGACTTTGAGAGAAGAACAGTCTCTTCACCACCTGGCAGTCACAAGGAACACACACTGCAGTTGAACATCATGCAAGAAGAAGAAGAAGAAGAAGAAGAAGAAGAAGAGCACCTCAAGTACTGAAGAGCTGATCAACCTTCAGGCCTGATGAGCAAAATCCTTGGTTTAAAGGTTGTATATATATTAATGGTGTGCCTGGTGCGTGTATGAATTGTTAAGTTATTACATAATAATGTTGCAAATTATTAAGTGTGTAGTGGGATTTTATAGAGGAAATTCATGTGTATGGTTTGATTTTGCTTCATGAATGCTTGTATGAATGATAACATCATTAAATAATTACTTCTGATTAATAAAACTACCATGAGTGAGGGTGACTTTCTTTGCTTGACTATTCGACCAGTGTCCAAGAATCACACGAAATAAGGAATTCCCTACGGTTCCTAGAACAGTTTTAGCTATAATAATGGTAAGAAATTTTGATAAGGATCACTGTCATTTTGACTTGTGTAGCACTGCTTTAAATTTGGTGAGCAGAGTCCCTGATCTTTCATCACCCCAAATTAAATTTGAACGATTGCAAATACTACATGCTGTTTTCCAACCAGAGGCTCCCACCCACCTTCCTACCCTCCAGAAGGGTACTTTTGTTTTAGCTCTAATGTTAAATGTGATGTCATGCAATAAGGAAATAAAGAGACATCAATATTACAGCACATGTGCTGTGTTCATAAAAGTCAGGTTATTAATAGAACAAGGGGTTAACCTTCTATCAATTACCTGTGAGATCTCATCTCCAAGGGGTGTCTCTGTTATGGATGTTGCAATAAATGGGCACCAGGATAAAACATTAGAGATGAGAAATAAGGTGCACAGAAGACTGGGAGAGACAAGTAGCACTAGAATAAAGAATAGCTGAAATAGGCGGGATCAGACGGGGCAAATGTGAGGCAATCTAAGATGAGTTTAGAGTGCATGTACATAAATACAGGTAGTGTGGTAAATAAGGTTGGTGAGCTGCAGGCACAAGTCACCACATGGTACTATGATATGGTGGCAATAAGAGACCTGGCTCAAAGAAGGGGAGGATTGGGAACTTAATATTCCTGGGTACCAGGTATTCAGGAAAGAAAGGGGGCAGGGGTGGTGACAGTATTGATCAAAGAAACTATTATAGCACTGGAAAGGGATGATGTAGTTGAGGGTTCAAAGACAGAATCTATTTGGTTAGAATTAAGGAACAATAGAGGAGCTATTATGCTACTGGGTGTATACTATAGGCCACCAAATAGTGGGAAGGAATTAGAGGAGCAAATTTGCAGGCAAATTACAGAAAGATGCAAGAACTATAGAGTAGTGATAATGGGGGACTTCAATTAATCCCAATATAGACTGGGATAGTAACAGTGTAAAGAATCATAGAATCATAGAAAGTTACGGCACAGAAGGAGGCCATTCAGCCCATCATGTCCGTGCCAGCTGAAAAAATCTATCAAGCTTAATCCCACTTTCCAGCACTTGGACCGTAGCCCTGTAGGTTACGCCACTTCAAGTGCACATCCAGGTACTTTTTAAATGAGTTGAGGGCTTCTGTCTCTACCACCCTCTCAGGCAGTGAGTTCCAGACCCCCACCACCCTCTGGGTGAAAAACTTTCTCCTCAGCTCCCCTCTAATCCTTCCACCAATTACTTTAAATCTATGATCCCTGGTCACCAACCCCTCTGCTAAGGGAAATAAAGTCCTCCCTATCCAATCTATCTGGTCCCGACATAATTTTATACACCTCAATTAAATTTCCCCTCAGCCTCCCTTGTTCCAAAGAAAACAACCCCAGCCTATCCAATCTTTTCTCATAGCTAAAATTCTCCAGCCCTGGCAACATCCTGGTAAATCTCCTCTGTGCCATCTCTAGGACAATCACATTTTTCCTGTAATGTGGTGACCAGAACTGTACGCAGTACTCAAGTTGTGGCCTAACCAATGTTTTATACAGTTCCAGCATAATCTCCCTGCTCTTATATTCTATGCCTCAGCTAATAAAGGAAAGTATCCCATATGCCTTTTTAACCACCTTATTTACCTGTCCTGCTACCTTCATGGTCCAAGGTCCCTTTGTTCCTCTACACCTCTCAGTATCCTCCCATTTATTGTATACTCCCTTGCCTTGTTTGCCCTCCCCAAATGCATTACCTCACACTTCTCTGGATTGAACTCCATTTGCCACTTTTCTGCCCACCTGACCAGTCCATTGATATCTTCCTGCAGTCTACAGCTTTCCATCTCACTATCAGCCACACGGTCAATTTTCGAATCATCTGCAAACTTCTTGATCAAGCTCCCCATTCAAGTCCAAATTATTAATATATACCACAAAGAGCAGGGGACCTAGTACTGAGCCCTGCGGAACCCCACTGGAAACAGCCTTCCAGTCGCAAAAACACCCGTCAGCCATTAGCCTTTGCTTCCTGCCACTGAACCAATTTTGGATCCAACTAGCCACTTTCCCTTGAATCCCATGGGTTTTTACTTTTTTGACCAGTCAGCCAAGTCGGACCTTGTCAAAAGCCTTGCTAAAATCCATGTACTCTACATCAATAGCGTTACCCTCATCAACCCTCCTTGTAACCTCCTCAAAAAATTCAATCAAGTTAGCCAGACACGACCTTCCCTTAACAAATCCATGCTGACTGTCCTTGATCAACCCATGCCTTTCTCAATGACGATTTATGCTGTCCCTCAGAATTGATTCCAACAATTTGCCCACCACCGAGGTTAGACTGACTGGCCTGTCAGTCTAACCTCGGTGGTGGGCACCGGTCTATTGGTGTATCTTTTTCTCCCTTTTTAAATAACAGTGCAATGTTAGCAGTCCTCCAATCCTCCGGCACCACGCCTGTAGCAAGGGAGGATTGGAAAATGATTGTCAGAGTCTCTGCTTTTTCCTCCCTTGCTTCTCTTAACAGCCTGGGATACATTTCATCCGGGCCTGGCGAATTATTTACTTTTAAAGATGCTAAACCCTTTAATACTTCCTCTCTCACTATGTTTATCCCAAACAATATTTTACACTCCTCCTATTCTACTACAATCTCTGCGTTGTGCCCCTCTTTTATGAAGACATTTCCAAAGTATTCATTAAGAACCATACCCGCATCTTCCACCTCCACACATAGGTTACCTCTTTGGTCTCGAGTAGGTCCTTTTCTTTCCTTAGTTATCCTCTTGCCCTTTATGTATTTATAAAACATTTTTGGGTTTTCCTTAATTTTACTTGCCAGTATTTTTTCATGCCCTCTCTTTGCTTTCCTAATTTCCTTTTTAACTTCACCCTTGCACTTGCTATACTCCTCTAGGCTTTCTGCAATATTGAACTCTCGGTGTCTGACATAAGCTTCCCTTTTTTCCTTTATTTTACCCTGGATGCTCCTTGTCATCCAGGGGGCTCTAGATTTGGCAGTCCCACCCTTTATCTTTGTGGGAACATGTTTACTCTGAACCCTTTGAATCACCCCCTTGAATGCTCTGACACTGATTTACTTTTAACTGATTTACCTTCAAGTAGCTGTTTCAAGTCCACTTCTGCGAACTCACTTCTCAGCTTAGTAAAATTGGCCTTTCCCCAATTTAGCACTTTTACTCCTGTTCTATCTTTGTCCTTTTGCATAACTATGCAAAATCTGACTGAATTATGATTACCACCACCAAAATGCTATCTCACTGATACTCCTTCCACCTGCTCAGCTTCATTCCCTAAAACTAAGTCCAGAACTGCTCCCCCTCTTGTTGTGCTTTTTTAAAATTCATTCATGGGATGTGGGCATCGCTGGCAAGGCCAGCATTTATTGCCCATCCTTAATTGCCTTGAGAAGGTGGTGGTGAGCTGCCTTCTTGAACCGCTGCAGTCCGTGTAGTGAAGGTTCTCCCACAGTGCTGTTAGGTAGGGAGTTCCAGGATTTTGACCAGTGATGAAGAAGGAACGGCGATATATTTGCAAGTCAGGATGGTGCGTGACTTGGAGGGGAACGTTCAGGTAGTGTTATTCTCATGTGCCTGGTGCCCTTGTCCTTCTAGGTGGTAGAGGTCGCGGGTTTGGGAGGTGCTGCTGAAGGAGCCTTGGCGAGTTGTTGCAGTGCATCCTGTGGATGGTACACACTGCAGCCACGGTGTGCCAGTGGTGAAGGGAGTGAATGTTTAGGGTGATGGATGGGGTGCCAATCAAGTGGGCTGTTTTGTCCTGGGTGGTTCTTGAGTGTTGTTGGAGCTGCACTAATCCAGGCAACTGAAGAGAATTCCATCACACTCCTGACTCATGCCTTGTAGATGGTGCAAAGGCTTTGGGGAGTCAGGAGGTGAGTCACTCGCTGCAGAATACCCAGCCTCTGACCTGCTCTTGTAGCCACAGTATTTATGTGGCTGGTCCAGTTAAGTTTCTGGTCAATGGTGACCCCCCATGATGTAGATGGTGGGGGATTCAGCGATGGTAATGCCGTTGAATGTCAAAGGGAGGTGGCTAGACACTCTCTTGTTGGAAATGGTCATTGCCTGGCACTTGTCTGGCGCAAATGTTACTTGCCACTTATCAGCCCAAGCCTGGATGTTGTCCAGGTCTTGCTGCTTGCGGGCACGGACTGCTTCATTATCTGAGGGGTTGCGAATGGAACTGAACACTGTGCAATCGTCAGTGAACATCCCCATTTCTGACCTTATGATGGAGGGAAGGTCATTGATGAAGCAGCTGAAGAAAGTTGGGCCTAGGACACTGCCCTGAGGAACTCCTGCAGCAATGTCCTGGGGCTGAGATGACTGGCCTCCAACAACCACTACCATCTTCCTTTGTACTAGGTACGACTCCAGCCACTGGAGAGTTTTCCCCCGATTCCCATTGACTTCAATTTTACTAGGGCTCCTTGATGCAACACTCGATCAAACGCTGTTTGATGTCAAGGGCAGTCACTCTCACCTCACCTCTGGAATTCAGCTCTTTTGTCCATGTTTGGACCAAGGCTGTAATGAGGTCTGGAGCCGAGTGGTCCTGGCGGAACCCAAACTGAGCATCGGTGAGCAGGTTATTGGTGAGTAAGTGCCGCTTGATAGCACTGTCGACGACACCTTCCATCACTTTGCCGATGATTGAGAGTAGACTGATGGGGTGGTAATTGGCCGGATTGGATTTGTCCTGCTTTTTGTGGACAGGACATACCTGGGCAATTTTCCACATTGTCGGGTGGATGCCAGTGTTGTTGCTGTACTGGAACAGTTTGGCTAGAGGTGCGGTATAGTTCTAGAGCACAAGTCTTCAGCACTACAGCCGTGATATTGTCTGGGTCCATAACATTTGATGTATCCAGCCATTTCTTGATATCACGTGGAGTGAATCGAATTGGCTGAAGACTGGCTTCTGTGATGGTGGGGATATCGGGAGGAGGCCGAGATGGATCATCCACTCGGCACTTCTGGCTGAAGATGGTTGCAAAAGCTTCAGCTTATCTTTTGCACTCACGTGCTGGACTCCGTCATAATTTAGTTTAGTTTTAGCTTGCTACGTACTGGCTAAAAAGTTCTCCTGAATGCAATTTAAGAATTCTGCGCCCTCTATACCTTTTGCACTGATTGTATCCCAGTTAATATTAGGGTAGTTGAAATCGCCTACTATTACTGCCCTATTGTTTTTGCACATCTCAGAAATTTGCCTGCATGTTTGTTCTTCTATCTCCTGCTCACTGGGGGTCTATAGTACACTCCCAGTAATGTGACTGCCCCTTTTTGTTCTTTAGCTCAACCCATATGGCCTCATTTGATGATCCTTCTAATATATCATCCCTCCTCACAGCTGTAATTGTTTTTATCCTTTTTTATCCCCCTCTTTCTCGTCTGAAAACCCTTTAACCATGAATGTTGAGCTGCCATTCCTACCCCTCTTTGAGCCATGTTTCAGCAATAGCTAAGATATCATACTTCCACGTGTCTATCTGTGCCCTTAGCTCTTCTGCCTTGTTCACTATTCTCCTTGCATTGAGGTATATACCATTAAGCACTGCCAAACTCGTTTGTTGTCCAGTTTTTAACCTTTGTTTCCTCTGCTTTCCAAACTCACTAACTAATTTTCTGCCTTCCATTTCCACCTCTGCTTCTTTCCCTTCTGAATCTACGCTCAGGTTCCCATCCCCCTGCCAAGCTAGTTTAAACCCTCCCCAACAGCACTAGCAAGCCTCCCCCAGAATATTGGTCCCAGCCCTGTTGAGGTGCAACCTGTCCGGCTTGGTCCCACCTCCCCCAGGAATCTAAAGCCCTCCCGCCTGCACCATCTCTCCTGCCACGCATTCATCTGCTCTAGTCTCCTATTTCTATGCGCACTAGCACATGGCACCGGGAGTAATCCGGAGATTTGAGGTCCTTTGAGGTCCTGCTTAAAAATCTGCAAGCAGATTTTAACTCCTTAAAATCTGCTTGCAGGACCTCATGTCTCTTTCTATCTATGTCGTTGGTACCAATATGAACCATGACCTCTGGCTGTTCACCCACCCCCTCCAGAATGTTCTGTAGCCGCTCAGTGACATCCTTGACCCTGGCACCAGGGAGGCAATATACCATCCTGGAATCACGTCTGTGGCCGCAGAAACGTCTGTCTGCTCCCCTAACAATAGAATAACCTATCACTATAGCTTACTTGACCTTTCTTCTCCTACCCTGTACAGCTCAGCCACTCATGGTGCTATAGTCTTGGCTCTGGCTGCATCCCCAGGGGAACCCTCATCCTCACCAGTATTCAGAACCGGTTAAAGAGCGAGATACCCTCAGGGGACTCCTGCACTACCTGCCTGGTCCTCCTTGTCTGTCTGGCGGTCACCCAGTCCCTCTCTGGCTGCATTCTCTTAAGCTGTGGGGTGACCACCTCCTGCAATGTTCTATCCACGTAGCTCTCAGCCTCGTGGACGCACTGTAGTGACACCAGTTGCTGCTCAAGCTCCGAAACCCAGAGCTCGAGCTCCTCCAACTGACGACACTTTCTGCACCTGTGGTTGTCCAGGACATGGAAAGCGTCCTGGAGTTCCCACATGGCACATGATGTGCATTCGACGGGAGTGAGCTGCCCTGCCATGCCTCGATTTATTATATTATTAAATAAACTTAATGGAAATAAACTTAAAGACTTAAAAAAATCACTCACCAGCTACTCACCAATTAGCTCCTTCCCTTGAGCTGATATTACTTTGGGTTCTTTTTCTCCCTCCCTGACGTTCGAACTTCCTCCACCATTCCTCTCCTCTGCACCACCGCCTCAGCCGCTTTCGGGCCTTTGGCTCCCGCCTTTTTATGGGCCGTTCCCTATCTTCCACTCTGCCGCCTCAGCCGCTCTCGGGCCTCCGGCTCCCGCCTTTTTATGGGCCACTCCCTCTCCTCTGCTCTGCTGCCTTAGCTGCACTAAAGGGCAAGGAGGGGGAGGAATTGCTGAAATGTGTACGTGAATTGCGGAATGTAATGGGGCAGGTGGATCATGCTTCAATGGGGGAGCATTTGGGCAACAGTGATCATAATATCATCAGGTTTAGAATAGCAATGGAAAAGGACAAGGAACAATCAAGCTTAAAAATACTTAACTGGAGGAGGGTTAATGTCAGTGAGTTAAAAAGGGATTTTGCCCAGGTGGATTAGAATCAAAAATTGGTGGGCAAAACAGTAATTGAACAATGGGAGGCCCTCAAGGAGGAGATGGTTCAGGTACAGCGTAGACACATTCCCATGAGGGGGAAAGGAAGGGCATCCAAAGCTGGAGCTCCATGGACGACTGAAGATATAGAGATTAAAATTAAACAGAAAAAGGAGGCTTATGATAAAAGTAAGGTTCATAATACAGTAGAGAACCAAACTGAACATAGAAAGCACAGAGCACATCTAAAAAAGGAAATAAGAGGGGCAGAGAAAGAGTATGAGAATAGATTAGCAGCTAACATAAAAGGGAACCCAAAAGTGTTTTCTAAACATATAAATCGTAAAAGGGTAGTCAAATGAAGGGTGGGGCAGATTAGGGACAAAAAAAGATATTCTTGTGGAGGCAGAGGGTATGGCCGAGGTACTAAATGAATACTTTGCATCCGTCTTCACTAGAGAAGAGGATGCTGCCATTGTATCAGTAAAGGAGGAGGTAGTAGCGATATTGGATAGGATAAAAATAGATAAAGATGGGGTACTTGTAAGATTGGCAGTACTCAAAGTAGAAAAGTCACCCAGTCCAGATGGGATGCATCCTATGTTACTGAGGGAAGTAGGGGTTGAAATTGCAACGGCTCTGGCCACGATCTTCCAATCCTCCTTAGATGTGGGGCGATGCCAGAGGACTGGAGGATTGCAAATGTCACACCCCTGTTCAAAAAAGGGGAGGGGATAAACCCGGCAATTACAGGCCAGTCAGCTGAACGTCGGTGGTGGGGAAACTTTTAGAGACAATAATCCGGGACAAAATTAATTGGCACTTGGGAAAAGTATGAGCTAATAAATTAAAGTCAGCATGAATTTGTTAAAGGAAAATTGTGCTTGATTAGCTTGATTGAGTTCATTGATGAAGTAACAGAGAGGGTTGATGAGGGTAGAGCAGTTGATGTTGTGTATTTGGACCTTCAAAAGGCATTTGATAAAGTACCACATACTAGACTTGTTAGCAAGGATTAAAGGGACAGGGGCAACATGGATACAAAATTGGCTAAGGGACAGAAAGCAGAGAGTAATGGTGAACGGTTGTTTTTCGGACTGGAGGGAAGTATACAGTGGTGTTCCCCAGGGGTCAGTATTAGGACCACTGCTCTTTTTGAAATATATATTAATGACCTGAACTTTGGTATAGAGGGTATAATTTCAAAGTTTACAGATGACACAAAACTCGGAAATGTAGTAAACAATGTGGAGGATAGTAACAGACTTCAGGAGGACATAGACAGACTGCTGAAATGGGCAGACACATGGCAGATGAAATTTAATGCAGAGAAGTGTGAAGTGATACATTTTGGTAGGAAGAATGAGGAGGGGCAATATAAACTAATGGTACAATTTTAAAGGGAATGTAGGAATATTGAGACCCGGGGTGTATGTACACAAATCTTTGAAGGTGGCAGGACAAGTTGAGAAGGCTGTTAAAAAAGCATATGGAATCCTGGTCTTTATTAATAGATGTAAACAATTTTACAACACCAAGTTATAGTCCAGCAATTTTATTTTAAATTCACAAGCTTTCGGAGGCTTCCTATGTTACTGAGGGAAGTAGGGGTTGAAATTGCAACGGCTCTGGCCGTTCACCTGACGAAGGAGGAAGCCTCCGAAAGCTTGTGAATTTAAAATAAAATTGCTGGACTATAACTTGGTGTTGTAAAATTGTTTACAATTGTCAACCCCAGTCCATCACCGGCATCTCCACATCTTTATTAATAGAGGCATAGAATACAAAAGCAAGTAAGTTACACTAAACCTTTATAAGCCATGATGTGGAGATGCCGGTGATGGACTAGGGTGGACAAATGTAAGGAATCTTACAACACCAGGTTATAGTCCAGTTGGACTATAACCTGGTGTTGTAAGATTCCTTACATTAAACCTTTATAAAATATTGGTTAGGCCTCAGCTGGAGTATTGTGTTCAATTCTGGGCAGCACATTTTAGGAAGGATGTCAAGGCTTTGGGGAGAATGCAGAAGAGATTTACTAGAATGGTACCAGGGATGAGGGACTTCAGTTATGTGGAGAGAGTGGAGAAGCTGGGGTTGTTCTCCTTAGATTAGAGAAGGTTAAGGGGAGATTTGATAGAAGTGTTGAAAATCATGAATGGTTTTGATAGAGTAAATAAGGAGAAACTGTTCCTAATGGCCGAAGGGTCAGTAAGCAGAGGACACAGATTTAAGGTGTTTGGATAAAGAACCAGAGGCATCATGAGGAAACATTTTTTTACGCAGCAAGTTGTTATGATTTGGACTGAACTACCTGAAAGCGGGTGGAAGCAGATTCAATAGTAACTTTCAAAAGGGAATTGGATAAGGACTTGAAGGGAAGGAAAATTACAGGGCTATGGGGAAAGGGCAGGGGTATGGGACTAATTGGATAGCTCTTTCAAAGAGCTGGCACAGGCACGATGGACCGAATGGCCTCCTTCTGTGCCATAAAATACTATGATACTATGATAAGCTCATAGAAATACAGTGCAACTTTTAGAATCTCTTGTTTGCCAAAACTAAATTTCACTACGTCAAAAGCAAGCCGATTGAGTGCTACTGACAGATTAATGAAACAGAGAAACAACAATTAGGTACTCCTCTGTACACAATTCGCACACAAGACTTGCAATCTTGAGACTGTAATTGGACTTGGCCTCACTGCCATCCCTGTTTCAGGTTGTGAGCCTGAGTAAAACTGACTGCCTTTGCTACAAAGAAAATTATGAGCTTGACACTGATTTTTTTTCTTGTAGTTGAATTGAATACTTAACAACTGTAATTGTGCAGACAGACATTAAGAGCTTTATTACTGGAGGCATTAGTCCTCATTGATTTCACGCCAATTTTACTGTTCCATATGGGCTAAATAACCTATCTATCTATATAGTTAAAGTTTTGCAACCAGCATATGTCCAATGTTTCTCTAGGACATGGGAAAGTATCCAATGTGTTCACGAGGCGAAGCATGTTGATTGGTGAAATCTGAGCCAATTTATCAAAAGACACTTAAACAGTCACAAATACAGAATAACTGGCCCCGATTTTAACTCCCCCCCCCCCACCCGGCGGAAACCGGATGGTGGCGGGGGGGGGGGCGGTGTCAGCTAAAATAACGGGAGTCACTTCCGCCCTCTGATTCCTGTTTCTTCCTGCCATGTGTCCATAGTAACCACACCTGCAGGAGGGAAGCGGGGTCCTTTTTAGACTCTGTAGATCAAGTCTGGTAATGTCATCAGGACCCAATTTGCAAATTTAAGCTGAGGCCCAAGGGGAGGGGGGGGGGGGTGAGGTCCGTGTCAACTCCCCCATCAGGCAAAACCTGCCAGGAGCAAGATCATGGGCCAGAGGAGGTCCTGAAGGTAAGATTTAAATTTATTTTTCAGGTCTCCTTGTGGGCCAGGACTCCGGTCCTCACAAGGAAGGTTTAGGCTTCTCTTGCACCGAGCAACCCCGCTCTCCCTGATCATATACAGAGCCTCCCCCTCCCCTTGATCACATACAGAGCCTTCCCCTCTCCCCCTGATCACATACAGAGCCTTCCCCTCTCCCCCTGATCACATACAGAGCCTCCCCTCTCCCTGATCACATACAGAGCCTCCCCCTCCCCTTGATCACATACAGAGCCTTCCCCTCTCCCCCCGATCACATATAGAGCCTCCCCCTTCCCTTGATCACATACAGAGCCTCCCCCTCTCCTCCTGATCACATACAGAGCCTCCCCTCTCCCTGATCACATACAGAGCCTCCCCCTCTCCCTGATCACACACAGAGCCTCCCCCTCTCCTTGATCACATACAGAGCCTCCACCTCTCCCCTCCGATCACATACAGAGCCACCCCCTCCCCTTGATCACATACAGAGCCTCCCCCTCCCCTTGATCACATACAGAGCCTCCCCCTCTCCTTGATCACATACAGAGCCTCCCCCTCCCCTTGATCACATACAGAGCCTCCCCCTCCCCTTGATCACATACAGAGCCTCCCCCTCTCCTTGATCACATACAGAGCCTCCCCCTTCCCTTGATCACATACAGAGCCTCCCCCTCTCCTTGATCACATACAGAGCCTCCCCCTCCCCTTGATCACATACAGAGCCTCCCCTCTCCCCCCGATCACATATAGAGCCTCCCCCTCTCCCTGATCACATACAGAGCCTCCCCCTCCCCTTGATCACATACAGAGCCTCCCCCTTCCCTTGATCACATACAGAGCCTCCCCCTCTCCTTGATCACATACAGAGCCTCCCCCTCTCCCCCCGATCACATACAGAGCCTTCCCCTCTCCCCCCGATCACATATAGAGCCTCCCCCTTCCCTTGATCACATACAGAGCCTCCCCCTCCCCTTGATCACATACAGAGCCTTCCCCTCTCCCCCCGATCACATATAGAGCCTCCCCCTTCCCTTGATCACATACAGAGCCTCCCCCTCTCCTTGATCACATACAGAGCCTCCCCCTTCCCTTGATCACATACAGAGCCTCCCCCTCTCCTTGATCACATACAGAGCCTCCACCTCTCCCCTCCGATCACATACAGAGCCTCCCCCTCTCCCCTCCGATCACATACAGAGCCTCCCCCTCCCCTTGATCACATACAGAGCCTCCCCCTCCCCTTGATCACATACAGAGCCTCCCCCTCCCCTTGATCACATACAGAGCCTCCCCCTCCCCTTGATCACATACAGAGCCTCCCCCTCCCCTTGATCACATACAGAGCCTCCCCCTCCCCTTGATCACATACAGAGCCTCCCCCTCTCCTTGATCACATACAGAGCCACCCCCTCCCCTTGATCACATACAGAGCCACCCCCTCCCCCCGATCACATACAGAGCCTCCCCCTTCCCTTGATCACATACAGAGCCTCCCCCTCTCCTTGATCACATACAGAGCCTTCCCCTCTCCTTGATCACATACAGAGCCACCCCCTCCCCTTGATCACATACAGAGCCTCCCCCTCTCCCCTCCGATCACATACAGAGCCTCCCCCTCCCCTTGATCACATACAGAGCCTCCCCCTCCCCTTGATCACATACAGAGCCTCCCCCTCTCCCCTCCGATCACATACAGAGCCTCCCCCTTCCCTTGATCACATACAGAGCCTCCCCCTCTCCTTGATCACATACAGAGCCTCCCCCTCTCCTTGATCACATACAGAGCCTCCCCCTCTCCGTGATCACATACAGAGCCTCCCCCTTCCCCTGATCACATACAGAGCCTCCCCCTCCCCTGATCACATACAGAGCCTCCCCCTCCCCTTGATCACATACAGAGCCTCCCCCTTCCCTTGATCACATACAGAGCCTCCCCCTCCCCATATCACATACAGAGCCTCCCCCTCCCCTTGATCACATACAGAGCCTCCCCCTCCCCTTGATCACATACAGAGCCTCCCCCTCCCCTTGATCACATACAGAGCCTCCCCCTCCCCTTGATCACATACAGAGCCTCCCCCTCCCCTTGATCACATACAGAGCCTCCCCCTCCCCTGATCACATACAGAGCCTTCCCCTCTCCTTGATCACATACAGAGCCTCCCCCTCTCCTTGATCACATACAGAGCCTCCCCCTCCCCTGATCACATATAGAGCCTCCCCCTCCCCTTGATCACATACAGAGCCTCCCCCTCCCCTTGATCACATACAGAGCCTCCCCCTCCCCTTGATCACATACAGAGCCTCCCCCTCCCCTTGATCACATACAGAGCCTCCCCCTCCCCTGATCACATACAGAGCCTTCCCCTCTCCTTGATCACATACAGAGCCTCCCCCTCTCCTTGATCACATACAGAGCCTCCCCCTCCCCTGATCACATATAGAGCCTCCCCCTCCCCTTGATCACATACAGAGCCTCCCCCTTCCCTTGATCACATACAGAGCCTCCCCCTCCCCTTGATCACATACAGAGCCTCCCCCTCTCCCCTCCGATCACATACAGAGCCTCCCCCTCTCCCCTCCGATCACATACAGAGCCTCCCCCTCCCCTTGATCACATACAGAGCCTCCCCCTCTCCTTGATCACATACAGAGCCTCCCCCTCCCCTTGATCACATACAGAGCCTCCCCCTTCCCTTGATCACATACAGAGCCTCCCCCTCCCCTTGATCACATACAGAGCCTCCCCCTCCCCTTGATCACATACAGAGCCTCCCCCTTCCCTTGATCACATACAGAGCCTCCCCCTCCCCTTGATCACATACAGAGCCTCCCCCTCTCCCCTCCGATCACATACAGAGCCTCCCCCTCTCCCCTCCGATCACATACAGAGCCTCCCCCTCCCCTTGATCACATACAGAGCCTCCCCCTCTCCTTGATCACATACAGAGCCTCCCCCTCCCCTTGATCACATACAGAGCCTCCCCCTTCCCTTGATCACATACAGAGCCTCCCCCTCCCCTTGATCACATACAGAGCCTCCCCCTCTCCCCTCCGATCACATACAGAGCCTCCCCCTCTCCCCTCCGATCACATACAGAGCCTCCCCCTCCCCTTGATCACATACAGAGCCTCCCCCTCTCCTTGATCACATACAGAGCCTCCCCCTCTCCTTGATCACATACAGAGCCTCCCCCTCTCCTTGATCACATACAGAGCCTCCCCCTCTCCTTGATCACATACAGAGCCTCCCCCTTCCCTTGATCACATACAGAGCCTCCCCCTCTCCTTGATCACATACAGAGCCTCCCCCTCCCCTGATCACATACAGAGCCTCCCCCTCCCCTTGATCACATACAGAGCCTCCCCCTCCCCTTGATCACATACAGAGCCTCCCCCTCCCCTTGATCACATACAGAGCCTCCCCCTCTCCTTGATCACATACAGAGCCTCCCCCTCTCCTTGATCACATACAGAGCCTCCCCCTTCCCTTGATCACATACAGAGCCTCCCCCTCTCCTTGATCACATACAGAGCCTCCCCCTCCCCTTGATCACATACAGAGCCTCCCCCTCCCCTTGATCACATACAGAGCCTTCCCCTCTCCTTGATCACATACAGAGCCTCCCCCTCTCCTTGATCACATACAGAGCCTCCCCCTCCCCTGATCACATATAGAGCCTCCCCCTCCCCTTGATCACATACAGAGCCTCCCCCTTCCCTTGATCACATACAGAGCCTCCCCCTCTCCCTGATAACAAACGGAGCCTCCCCTCTCCCTGATCACATACAGAGCCTCCCCCTCCCCTGATCACATATAGAGCCTCCCCCTCCCCTTGATCACATACAGAGCCTCCCCCTTCCCTTGATCACATACAGAGCCTCCCCCTCTCCCTGATAACAAACGGAGCCTTCCCTCTCCATGATCACATACAGAGCCTCCCCATCTCCCCCTGGGGGGTGAGGTCCGTGTCAACTCCCCCATCAGGCAAAACCTGCCAGGAGCAAGATCATGGGCCAGAGGAGGTCCTGAAGGTAAGATTTAAATTTATTTTTCAGGTTTCCTTGTGGGCCAGGACTCCGGTCCTCACAAGGAAGGTTTAGGCTTCTCTTGCACCGAGCAACCCCGCTCTCCCTGATCATATACAGAGCCTTCCCCTCTCCCCCTGATCACATACAGAGCCTTCCCCTCTCCCCCTGATCACATACAGAGCCTCCCCTCTCCCTGATCACATACAGAGCCTCCCCCTCCCCTTGATCACATACAGAGCCTTCCCCTCTCCCCCCGATCACATATAGAGCCTCCCCCTCTCCCTGATCACATACAGAGCCTCCCCCTCTCCCTGATCACACACAGAGCCTCCCCCTCTCCTTGATCACATACAGAGCCTCCCCCTCTCCCTGATCACACACAGAGCCTCCCCCTCTCCTTGATCACATACAGAGCCTTCCCCTCTCCCCCCGATCACATATAGAGCCTCCCCCTCCCCTTGATCACATACAGAGCCTCCCCCTTCCCTTGATCACATACAGAGCCTCCCCCTCTCCCCTCCGATCACATACAGAGCCTCCCCCTCTCCCCTCCGATCACATACAGAGCCTCCCCCTCCCCTTGATCACATACAGAGCCTCCCCCTTCCCTTGATCACATACAGAGCCTCCCCCTCTCCTTGATCACATACAGAGCCTCCCCCTCCCCTTGATCACATACAGAGCCTCCCCCTCCCCTTGATCACATACAGAGCCTCCCCCTCTCCTTGATCACATACAGAGCCTCCCCCTCCCCTTGATCACATACAGAGCCTCCCCCTTCCCTTGATCACATACAGAGCCTCCCCCTCTCCTTGATCACATACAGAGCCTCCCCCTCCCCTTGATCACATACAGAGCCTCCCCTCTCCCCCCGATCACATATAGAGCCTCCCCCTCTCCCTGATCACATACAGAGCCTCCCCCTCCCCTTGATCACATACAGAGCCTCCCCTCTCCTTGATCACATACAGAGCCTCCCCCTCTCCCCCCGATCACATACAGAGCCTTCCCCTCTCCCCCCGATCACATATAGAGCCTCCCCCTTCCCTTGATCACATACAGAGCCTCCCCCTCTCCTTGATCACATACAGAGCCTCCCCCTCCCCTTGATCACATACAGAGCCTTCCCCTCTCCCCCCGATCACATATAGAGCCTCCCCCTTCCCTTGATCACATACAGAGCCTCCCCCTCTCCTTGATCACATACAGAGCCTCCCCCTCTCCTTGATCACATACAGAGCCTCCCCCTTCCCTTGATCACATACAGAGCCTCCCCCTCTCCTTGATCACATACAGAGCCTCCACCTCTCCCCTCCGATCACATACAGAGCCTCCCCCTCTCCCCTCCGATCACATACAGAGCCTCCCCCTCCCCTTGATCACATACAGAGCCTCCCCCTCCCCTTGATCACATACAGAGCCTCCCCCTCTCCTTGATCACATACAGAGCCTCCCCCTCTCCTTGATCACATACAGAGCCTCCCCCTTCCCCTGATCACATACAGAGCCTCCCCCTCCCCTGATCACATACAGAGCCTCCCCCTCCCCTTGATCACATACAGAGCCTCCCCCTTCCCTTGATCACATACAGAGCCTCCCCCTCCCCATATCACATACAGAGCCTCCCCCTCCCCTTGATCACATACAGAGCCTCCCCCTCCCCTTGATCACATACAGAGCCTCCCCCTCCCCTTGATCACATACAGAGCCTCCCCCTCCCCTTGATCACATACAGAGCCTCCCCCTCCCCTTGATCACATACAGAGCCTCCCCCTCTCCTTGATCACATACAGAGCCTCCCCCTCTCCTTGATCACATACAGAGCCTCCCCCTTCCCTTGATCACATACAGAGCCTCCCCCTCTCCTTGATCACATACAGAGCCTCCCCCTCCCCTGATCACATACAGAGCCTTCCCCTCTCCTTGATCACATACAGAGCCTCCCCCTCTCCTTGATCACATACAGAGCCTCCCCCTCCCCTGATCACATATAGAGCCTCCCCCTCCCCTTGATCACATACAGAGCCTCCCCCTTCCCTTGATCACATACAGAGCCTCCCCCTCTCCCTGATAACAAACGGAGCCTCCCCTCTCCCTGATCACATACAGAGCCTCCCCATCTCCCCCTGGGGGGTGAGGTCCGTGTCAACTCCCCCATCAGGCAAAACCTGCCAGGAGCAAGATCATGGGCCAGAGGAGGTCCTGAAGGTAAGATTTAAATTTATTTTTCAGGTTTCCTTGTGGGCCAGGACTCCGGTCCTCACAAGGAAGGTTTAGGCTTCTCTTGCACCGAGCAACCCCGCTCTCCCTGATCATATACAGAGCCTCGCCCTCTCCCCCCGATCGAATACTGAGCCTCCCCCTCTCCCCCCCCGATCGCATACAGAGCCTCCCCCTCCCCTTGATCGCATACAGAGCCTCCCCCTCTCCCCCCGATCACATACAGAGCCTCCCCCTCTCCCCCCGATCACATACAGAGCCTCCCCCTCTCCCCCCGATCGCATACAGAGCCTCCCCCTCTCCCCTCCGATCACATACAGAGCCTCCCCTCTCCCTGATCACATACAGAGCCTCCCCCTCTCCCCCCGATCGCATACTGAGCCTCCCCCTCTCCCCCCCCAATCGCATACAGAGCCTCCCCCTCCCCTTGATCACATACAGAGCCTCCCCCTCTCCCCCCGATCACATACAGAGCCTCCCCCTCTCCCCCCGATCACATACAGAGCCTCCCCCTCCCCTTGATCACATGCAGAGCCTCCCCCTCTCCCCCCGATCACATACAGAGCCTCCCCCTCTCCCCCCGATCACATACAGAGCCTCCCCCTCCCCTTGATCACATACAGAGCCTCCCCCTCCCCTTGATCACATTCAGAGCCTTCCCCTCTCCCCCCGATCACATACAGAGCCTCCCCTCTCCCTGATCACATACAGAGCCTCCCCCTCCCCTTGATCACATACAGAGCCTCCCCCTCCCCTTGATCACATACAGAGCCTCCCCCTCCCCTTGATCACATACAGAGCCTCCCCCTCTCCCCTCCAATCACATACAGAGCCACCCCCTCCCCTTGATCACATACAGAGCCTCCCCCTCCCCTGATCACATACAGAGCCTCCCCCTCTCCCCCGATCACATACAGAGCGTCCCCCTCTCCCCCCGATCGCATACAGAGCCTCCCCCTCCCCTTGATCACATACAGAGCCTCCCCTCTCCCTGATCACATACAGAGCCTCCCCCTCCCCTTGATCACATACAGAGCCACCCCCTCCCCTTGATCACATACAGAGCCTCCCCTCTCCCTGATCACATGCAGAGCCTCCCCCTCCCCTTGATCACATACAGAGCCTCCCCCTCCCCTTGATCACATAGAGAGCCTTCCCCTCTCCCCCCGATCACATACAGAGCCTCCCCTCTCCCTGATCACATACAGAGCCTCCCCCTCCCCTTGATCACATACAGAGCCTCCCCCTCCCCTTGATCACATACAGAGCCTTCCCCTCTCCCCCCGATCACATACAGAGCCTCCCCTCTCCCTGATCACATACAGAGCCTCCCCTCTCCCTGATCACATACAGAGCCTCCCCCTCCACTTGATCACATACAGAGCCTCCCCCTCTCCTTGATCACATACAGAGCCTCCCCTCACCCCCCGATCACATACAGAGCCTCCCCTCACCCCCCGATCACATACAGAGCCTCCACCTCTCCCCTCCGATCACATACAGAGCCACCCCCTCCCCTTGATCACATACAGAGCCTCCCCCTCCCCTGATCACAGACAGAGCCTCCCCCTCTCCCTGATCACATACAGAGCCTCCCCCTCTCCCCCCGATCACATACAGAGCCTCCCCTCTCCCTGATCACATACAGAGCCTCCCCCTCTCCCCCCGATCACATACAGAGCCTCCCCCTCCTCTTGATCACATACAGAGCCTCCCCCTCCCCTTGATCACATACAGAGCCTCCCCCTCTCCCCCCGATCACATACAGAGCCTCCCCCTCTCCCTGATCACATACAGAGCCTCCCCCTCTCCCTGATCACATACAGAGCCTCCACCTCTCCCCCCGATCACATACAGAGCCTCCCCCTCTCCCCCCGATCACATACAGAGCCTCCCCCTCTCCCTGATCACATACAGAGCCTCCCCCTCTCCCTGATCACATACAGAGCCCCCCCTCCTCCCGATCACATACAAAGCCTCCCCCTCTCCTTGATCACATACAGAGCCTTCCCCTCCCCTTGATGACACACAGAGCCTCCCCCTCTCCTTGATCTCCCCCCGATCGCACAGAGGGCCTCCCGCTTCCCCCACCCTATCATGGCCAGTTCTCCCCACCCACTCCCCATGAGAAAAAAATCCAAAACCAATTACATCCCTGAAAACATTTTTTCCAAAGGATTTTGAATGGACCATATTAGTTGCCATCTACCCCAGTATATATCCCCCAAAAATAAAATATACAAAATAATGAACACAAAAGCAATTCAACAATTCTGAAAAAAGAAACCATAAAACTTAACGCATAATATTAGTCAAATTCTCTTCCAATACAAGTTTTCCCTGCATAAACCCTTCTCTGAGTGACCTTAGACTTGCTTGACACTCTATTCCCAGAGCTCAGCAGGTTCACAACTTTGACAAGTGCATTACCAGGTTTCTTTGAACAAGCAGGCAACCAAGGAATAATCCCCTAGGCTGCTGTAACTCCCCAAAAAATGAAGGTGGGTTGATTCTCTCAAACTTTAAATGCCACTATTGGGCAGCCCAAATCTACAGCATCATTGCCTGGAGCAGGCCTTCCCCAAGGATGTACCGAGATTAACCCTCATTTATCCACCTGTAGCAGAATGAGAAAGGGCCAAGTCAGAGTGCTCCACCATGCATATCTCATCCTGCACAAATTTAGAAAATCTTGCCTGACTATGGCAGATGTGTACTGGTGGAATTATGGCCACAAGGGCACACATTCTGTTCCTGCATCACTCTCCGGCACCTCGAAACTGAAGATAGGCCTAACCATTCCCATGGACCCATGCTCATGCATACTCAGCCTACTAGGCTCAGTGGTAGCACCCTTGCCTCTGAGGCAAAAGGAGGTGGGTTCAAGACCCAATCCAGAGACTTTAGCACATAATCTAGGCTGATACTTCAGTACAGTACTGAGGGAGTGCTGCACTATCAGACAGATGACGTCTTTGGGATGGGACGTTAAACGAAGACCTCATCTGCCCTCTCAGACAGGCATAAGGGATTTGATAGAGGTATTTAAAATCATGAAGGGTCTAGATAGAGTAGATAGAGAAACTGTTCCCATTGGCGGAAGGGCCAAGAACTAGAGGGCATAGATTTAAAGTGATTGGCAAAAGAACCAAAGGTGACATGAGGAAAAACTTTTTTACTCAGCGAGTGGTTGTGATCTGGAATGCCCTGCCCAAGGGGGTGGTGGAGGCAGATTCAATCGTGGCCTTCAAAAGAAAATTAGATAAGTATTTGAATGGGAAAAAATTGCAGAGCTACGGGGATAGGGCGGAGGAGCGGGACTAGCTGGATTGCTCTTGCATAGAGCCAGCGCAGACTCGATGGGCCAAACAGCCTCCTTCCATGTAACCTTTCTATGATTCTATGATAAAAGGTCCCATAGATCTATTGAAAGAAAAGCATCGGAGTTCTCTTTGAGTCCTGGCCAACACTTAACCTCAAACAATATCACTAAAACAGATTATTTGGTTGTTTATCTAATTGCTGTTTGTGGGACCTTGCTGTGTGCAAATTGGCTGTTGTGTTTTCCTACATTACAACAGTGACTGCACTTGGAAGGTACTTTGTTGGCTATGAAGCACTTTGGGATGTCCTGAGGACCTGTGTAAATGCAAGTTACTTTTTCTTCTTACCAGCAAGGTAAGGAATTCCGGCCACTCAAAAGCTCACATAAACTTTGCTCTTGGCGGCCCATGAGGGATGGATGGCCATGAAAGTTCATGATCCAGGCCCAGTTGAAAGAAGTAGCCTTGACAATGAGTGGCACCTCCAGCAGGGCTGCATGGCTACTCAATGCCAGAATAAGGATTACTGACATCTCCAGGGCAGTAAAGGTAATAGGAGGCAGTTTTACCTTGTAACAGTATTAAGCATGGATCCCAGTTACAGCAACCTTGTCTTCATTGCATTAAACAGCATCTGCAACGTACTAGCAGCATGCAGGAGGTACCACAATACCCTTCATAGCACTTCCTTTACTCACAGCTAAACAGGTAGGGATGTAGTGGAAGACTCACACATGCCTCCCATTTTCAGCACCTATTGTAACCCCGATGGAGGAATGCTTTCAATATGAAGGCACACTGAGTGCTTTCACACTTTCTACTTTCTTGTTGAAGAGGAAATGGATCACAACCAAAGACAAGGGAGTGCCACCTTAATCCTCCATGGCTCCTGGTGGTAAGCATCCAACAGACACCGAGAACCTCACTTCACTGCAGGAGAAGCAAGAGGTTAGGATTGAAAGGGCACACAATCGTAGGGAGAGAGGGGGGGTGGTGCAGACATCACCCTCCAGCACCTCGGAATTGAAGATAGGCTGTCATAAGCAGTAGGAAGTTAGGCCGATTTGTTTTCATTGAAATGTATTTGTCACTGACGGGATATTTGCTGAATGATTTGGGGCAAGGTGGGGAATGCCTACGGGGAATAGAAGAATGTGTTTGAACTCAGAGCATTGATAGTTGTGGAGGAGAGTTAAATGTCAGCAAGAGAATGAGTTGAGTTCATTACCAAAGAAGGAACATGATGGTAGAACTCATTTGGCAATAGACTAGGATCTTATTCAGCAGAAAGCCTGCAGCTGGCACAACTCAATTATTGCCTCATGAGGGAACTCCATTGCTGAGTCATGAAGCTGAAGTAACATTACATGAGCATGCAGACAAGAAGGTGTGGGTACCAATGGTTTGAGTGTTTGATGAGCCTGGCCCTACTGCGATGGTCCTCCTGATCTTCCTCTTCTTTCACCTCACTCCATTGTTTCCTGAGGTGCACAGTTCAGCAATATCTCCCGTCCCCCCAAAAAAAACAATTAGCTTAGATGCAGCTGGTGAATCTCTGAGCAAGGGATAGATAATGAAATCAACATTAAAAAAACTCACTACAGCAGTCTTCTCCAGCTAACTCTGATAACTCTGCAAGGACTCTTTTGCCTGTGCCCCAGCAACCTAAGTGCCTCTTTCCTTCAGACGCTATTATCCGGAGGTGGCCATGGGCAGCAGGGAAGGAAGAACCACACAGCTCAGTCAAACAATGGACAGTGCTGTCCGCATACAGTGGAGACAGAGAAAAATTTTGCCCGCATTTTTTGAATAGCAAGCCTCTCCCGCATTTCAATTCGGCCATCCTGGGACCACCTGAAAACGGGAAGAAAATCCAGGCCAAGTTTTCCAGGAACAGCAGAGGAACATAGGAACAGGAGTAGGCCATTCAGCCCCTCGTGCCTGCTCCGCCATTTGATAAGATCATGGCTGATCTGTGATCTAACTCCATATACCTGCCTTTGGCCCATATCCCTTAATACCTTTGGTTGCCAAAAAGCTAACCATCTCAGATTTAAATTTAGCAATTGAGCTAGTATCAATTGCCGTTTGCAGAAGAGAGTTCCAAACTTCTACCACCATTTGTGTGTAGAAATGTTTTCTAATCTTGCTCCTGAAAGGTCTGGCTCTAATTTTTAGACAGTGCCCCCTACTCCTAGAATCCCCAACCAGCGGAAATAGTTTCTCTCTATCCACCCTATCTGTTCCCCTTAATATCTTATAAACTTCGATCAGATTACCCCTTAACCTTCGAAACGCTAGAGAATACAACCCCAATTTGTGTAATCTCTCCTCATAACTTAACCCTTGAAGTCTGGGTATCATTCTAGTAAACCTATGCTGCACTCCCTCCAAGGCCAATATGTCCTTCCAAAGGTGTGGTGCCCAGAACTGCTCACAGGACTCCAGGTGAGGTCTAACCAGGGTTTTGTATAGCTGCAGCATAACTTCTGCCCCCTTGTACTCTAGTCCTCTAGCTATAAAGGCCAGCATTCCATTAGCCTTATTGATTATTATCTGCATCTGTTCATGACACTTCAATGATCTATGTACCAGAACCCCAAGGTCCCTTTGGACATCCACTGTTTTTAACCAGGAGCTAGACAATAGAAAATTAATAACAAGCTCGTCACAAAAAGGTTAGGAGCTCTTAAAATAGAAAGATTATCTGTACCCTTAACTTTTAAAGAACGTGGGGACTGAATTTAGTGGGGTTTTAAGTGACATTTTTGTAAGTTCACAGTTTGTTTGGTACAGAGGATTGAAATTGAGCAATACAGCCCCACTGTTCAAAAAACAATCATGAGATAAAACTGGAAGGTATACATCAGAAAGTTTAATAATAATCAGAAAAAAATCTTAAACCAATTGACCTAATCCGATGGGTGAGCATTTAGAGTATAATTTGATAAAGGACAGCCAATATCGACTCAGGGAAGGATGTTATACTTAACTGAAAGACACTACTGACATAGTGGACAACGGTAATATAGTCAACGTGACATATTTGGATTTTCAGAAAGCCTTAGACAAGGTTCTACATCAACAGTTAATGGCTATGCTAAGGAGGAATGGAATAGGGAACCTGTCTGTTTGAAATACTTGTTCCATCTATCTGGTAGCTGAATGCACCATATTAGCCATATATCTAATGATAGATTTTTGCTTTTTTTACACCCTGTAATCAGCCCCATGCAGAAGCTTCTCCAAAACTGTCCTGTAGTTGTGTTATGAATTGAGCTCTAAGAAACCCCTTCCATATTATAATTTTGTAACATTAAAAAAATGAACAGCAAAATGACAGTGAGAGTGGGCAGATTTTCCACTTCACCATCAGGCAGGGTGGATCACTCTTTTTAGAATCCACCTGATTTTCATTCCATTGATTTCAGTGACATGAAAATCAGGCGGGTTCCATAAAGGGCTTGCAATCTGCCCGGCCAGATTACTGTCTAAATGGTGATGAGGAAAATCGACTCCAATGTTGCTTTTTTTCATTCGTTCATGGGATGTGGGCATCGCTGGTGAGGCCAGCATTTATTGCCCATCCCTAATTGCCCTTGAGAAGGTGGTGGTGTGTTGCCTTCTTGAACCGCTGCAGTTCGTGTGGTGAAGGTTCTCCCACAGTGCTGTTAGGTAGGGAGTTCCAGGATTTTGACCCAGCGACGATGAAGGAACGGCGATATATTTCCAAGTCGGGATGGTGTGTGACTTGGAGGGGAACGTGCAGGTGGTGTTGTTCCCATGTGCCTGCTGCTCTTGTCCTTCTAGGTGATAGAGGTCACGGGTTTGGGAGGTGCTGTCAAAGAAGCCTTGGCAAGTTGCTGCAGTGCATCCTGTGGATGGTATACACTGCAGCCACGGTGCGCCGGTGGTGAAGGGAGTGAATGTTTAGGGCGGTGGTTAAAAATACAAAATGCAAATCTGCGTAGATGGGATTCCCAAAGCACCCTGAAGATTGAGAACATTACAGGTGACAACAAGAGAAAGTTGGGGTCGATATTGACTTGGCAAAGAGGCCCCTGTGATTTTGAGGCCCTGGCTTCATTTAAATTCAGCAGGCAAGCCGCGGCGTTCCAAGGAAGCTTACCAGATTGAGGCCTCAAGATCAGGCTGGGGCAGTTGCGGGGTGGTGGGGGGGTGGGGGTCGTGATTGTGAGGGTGGTGATCCCAGGGCTGCAGCAGCCCAGATCATCTTTGTGGACCCCAGAGGTGCTCCTCTGGGTCTGACATAAATAACTCGATATTTACTGATGGTGGGCCTCTTTGGTTCCATCGCCCGTGGAACTGGTCTTTCGCATGGTGCAAGTTCCGACTGAAAATGGCAATCGGGTTCCTATTTACATCATACAACCCTGACTTCATATTAAATGGGACCTATCGCCAGAAACAGGCGAGCACTTTGGACACCTGTCAGTAGGCCCCCTTTCAAAATGAAGCTGTCCGCATCGCCGGTGTTAATGGGGCAGAAATGCCACTGACCCCATTTTGCGGCTGTTACAACCCCATTGACGCCAGGCAAAGGCAGTAAAAATCGCTCCTAGTACGTGAGGCTCACAAGAAAATAATAGAAGATAAACAGAAAGACAGAGGGGTTGAAACCACACTGTGAGATATTGGTAACAAATGGGTGGGTTCATATAAAGAATCCTTTTTGCTTAGTGTTTAACAAAGATTTAAACTTTTTATTTTAAATATATTAATGCCTTTGTTAAAATAGCAGGTTACATACGATTACATTTATTGCTGATATTGCAGGGCTCGATTTCAACTCCAGAGTGAAGGAAACACAAAGTGAGAAATAAGTAGAAAGGAAGGAGAAAGGCACAATTGTTTTTTATTATTGTTGTCTATGGGCAACACCACGAGAGGTCAACTGGTGAAGTAATAGGTAATTAGTGCTTGGATTCTCACTCTAAGCAGTGGTGTTCCTATATCATGATCAGACTTTTCCTGTGAACTATGATTCTTTTTCCGCCCATATTTTTCTTTTTGTTCTTTGGGAATTCTCTTGTATATTTTTTGTATTCACATATGTGCTTTGGAACTCACCAAGAAAGCAACATAATCTCTTAATATTTTACAGCAATATGTGTATGTTAAGAATGCCAACCAGTAAAGACAAGAAAAGTAAATTGCATAACATAAAACATAATAGAATTTTATATACCAAATATTCTGTTTATTTTGCTTCCATCTCCCTTTTCTTTCTCTACCTCCATTTGCTTTGATTTTCTCCCCTTCTCTTAGCTAAAGTGCTTTTTATCTCACTGTCTTTTTCCTTTGCTCTCGTTACCTTGTTGCCTTTACTTTCTCTGCCTGCCAAAATGTAAGGCCTACTGTGATGTTGCTTGGTCTGAAGAATGTGCTTCAAAACTGTGTGAAATAAATTAATTCAAAATGCCTGCCCAAGATCCTGTTAGGAAACATACACTGAAAAACAGACATCATAGAAAGAATGAAATATTTGTATTTATATAAGCATGTAATCGCATTATTGAAACATTTCAAAGTGCTGCACACAAGTAAGTACTTTTGGAATTTAATCATTGACTGGCTGGTCAATATTGACTCAGCGTATAGTCCAGGGTGCATTTCTCTGCCCTTCTGAAAGTGGGAACTTACATTAGATACAATTCCACGGGCTCCAACAGTTCTGTAGTCTTTTAATCAAGTGACTAATGTTCAAGTGTTAACCTAGACGGTAAGGCCTGGGTATTCTTCTTGTGTGCTCACCAGTCCATCATATTCCCCCCATTCATTTTAATGGACAGGACAATCACAGGCTGCCTGGGCACAATGGCAAATCCCTGTCTGAGTGTTAGATGTTCAACGAGGGAACTCAGCCAATACTAATCTCATCCAAACAGGTACACTTTCCAGTCGAGGTCACTGGCTAGCAATTAGAAGTGGGAATACTGGCTGATGTTTACCATTCCTAGCCCAGCAATGTGGTAACCTTGCTGATATCTCAGTTGAGATCAACTAACTCAATACAGATGAAGTATTGAATCAGGAACCTTAGTGGCCTGTATGACTCAGTGCCACTCAATATGTTAAAGACATTAAATGGAGGTAATTTTTGATATTTTATTTGTATTTATATTCTTCTATAAAATTCAAGGCAAGGGATGCCAATGAACGGAAATGGAACACTTTTCCATTTTGGGCTCCTAGTGGGTGTTTACAGATCAGGTATACTATAGCTAGATTCAGGCTAAAGCTCTCTCTCCATCACTCAAACATTGCACTTTAGCACCAAACTATTGTCCCACACCTGCTGTCCTTGTGAGGTTGTCAATTTGTGCCAACTAGTGCTGAATTGTCAGTAGTTTTGTGTGGTGAACACGTCCCACTAGCAAATGGGTTGAGACTGCCCCAACTCATAACATGTATTTTAGGAGCCATACAGCCACCCAAGAAGGCATTCTTTCACCCCATCAGTTTGGGCTAGATTTGAGGGCAGTGCAATTCCTCACAGTGCTACTCAATGTATTAAAAACAAAGCAAAACAAGAGTAGTGAAACTGGTTATCAGAGGCAGCCTTACCACCATGGCAAGCTTGATCGGATGGTAAGGCAGGGCTCAGAATTGATCTGGACTAACAGTTCTTTTGTTGCAAATTATAAAAACTGTTTGCAAACCCAACAATTTAACCACTAGTTTTTTTTCTTAACACTTATCTGGGTCATTGAACTCGACATTTGTGAAATCAATTAATAGTGTGTAGAAAAAGGCCTGACTGTCCAGATCAATTCAAGACCCACTAAATTAGGCTGAGATAGATTAGAGAGTGAATACCAGACTGTGGAAATATAAAGGTCCCTAGTCAGTCTCCCGTGGCATTGGACACAGGGAGTCAAGAGCAAAAGTAGTATTCAGGTCAAGCAGGGTTAGAGGGCAGGATTTTTTTTTTATTGCTTTAAGGGATGTGAGCGTCGCTGGCAAGGCCAGAATTTATTGCCCATTCCTCATTTTTTTTTTATTCGTTCATGGGATGTGGGCATCGCTGGCGAGGCCAGCATTTATTGCCCATCCCAAATTGCCCTTGAGAAGGCGGTGGTGAGCCGCCTTCTTGAACCGCTGCAGTCCGTGTGGTGAAGGTTCTCCCACAGTGCTGTGAGGTAGGGAGTTCCAGGATTTTGACCCAGCGACAATGAAGGAACGGCGATATATTTCCAAGTCAGGATGGTGTGTGATTTGGAGGGGAACGTGCAGGTGGTGTTGTTCCCATGTGCCTGCTGCTCTTGTCCTTCTAGATGGTAGAGATCGCGGGTTTGGGAAATGCTGTCAAAAAGCCTTGGTGAGTTGTTGCAGTGCATCCTGTGGATGGTACACACTGCAGCCACTGTGAGCCAGTGGTGAAGGGAGTGAATGTTTAGGGTGGTGGATGGGGTGCCAATCAAGCGGGCTGCTTTGTCCTGGATGGTGTCAAGCTTCTTGAGTGTTGTTGGAGCTGCACTCATCCAGGCAAGTGGAGAGTATTCCATCACACTCCTGACTTGTGCCTTGTAGATGGTGGAAAGGCTTTGGGGAGTCAGGGGAATACCCAGCCTCTGACCTGCTCCTGTAGCCACAGTATTTATGTGGCTGGTCCAGTTAAGTTTCTGGTCAATGGTGACCACCAGGGTGTTGATGGTGGGGGATTCGGCGATGGTAATGCCGTTGAATGTCAAGGGGAGGTGGTTAGACTCTCTCTTGTTGGGGATGGTCATTGTCTGGCGCTTGTCTGGCACTAATGTTACTTGCCACTTATCAGCCCAAGCCTGGATGTTGTTCAGGTCTTGCTGCATGCGGACACGGGCTGCTTCATTATCTGAGCGGTTGCAAATGGAACCGAACACTGCAATCATCAGCGAACATCCCCATTTCTGACCTTATGATGGAGGGAAGGTCATTGATGAAGCAGCTGAAGATGGTTGGGCCTAGGACACTGCCCTGAGGAACTTCTGCAGCATTGTCCTGGGGCTGAGATGATTGGCCACTATCA
Organism: Heptranchias perlo; assembly: GCF_035084215.1. Classification (NCBI taxonomy): domain Eukaryota; kingdom Metazoa; phylum Chordata; class Chondrichthyes; order Hexanchiformes; family Hexanchidae; genus Heptranchias; species Heptranchias perlo. Next base: position 17,542,349 of record NC_090334.1, read on the forward strand.
ACCACTACCATTTCCCTTTGTGCTAATTGCCCTTGCGAAGGTAGTGGTGAGCCGCCTTCTTGAACCGCTGCAGTCTGTGTGATGAAGGTTCTCCCACAGTGCTGTTAGGTAGGCAGTTCCAGGATTTTGACGCAGCAACAATGAAGGAACAGCGGTATATTTCCAAGTCAGGATGGTGTGTGATTTGGAGGGGAACGTGCAGGTGGTGTTGTTCCCATGTGCCTGCTGCTCTTGTCCTTCTAGGTGGTAGAGGTCGCGGGTTTGTGACGTGCTGTCGAAGAAGCCTTGGCGACTTGTGCAGTGCACCCTGTGGATGGTACACACTGCAGCCACTGTGCGCCGGTGGTGAAGGGAGTGAACGTTTACGGTGGTGGATGGGGTGCCAATCAAGCCGGCTGCTTTGTCCCGGATGGTGTCGATCTTCTTGAGTGTTGTTGGAGCTGCACTCATCCAGGCAAGTGAAGAGTATTCCATCACACTCCTGACTTGTGCCTTGTAGATGGTGGAAAGGGTTTGGGGAGTCAGGTGAGTCACTCGCTGCAAAATACCCAGCCTCTGACCTGCTCCTGTAGCCACAGTATTTATGTGGCTGGTCCAGTTAAGTTTCTGGTCAATGGTGACCCCCAGGACGTTGATTGTGTGGGATTCAGCGATGGTAATGCCGTTGAATGTCAAGGGGAGGTGGTTAGACTCTCCCTTGTTGGACCCAGGCAGAAAAAAGGGGTGGAGGGTCGAGGAGAGGAGGGAGGGGTGGAAGAAGGGGACGGGGATGGAGAAGGAGAGAGAGGAGAGGAGGAGAGGCAGGAGAGGATAGGCGGCGGGATAGGGGAAGGGAAAGGGATGGATGGAGAAGGACGGAATGAGTAATGGGAGGGGTGAGGTTAGGGGTTGAAAAGGATGGTGGTGAGGGATGGGGAAGGGGACAAAGGACAGGAGTGGTAGGTGGAATGGGGGTGGAAGGTAGGAAAACTACCTCAGCTGAAAGGGGTGACCCTCAATTTCACCTTAGCTATGTGGGTGGGGTGGGGAGTGGGGGAGGGATGGTGGGAAACTGTCATTCCCCTTCCCCTAGCCCCAAATTCCTTCTCAGTGGAGGGGTTGGGTGTGCTAGACCATCCATCTCTCCAGGCCCCACAGTTTTACATAGTGGGTAGGCATTTACACTGCTGCCTATTTATGTGACTGGTACTGCAAGCAATTGTTAATCATTTTAAAATGGTTCAACCCATTGACCAAGCCTGACACAGGAGTTTTGAATTTAATTTGAGATGGAAGGTTATTATCCACTTAGCATTTTTAATATATTACAGATTTCATATAATGATATTCTTTGTCAGAGTCTTGATAATTCAAAACAAAACTTAACTACATTCTCTGAACCTCATTGAACATAACATTTCAACATTTTGTTTCCTTAACAATTGTGCTCAATTTTAGTGCCAGGAATATGTCATCTTCAGGATGACGATTTGGGTCAATATGTTAAAAGATGTGAGGGTCCAAGGAGAAATGAAAATAACATGCCTGTTAGTCTCAGCTCTTGAAAACTACCTAAGGACTACAATATTATGCACACAAAATAAATAGCTGAATTTAAAGTGAAGTGTGTTCTGTTAAATTGCCCCGTAATTGTTAAGTGCTGTTACGGCAGAAATTGTTTATCCTCACATAGAATTACATTGAAACTATGGCATAGAAACAGGCCTTTCAGCCCAAGTGGTCTATGCCGGTGTTTATGCTCCACACGAGACTCCTCCCACCCCTCTTCATCTAACCCTATCAATACATCCTTCTATTCCTTTCTCCCTCATGTGTTTATCTAGCTTCCCCTTAAATGCATCAATGCTAGTCGCCTCAACTACTCCTTGTGACAACAAGTTCCACATTCTTACCACTCTTTGGGTAAAGACATTTCTCCTGAATTGCCTATTGAATTTATTGGTGACTATTTTATATGTATGGCCCTTAGTTTTGGTCTCCCCCACAAGTGGAAGCATCTTCTCTATGTCTACCCTATCAAACCCTTTCATAATCTTAAAGACCTCTATCAGGCCACCCCTCAACCGTCCCTTTTCTGGAGAAAAGTGCCAATAGTGTTTTTTAAAAATTTATTTATTCATGGGATGTGGGCGTCGCTAGCAAGGCCAGCATTTATTGCCCATCCCTAATTGCTCTTCAGAAGGCGGCTCACCACCACCTTCTCAAGGGCAATTAGGGATGGGCAATAAATGCTGGCCTTGCCAGCGACGCGCACATCCCATGAACGAATAAAAAAAGGTGGCGGTGGTGAGCCATCTTCTTGAACCGCTGCAGTCCATGTGGAGAACTTTCTCCCACAGTGCTGTTAGGTAGGCAGTTCCAGGATTTTGACCCAGCGACGATGAAGGAACGGCGATATATTTCCAAGTCAGGATAGTGTGTGATTGGAGGGGAACGTGCAGGTGGTCGTGTTCCCATGCGCCTGCTGCCCTTGTCCATCTAGGTGGTAGAGGTCGCGGGTTTGGGAGGTGCTGTCGAAGAAGCCTTGGCTGTTCTGTATGACTATGGCTCCTCCTTTGTCCGCTGGTTTGATGACGATGTTTCGGTTGGTCTTGAGAGCGTTGATGGCGTTGCGTTGTGCTCGGGTGACATTCTGGACTGTCTTCTGAGTGCGGCTGATGAATCTGGCATTGACGCATTTCCTGACAGCTTGAGCATACATGTCCAGCTGAGGGCAGCGACCCTCTGGAGGAGTCCAGTTTGACTCTTTCCTCTTCGGTTGCTGTACCACGGATCCCTCTGTCTGCTGTTCCGGATCGTCGATTGTCTCATTGGGTTCGCTGCTGAAATTTTGTGGTTTGTGGTAGAATTCCCGGAGCCTCATTTTCCTGATGAATTCCTCTGTGTCTGCCGCGAGACTAGTGGGGTCCATTTTGGTAGTGGGGCAGAAATTGAGCCCTCGGCTGAGAACTTCGATTTCGTCTGGTTGAAGGGTGTGGTCGGACAAATTGACGATAGACTTCCCTGTGGTTGCAACCGTGGTACCAGGGGAAGCTTGGTCGATGCTGGTGGTGATGCCGAGTTTCTCAAGCTTCCTGCTCTTGGTTTTCATGTAGGCAGCGTAGTTCCGTTGCCTCGTCTGTTTGGCGGTATATCGTAGCTGGTCTGCTGTGTCCTGAGTACAGGTTGAGAGTATGGACTCTATCTTGGTTTCGAGGTTGTGGCGTCTGCTGTAGAGTTGGTGTATGAGATGGTTGCAGAGTGTGCGAGAGGTACGGCGGCAGAGTCTCTCAGCATAATCCGAGTTGTATGTGGACCTGAGTGGGTTCGTGATCTGGAGTCCTTTCGGGATCTTGTCTGCTTTCTTGCAGCTCTGCAAAAACTTGATGTCTGTGTCTAAATGCGCGATCTTCTTGGATATCCTTTCCACTGTGAGCCGGCAGTTTGTGGTGTCGATGGTAGTCATGATGTGGAGATGCCGGTGATGGACTGGGGTTGACAATTGTAAACAATTTTACAACACCAAGTTATAGTCCAGCAATTTTATTTTAAATTCACAAGCTTTCGGAGGCTACCTCCTTCCTCAGGTGAACGATGTGGAGGCGAGGTGAAGGACAAGGGCAGCAGGCGCATGGGAACAACACAACCTGCACGTTCCCCTCCAAGTCACACACCATCCCAACTTGGAAGTATATCGCCGTTCCTTCATCGTCGCTGGCTCAAAATCCTGGAACTGCCTACCTAACAGCACTGTGGGAGAACCTTCACCACATCGACTGCAGCGATTCAAGAAGGTGACTCACCACCACCTTCTCAAGGGCAATTATTGATGGGCAATAAATGCTGGCCTTGCCCACATCCCATGAATGAATTTAAAAAAATACATAAACCAGTGCTCTTATTATAATATATCAACATGGATATCAACATATAGTTCAGCAAGTTTGTAATTTCCTCTTTCTGAACCCAAAGCAAATCCCTTGACTGGTTTTTGTTTGTGTGTATGAGTATATGTATCTGGCAAAATTAGGGATTGTTGACTACCTGACCTCATAGAGATTTTTGTTTTGAGCTGCAACATGTTTCTGCTATCAACTCAGGTTTGGATATGATAATGGAATTGCCATTGAAACCAACATCCATAATGACTTGGGACAATAGATAATTCTAGCCAAGCTGTTCCAGTACAGCTACAACATTGGCATCTATCCGACAATGTGGAAAATTGCCCACGTATGTCATGTCCACAAAAAGCAGGACAAATCCAATTATGGCCCATCCGTCTACCCCCAGTCATCGGCAAAGTGATGGAAGGACTCATCAACAGTGCTCTCAAGCAACAATTACTCACCATTAACCTGCTCACTGATATTCAGTTTGAGTTCTGCCAGAACCACTCGACTCCAGACCTCATTACAGCTGTGGTCCAAGAGCTGAATTCCAGAGGTGAGCTGAGAGTGACTGACCTTGAAATCAAGGCAGCATTTGACCGAATGTGGCCCCAAGGAGACCTAGTAAAACTGAAGTCGATGCGGAATATGCGGAAAATTCTCCTTGGCACAAAGGAGTAAGGTTGTGGTTGTTGGAAGCCAATCATCTCAACCCTCCAGCCTCGGTCCAACTATCTTCAGCTGCTTCATCAATAGCCTTCCCTCATAAGGTCAGAAGACGCGCTGTTAGCTGATGATTGCACAGTGTTCAGCTCCATTCATAATTCCTCAAATAATGAAGCAATCCATGCCCGCATGCAGCAAGATCTGGACAACATCCAGACTTGGGCTCATAAGTAGCAAGTAACATTCATGCCACACAGGTGCCAAGCAATGACCATCTCCAACAAAAGAGAGTCTAACCACATCCCCAACATTCAATGGTCATACCATCATGAGTCACCAACCATCAACATCCTGGGGGTCACATTGACCAGAAACTCAACTGGACCAGCTACATAAATGCTATGGGTACTAAAGCAGGTCAGAGGCTGGATATTCAATGAATGACTCACCTCATGACTCCCCAAAGCCCCTCCATCATCTACAAGGCACAAGTCAGGAGTGTGATGGAATACTCTCCACTTGCTTGGATGGTAACAACTGCAATAATACTAAAGCAGCTCAACATCAGGCAGGACAAAACAGTCCACTTGATCGCCACCTCACCCACTAGTCTAAACATCCACCCTCTCCACCGTATTATGACTGCAGTGTTTACTATCTACAGGCTTTTTCGGCAGCACCTCAAACCCGTGACCTCCAATCACCTAGAAGGACAAGGGCAGCAGGTGCATAGGAATACCTCCACATTCCCCTTTGTCACACTCCATCATGCATGAATATACATCCTTCATCATCGCTTGATCAAAATCCTGTCGCTCCCTACCTAACAGCATTGTGGGAGCACCTTCACCATATGGACTGCAGTCGTTCAAGATGATGCCCCATTAGCCAGATCAGGAACAACCTGTGCCAGGAATCACTGGTACAGCCATTCTATGGCATGGCACATTTAAAATAAGTGAATTAACATCTCCATTAAAATAGTGGTAGGATGAATTTGGTATGAGCAGATTTAGCATTTGTACTCTAACATTACCAACACTAATTTCTTCTCTTGAGGAAGGGAAAGGGAACCTACATTGCAAAAGTTAACACTACAGCAGAACAGGCACTTTCACAGCAACTCAGTGACTTTTCCACAGACACTTTGGTGTAGGCATCTGAGACTGGCTGCAGTGTGACAGCAGAGGGTATTTAAAAGCTATTGATAATAATTAGCGGAATTATAGGGCGCTAACTTGGGCCGTGTAGGATGCGCACGCACGTTTCCAGCGTGACGTGCGGCAGACGCCATCTTGGCATAGGAGTTAGCGCAGGCGCAGATAATACACGCTGGAATCATGTAAAGTAGGGAGAAAATGGCTTCAATCAGTGTGCAACACTGATTTATAGTGATAGACACCATTTTGGGACTTAACACTCAACTCAACGCAGTCTTAACCCCAACCATCTGAACATGTCTTAGAGTGCCTGGATGACCCCCTCACCAGCGCTATTTATAGGGACCATGCAGGATTTACAGATTAGTGGCTGGATTAATGCTTCAGGCTGCCGAGACATTTGTAACTGTTTTTAGAGGTCTCCTAGACTTGAAGACTAGGACGTGGGGACATAGCCCAACATTTAGAGCCAGGACGTGCAGGAGTGAAGTTAGGAAATGCTCCTACATGTAAAGGGTGGGAGATGTTTGGAACGCTCTTTTGCAGATGGCAGTTGATGCTAGCTCACTTGTGAATGTTAAATCTGAGATTGATAGATTTCTGTGAACCAAGGGTATTAAGGGATAGGGAGCAAGGCAGGTATATGGAGTTAGGTCACAGGTCCACTGTGATCTCATTGAATGGTGGAACAGGCTCGAGGGACTAAATACCGCTGCCACTTGCTGCTTCCTGACATGCGCCACCTTCTCCTGCAAGAAAGCGAGACATGTGTCTGGGTGATGTGCCTGTCATGGTTGAATAGCTAGTGTGTGTGGCCTGTGAGTTGTGGGGGGTGGGCGGCTTGAAACAGTGGTAATGTGTAAGGGTGAGAGGAAGCATCTGGTTGGAAGAGTTGAGTACTGATGGAAAGAGTTTGTTGGTATGTGGGTGATGGGGGGGTGTAGTGCATGGTGCAGTTGGTAGGAGACACCACTTGACAGTTGACCTCACTCACCTTGACCACTCTTGTCAAAGCATTGAACTTCTTCCTGCACTGCATCCATGTTCATGATGCTGTGCGCCTGGCATTGACTTCGTCCCCTGCTGCCTCCCACGGCCTTTTGGATATATGTCCGGAGGGCCTCTTGCCCCCCCACTCCCCCCCCCACTTCGGATATAGGATGTCCCTCCTTCTGTCCACCTCTTGCACCCAAGGTTTCTAGTGCATCAGCCTTTATTCAATGTTTTAACATAACTCATCAGTGTGTAAACATTGGGATGGGACCTGCATCTGTGTGTTATGTGCGCGAAGTCTGATCTCCGTTCAGACTCCGTGCAGACAGCAGACTGTTATTTTCAGCAAATAACAGGTACCAGCTACCTTTAAGAGATTTCTAAGAAACATCCTCCCTTTAAGAGATTGAGCTCCCCTGGTGGTGGAAAGTGCAAATTGCATTGATTCCAGTTGCAAGGCCTGGAAAGGAACGCTGATTGCAGGTGAGTCCTCGGGTGGGCCGAAACTTGCATCCTGCCTGCGCAGGGGGTCATTGGGCACGGGGTAAGAGCACATCACACTACCTATGCCCAAAAACGGCCCTTATCCAATTTTTCCCCCATAGATTGGTGGTAAGTTTCTCATTTACTTGTGAAGTGTGTATGAAAAAGTTCTCATGCAATGACTTGGCCCATCTACTGCCTTTATTAAAGTTTGCTTTGCATTGGTTGCAATTCTACTGCAATGTGTGAAGCTGAAGTGGTATGAGACTGCCTCCTGGTGCTGGTTTCACAACACTGCAACCAAAATACTCACACTTTAACTGCAGCATACACATTTATACCTGCAATATACACATAACGACATCCTAAATACTCACACTTACACCTGCAACAAACCTACATCCGAACTACCCACACTTATACCTGCAATACACATAAACCTAAATCCTAAATACTTACACATAGACCTGCAATACACCTACAGCTAAATCGAAAATACTCACACTTATACCTGCAATACACATACATCTACATCCTAAATGCCCACACTTACATCTACAATAAACAAACCTACATCCTAAATACTCACACTTACACCTGCAATAAACTAACCTACACCCTAAAGACCCACACTTACACCTGCAATAAACAAACCTCCATCCTAAATACTCACACTTATACCTGCAATGCACATACAACGGTATCCTAAATACTCACCCGTAAACCTGCAATAAACAAAGCTACATCTTAATTACTCACACTTACACCTGCAATAAACAAACATACACACTAAATACTCACACATATACCTGCAATAAACAAACCCACATCCTAAATACTCACACATATATCTGCATTAAAGTAACCTACATTTAAATGGGTACGGTAGCATAGTGGTTATGTTACTGGACTAGTAATCTAGAGTCATGAGTTTAAATTCTGCTGCGGCAGCTGGGGAATTTAAATTCAATTAATTAAATAAAGTCTGGAATTAAAATACTAGCATTAGTAACGGTAGCCATGAAATGGATTGTCGTAAAAACCCATCTGGTTCACTAATGCCCTTTAGGGAAGAAAACCTGCTATCCTTACCCGGTCTGGCCTATATGTGACTCCAGACCCACAGCAAGGTAGTTGATTCTGAAATGGCCGAGCAAGCCACTCAGTTGTAAAATCTCGCTAAAAAAAGTCAGAATAAGAATAAACCGGATGGACCACTAGGCACCGGACATGTCAAAGGCAAACAAAGCCCAGTCGACCCTGCAAAGTCCTCCTCACTAACATCTGGGGACTTCTGCCAAAATCGGGAGAGCTGTCCCGCAGACTAGTCAAGCAACAGCCTGACATAGCCAGACTCACAGAATCATACCTTTCAGCAAATGTCCCAGACTCTTCCATCACCATCCCTGGGTATGTCCTGTCCCACCGGCAGGACAGACCCACCAGAGGTGGCGGTACAGTGATATACAGTAATGGAGGGAGTGGCCCTGGGAGTCCTCAACATTGACTTCGGACCCCAAAGTTTGCACTTTCCACCACCAGGGAAATCTCATGGCATCAGATCAAACATGGGCAAGGAAACCTCCTGCTGATTGCCACCTACCGTCCTCCCTCAGCTGTTGAATCAGTCCTCCTCCATGTTGAATACCACTTGGAGGAAGCACTGAGGGTAGCAAGGGCACAGAATATACTCTGGGTGGGGGACTTCAATGTTCATCACCAAGAGTGGCTCAGTAGCACCACTATCTGACCGAGCTGGCCGAGTCCTGAAGGACACAGCTGCCAGACTGGGACTGCAGCAGGTGGCGAGCAAACCAACACGAGGGAAAAACTTACTTGACCTCGTCTTCACCAATCTACCTGTCGCAAATGCATCTGTCCATGACAGTATTGGTAGGAGTGACCACCGCACAGTCCTCGTGGAGACGAAGTCCCGTCTTCGCACTCAGGAGACTATCCAACTTGTTGAGTGGCACTACCACTATGCTAAATGGGATAGAATCAGAACAGATCTGTCAGCTCAAAACTGGGCATCCATGAGGCGCTGTGGACCATCAGCAGCAACAGAATTGTATTCCAGCACAATCTGTAACCTCATGGCCCGGTATATTCCTCACTCTACCATTACCAACAAGCCAGGGGATCAACCCAGGTTCAATGAGGAATGTAGAAGAGCAGGCCAGGAGTAGCACCAGGTGTACCTAAAAATGAGGTGCCAACCTGGTGAAGCTACAACTCAGGACTATATGCATGCTAAACAGCGGAAGCAATATGCAGCAAGTCCTGGACAACATCCAGGCTTGGGCTCATAAGTGGCAAGTAACATTCACGCCAGACAAGTGCCAGGCAATGACCATCTCCAACAAGAGAGAGTCTAACCACCTCCCCATTGACCAGAAACTTAACTGGACCAGCCATATAAATACTGTGGCTACAAGAGCAGGTCAGAGGCTGGGTATTCTGTGGTGAGTGACTCACCTCCTGACTCCCCAGAGCCTTTCCACCATCTACAAGGCACAAGTCAGGAGTGTGATGGAATACTCTCCACTTGCCTGGATGAGTGCAGCTCCAACAACACTCAAGAAGCTCGACTCCATCCAGGACAAAGCAGCCCACTTGACTGGCACCCCATCCACCACCCTAAACATTCACTCCCTTCACCACAGGCTATAGGGTGTTTTGGGGTTGTTCTCACCCTATTGATCGGTGCAGATATCTGGTCCCCGGTCTAGCCAAGGAACACTTATACCTCACGGATCAGGGGTTCAGGAAAACCGGACTTATACTAACGCACCCGGTGATGGATCACGCAGCCGAGTAGCACAGGGAACGCACAAACTCGGTGTTTGAATTGAATTGGAATGTTGGTTTTATTATACCGTCAACACGAAGAAAATAACAATAAAAACGGTCCTACATAGTACATTGAGTTACACAAACCCACTACAGCACTTTATCCCGCTAAACTAAGAGGTTGGTGGGGACCCTGAAGACACCTATCACACACACACACGCATGGTCAAGGCTCACTAATCCTTTGCGCTTGCAGGTCTGGCTGACCGGTTCTCTCACATAGGGTTCGTTGGTTTCGCTGGAAGCTGCTCTCCTCCCTGGAGAGCTCAGGTGAAAAAAAAAAGAAAAAGAAGAAGCAGAGCAGAAACTAAGAGGAAGAGAGAGAAAGAGAGAGAGAGAGAGAGCTGGAAAAGAGATGAGAGCTAAGAAGCAAGAACCAGAGACAGCAAACAAGAGCCAGAGAGCAAAACAAGAGGAGCAGAACAAGAGACAGCAAAAGCAAGACTGCAAAACAAGAGGGAGAGGGGTTTCAAGCTTCCACTTATATACCCCTCTCTTACAATGGTCTCCGTCACTTAAATGAGGCATTTCCTTGCCTGTTTAAACAGTTCTTACAAAGTCCTTAAGAATCTTTGATAGCTTTTGATGGTCCCTCATCATGTTGCAATTGCTTCTCTCGATGGGCCATTGTTCATTCTGATTTGTTGAGCACTTGCCACACAAGGCTTCCTTTTCATCCCATGTCCTAGGTGTCGATTGGTTTTGCATCAGAACCGAGGCATGGCCCCGCCATGTCTGGAGCAGTTGCCTCTCTCAATGGCCGACTGCCTCTCGAATTAGTGCTGACTGTTGACCACCTGCTGTAGGTTTTGCATTAAAACAGAGACATGTCTGAAGCAGTAATTATCCCACATTCCACTGTGTGTGTTATTGATTTGTCTGGTGACCTCTCACCTATCCTTCCATCTTAGGATTTTGGTCAATGGCCAAAGTTTTACATACTCAGGGAAAAGATGGAATTTCCAGAATCCTTACGGCGCACAGTGGCTGCAGTGTGTACCATCCACAGGATGCACTGCAGCAACTCGCCAAGGCTTCTTCGACAGCACCTCCCAACCCGCGACCTCTATCACCTAGAAGGACAAGAGCAGCTGGTACATAGGAACAACACCACCTGCACGTTCCCCTCCAATTCACACACCATCCCAACTTGGAAATATATTGCCGTTCCTTCATCGTCGCTGGGTCAAAATCCTGGAACTCCCTACCTAACAGCACTGTCGGAGAACCTTCACCAGGCGGACTGCAGCGGTTCAAGAAGGCGGTTCACCACCACATTCTCAAGGGCAATTAGGGATGGGCAATAAATGCTGGTCTCGCCAGCAACGCCCACATCCCATGAACAAATAAAAAAATTGCACACACTTACACAACAAAATCAACTTGCATTTATATAGCGCCTTTAATGTAGTAAAAAGACCCAAGGCGCTTCACAGGAACAAATATCAATCAAAATTTGACACCGTGCCACATAAGATGTTAGGACAGGTGACCAAAAGCTTGGTCAAAGAAGTAGGTTTTAAGGAGCATCTTAAAGGAGGAGAGAGAGGCGGAGAGGTTTAGGGAGGGAATTGCAGGTCTTAGGGCCTAGGCCGCCAATGGTGGAATGATTAAAATCGGGGATGCGCAAGAAGCAAGAATTGGAGGAGCGCAGAGATCTCGGAGGGTTGTAGGGTGGAGGAGGTTACAGAGATAGGGAGGGGTGAGGCAACGGAGGGATATAAAAACAAGGACTGTAATATTGAGGCATTCCCAGACCGGGAGCCAATGTAGGTCAGCGAGCACAGAGGTGATGGGAAAACGGGACTTGGTGTGAGTTAGGATATGGGCAGCAGAGTTTTGGGTGAGCTCAAGTTTATGGAGGGTGAAAGATGGAAGGCTAGCCAGGAGAGCATTGGAATAGTCCAGTCTGGATGTAACAAAGGCACGGATGAGGGTTTGAGCTGCAGTTGAGCTGAGGCAGGGGTGGAGACAGGCGATGTTATGGAGGTGGAAGTAGGCGGTCTTGGTGATGGAGCAGATATGCTGTCTGAAGCTCATCTCAGGGTCAAATCTCATACACATGCAATAATCAAACCTACATCCTAAATACTTACACTTGCACCTGCAGTGTACACACCCTACATCCTAAATACTCACACTTACACCTGCACTAAACAAACCTACATCCTAAATACTCACACTTACACCTGCAATAAGCACACACCTACATCCTAAATACTTACACTTAAGCCTGCAATACACACATAGCTACATCCTAAATATTGACATGCATACCTCTAATAAATAAACCTACATCCTAAATACTCACACTTATACCTGCAATATATACACACCTACATCCTAAATACTCACACTTACACCTGCAGTGAACAAACCTACACCCTGAATACTCACTTGCATCTGAAATAAACTAACCTACATGCTAAATACTCACACTTACACCTGCAATATGCACACACCTGCATCCTCAATATACAAACTCTTACATATGTAATACACAAACTTACATCCTCCATCTTTGGCTTATATTAGATTTATTTAGGTGCCATGGTGTCTTCATTGATCCCCTTTTTCTTCTGTTGAGGGAAATCTTTGTGTGTAACCACTTTAATGTGGTCAAGATGCTTTCTGAAGTCGTCTTCATTAAGAACAACTTTTGAAACTTGATCAATTCTGTGGACAATGGCAAATCATTAACTATTCCTCTGTATTTGTCACTTTTGATGGACTGCCAACAAATACATGTTTTATTTTCATAACGCTAAAACGAAAACCACCAAATACTGGGCAATCTGAAATAAAAACAGAAAATGCTGGAAATTTACATTTGGTGTATCAGCACAGCAGCCAAACAGGCTAATAGGCCTAATTTTCACTCTGGGAATGTTTTGGGTGGGTGGGCAGTGGTTGTAAGTTAGAAACTCACCTGCTGCTCCAGAAATGAGGCCTGGGGTATTTAAACTCATTTAAATCCCATTCTGGGTGGGAAGTCGGCGGGATCCGGCAGAAAATTACCTGGATGCCACCCTTCGACAACAATTAGGTGGTGGGATCGGATGCTTGGTGGTTCTGCAGGGTTCTCGCGATTGGGAAGGGGAGAGGACGAGTCCATGGCAGGGGAGGCATAAGCTTTCCTTGTGAGGCCCCGAGGAGCACTCCTTTTCCTCCTGGCCTCACATGGAAAGTAAAAAAACTCACCTGTTTGGGCCTCTTCTGACCCTGGATTCTTTCCCTCGCCATCTTCTCCTAGAGGGAAAGTTGTCATTGGGACCCGACATGCATTGTATAAAAGGACCCTGCCAGCTTTCACCAGGTGTCTTTGCTGCCTGCTCAATAGAGCAGGTTATAAACGGCAACCATCAGCTCCCAGTGGCTCCAGGGCGGGTAAGTAACCTGGTTGATTTTAACTGCTCACTCGCCAGGTTTCCGTTGGGCAGGTAGGGTTAAAATTGCCTCCAATGTTTTAGATGGAATCTTTCATTGAATGCTTTCAGAATTTTATTTAGGCTACAATACTAAAATAGTAATTTAATAATGTTTCGATTATATAGCAGCTCAAAAAAAAATACATAATGAGTTACTTTGAGTGACAGTGACATTGTTCTATAGAAAAACATAGCAGCCATTCTGCAACAGCATTGTTCCACAAATGGCAGAGATGAATGACTAGTTTATCATTTTTTTTGATGATGTGGAGATGCCGGTGATGGACTGGGGTTGACAATTGTAAACAATTTTACAACACCAAGTTATAGTCCAGCAATTTTATTTTAAATTCACAAGCTTTCGGAGACTTCCTCCTTCCTCAGGCAAATGTTTGCCTGAGGAAGGAGGAAGTCTCCGAAAGCTTGTGAATTTAAAATAAAATTGCTGGACTATAACTTGGTGTTGTAAAATTGTTTACAATTTTTTTTGATGATATTGCTTGAGGGAGGAATGTTGGCCAGGACACAAAGAAAACTCCCTTTTTCAAATCTTGCCATGTGTTCTTTAATCTGTATCTGAGCCATGTGAACATGCAGACAAGATCTCAGTTTAACATCTAATCCAAAGGATGGCATCTCCAACAATGTAGCACTCCCTAGGTGCTGCACTAGAGTGTCACCTTAGATTATGACGATGTGATTGAGACTCTCTGAAATGCAGTCTGCCTGTAGACTTGGGTACAATTACCATTTCCCACCAGAACAGTGAAAGCAAGTCTGACTTCAAGTGGCCAATTTCTGATTATTGAAGTAGTAAATCTGATGATTCAACTCACCGCCAAAGGTAAATTAAAATAAATGCAGGAGACCGGAAATTGCATTATTTTTCAGATTGGCAGTAATTGAGTGATAGTCCTCCGACTCTGGCCTTTTAGGCAACCCTCTTCCCTTTGATCCACCATTGGTGGCAGATCCTTCATCTGCTTCAGGCCTACTATGTGGAACATCCTCCCTAAACCCTTCCACCTTTAAAAATCTTTGAAAGCCATCTTCCTGACCAAGCTTTTTGATCACCCCTCCCAATCTCTCCCTACATGGCTTGTGCCCGTTCCCTTATCTTTTCGTGTTTTTTCTCTTTTCTGTGAAGCGTCTTGGAATGTTTTATACATTAGAGGTAACTATATAAATGCAACTTGTTGTTGCTATTGATAAACTGTCTTAACACCTTTTGATGTAAAAATATTTCCTTTGAGTTTGAGACATTTATTTTCTCAACAACAACAGCAACAACTTGTATTTATATAACGCCTTTAACCTAGTAAAACTTCTCAAGGCACTTGACAGGAGCAATTATCAAGCAAAATTTGACACCGAGCCACATAAGGAGAGATTAGGACAGGTGACCAAAAGCTTGGTCAAAGAGGTAGGTTTTAAAGAGTGTCTTATAGGAGGAGAGAGAGTTAGAGAAGCGGAGAGATTTTAGGGTGGGAATTCCAGAGCTTAGGACCTAGGTAGCTGAAGACACGGCCGCCAATGGTGGAGTGATTAAAATCAGGGATGCGCAAGAAGCAAGAATTGGAGGAGCGCAGAGATCTCGGAGGGTTGTGAGGTTGGAGGAGGTTACAGAGATAGAGAGGGGCGAGGCCATGGGGGGATTTGAAAACAAGGATGAGAATTTTAAAATTGAAGCATTCCTGGACCGGGAGCCAATGTAGGTCAGCGAACACGGGTGAAGGGTGAACAAAACTTGGTGCAAGTTAGGATAAGGGCAGCAGAGGTTTGGATGAGCTCAAGTTTATGGAGGGTGGAAGATGGGAGGCCGGTCAGGAAAGCATTGGAATCGTCAACTCTAGAGGTAACAAAGGCATGGATGAGGGTTTCAGCAGCAGATGAGCTGAGGCAGGGGACCGAGACAGGCAATGTTACGGAGGTGGAAGTAGACAGTCTTGGTGATGGAGCGGATATGTAATCGAAAGCTCATCTCAGGGTTAAATAGGACGTCAAGGTTGTGACAGGTCTGGTTTAGCCTCTGCCAGTGGCCAGGGAGAGGGATGGAGTTGGTGTCTAGGAAACCGAGTTTGTGGATGGGGACTGAAGACAACGGCTTTGGTCTTCCCAATATTTAGTTAGAGGAAATTTTTTTTCATCCTGTACTGGATGTTGGACAAGCAGTGTGACAAATCAGAGGCAGTGGAGGGGTCGAGGGAAATGGTGATGAGGTAGAGCTGGGTGTCGTCAACGTACATGTGGAACCTGACATTGTGTTTCGGATGATGTTGCTGAGGGGCAGCATATAGATGGGAAATAGGAGGGGGCCAAAGATAGATCCTTAGGGGATTCCAGAGATAATGGTGCAGGAGTGGGAAGAGATGCCGTTGCAGGTGATTCTCTGGCTACGCCCATTCACCTCTCTTGGATCATTCAGTTTTATAAACTTTCTGTATGCATGACAGCAAGAAAGCCAACTGCTCCACGATCCCCACCAAAGCTACTCTCAAACCAGTTACTTGGAGCTGGGCCTTTGCTCTGTGTCTGTAACTGCTGAGTTAGTTTCAAGTGAGTGAGTTACTTTGTAACTGCTGATAGTTTCACAGCAAATGGGGACATAAGTTGGGTTGCAATCGGGTGAAAATAACTGTCAGCAAGGAGAGCATTGGAATAATCGAATCTGGAGATGACAAAAGCGTGGATCAGCATTTCAGCAGTGTGTGCGTGTGTTGGGGGGGGGAGGGGGCGGGGGAAGGGCTCAGGTGTAGGTGGAGACAATGTATTTGAGTAAGTGGAGCTCAGCGATCTTGGTGATAGACAGGATGTGGGAATTAGAGCTCAGCTCAAGGTCGAACAGGATGCTTAACATGCTCATATCCAGGTTGTAATTAACTAATCACGTGAATGACTCCTGTGGAACTAGGAATTTGATTTAAGCACATTGCAAATCTGTATGATAAAATCGGTGACAGTTATTTCTGCTCTTTTGCGTTACTGATATTACAAAGATAGTGCGAAGGTTTGCTGTGTGAGACATTTCTAGTAAACTGGTGAAAGTATTCTGAAAGAACGGGTTCAGAATTTTGCTAAAAACAGCGAGCAGACGAATTATTCCTGCTGTGTTTATGATCTCATTAACACATAGCGACCAGAGAGAATCTTCCAGCTGTGTTTATTAATCTCATTAACACATAGCAACCAGAGAGAATCCTTCTGCTGCATTAATGATCTCGTTAATACATATTGACCAGAGAGAATCTTCCTGCTGAATTTATTGATCGCGTTAATACATATTGACCAGAGAGAATCATCCTGCTGCATTCATTGATCTCATTAACACATATTGACCAGAGAGAATCTTCCTGCTGTGTTTATTGATCTCATTAATACATAGCCATCAGAGAGAATCTCCCTGCTGTGTTTATGATTTTGTTAATACATATTGACCAGAGAGAATCTTCCTGCTGTGTTTATGGGGCCAGACCGCGAGTGGCGAACGAAAGGCACCAGCCATTCTTTTTTCTTATTCGTTCATGGGATGTGGGCGTCGCTGGCGAGGCCGGCATTTATTGCCCATCCCTAATTGCCCTTGAGAAGGTGGTGGTGAGCCGCCTTCTTGAACCGCTGCAGTCTGTGTGGTGAAGGTTCTCCCACACTGCTGTCAGGAAGGGAGTTCCAGGATTTTGACACAGCGACGATGAAGGAATGGCGATATATTTCCAAGTCGGGATGGTGTGTGACTTGGAGGGGAACGTGCAGGTGGTGTTGTTCCTATGTGCCTGCTGCTCTTGTCCTTCTAGGTGGTAGAGGTCGTGGGTTTGGGAGGTGCTGTCGAAGAAGCCTTGGTGAGTTGCTGCAGTGCATCCTGTGGATGGTACACACTGCAGCCACTGTGCACCGGTGATGAAGGGAGTGAATGTTTAGGGTGGTGGATGAGGTGCCAGTCAAGCAGGCTGCTTTGTCCTGGATGGTGTCGAGCTTCTTGAGTGTTGTTGGAGCTGCACTCATCCAGGCAAGTGGAGAGTATTCCATCACAAACTTTGAAATTATACCCTGCAGACCCAAGTCCAGGTCATTAATATATATCAGAAAGAGCAGAAGTCGTAATACCAATCCCTGGGGAACACCACTGTAAACTTCCCTCCAATCTGAAAAAAAAACGTTCAATACTACTCTCTGCTTTCTGTCCCTTAGCCAATTTTGTATCCATGCTGACATTGTCCCTTTAATCCCATGGGCTTTAATTTTATTAACTAGTCTACCACCGTGCTGAATGGAATAGATTCAGAACAGATCCAGCAGCTGAAAACTGGGCATCCATGAGGCACTGTGGTCCATCAGCAGCAGCAGAATTGTATTCCAGCACAATCTGTAACCTCATGGCCCAGCATATTCCTCACTCTACCATTACCAACAAGCCAGGGGATCAACCCTGGTTCAATGAGGAGTGTAGAAGAGCATGCCAGGAGCAGCACCAGGCGTACCTAAAAATGAGGTGCCAACCTGGTGAAGCTACAACCCAGGACTACATGCATGCTAAACAGCGGAAGCAACATGCTATAGACAGAGCTAAGCGATTCCACAACCAACGGATCAGATCAAAGCTCTGCAGTCCTGCCACATCCAGTCGTGAATGGTGGTGGACAATTAAACAACTAACGGGAGGAGAAGGCTCTGTAAACATCCCCATCCTCAATGATGGCAGAGTCCAGCATGTGAGTGCAAAAGACAAGGCTGAAGCGTTTGCAACCATCTTCAGCCAGAAGTGCCGAGTGGATGATCCATCTCGGCCGCCTCCCGATATCCCCACCATCACAGAAGCCAGTCTTCAGCCAATTCGATTCACTCCACGTGATATCAAGAAACGGCTGAGTGCACTGGATACAGCAAAGGCTATGGGCCCCGACAACATCCCAGCTGTAGTGCTGAAGACTTGTGCTCCACAACTAGCTGCGCCTCTAGCCAAACTGTTCCAGTACAGCTACAACACTGGCATCTACCCGACAATGTGGAAAATTGCCCAGGTATGTCCTGTCCACAAAAAGCAGGACAAATCCAATCCGGCCAATTACCGCCCCATCAGTCTACTCTCGATCATCAGCAAAGTGATGGAAGGTGTCGACGACAGTGCTATCAAGCGGCACTTACTCACCAATAACCTGCTCACTGATGCTCAGTTTGGGTTCCGCCAGGACCACTCGGCTCCAGACCTCATTACAGCCTTGGTCCAAACATGGACAAAAGAGCTGAATTCCAGAGGTGAGGTGAGAGTGACTGCCCTTGACATCAAGGCAGCATTTGACCGAGTGTGGCACCAAGGAGCCCTAGTAAAATTGAAGTCAATGGGAATCAGGGGGAAAACTCTCCAGTGGTTGGAGTCATACCTAGCACAAAGGAAGATGGTAATGGTTGTTGGTGGCCAATAATCTCAGCCCCAGGACATTGCTGCAGGAGTTCCTCAGGGCAGTGTCTTAGGCCCAACCATCTTCAGCTGCTTCATCAATGAACTTCCCTCCATCATAAGGTCAGAAATGGGCATGTTCGCTGATGATTGCACAGTGTTCAGTTCCATCCGCAACCCCTCAGATAATGAAGCAGTCCGAGCTCGCATGCAGCAAGACCTGGACAACATCCAGGCTTGGGCTCATAAGTGGCAAGTAACATTTGTCCCAGACAAGTGCCAGGCAATGACCATCTCCAACAAGAGAGAGTCTAACCACGTCCTCTGGACATTCAACGGCATTACCATCGCCGAATCCCCCACCATCAACATCCTGGGGGTCACCATTGACCAGAAACTTAACTGGACCAGCCATATAAATACTGTGGCTACAAGAGCAGGCCAGAGGCTGGGTATTCTGCGTCGAGTGACTCACCTCCTGACTCCCCAAAGCCTTTCCACAAGACACAAGTCAGGAGTGTGATGGAATACTCTCCACTTGCCTGGATGAGTGCAGCTGCAACAACACTCAAGAAGCTCGACACCATCCATGACAAAGCAGCCCGCTTGATTGGCACTCCATCCACCACCCTAAACATTCACTCCCTTCATCACCGGCGCACAGTGGCTGCAGTGTGCACCATCCACAGGATGCACTGCAGCAACTCACCAAGGCTTCTTCGACAGCACCTCCCAAACCCGCGACCTCTACCACCTAGAAGGACAAGAGCAGCAGGCACATGGGAACAACACCACCTGCACGTTCCCCTCCAAGTCACACACCATCCCGACTTGGAAATATATCGCCGTTCCTTCATCGTCGCTGGGTCAAAATCCTGGAACTCCCTTCCTAACAGCACTGTGGGAGAACCTTCACCGCACGGACTGCAGCGGTTCAAGAAGGCAGCTCACCACCACCTTCTCAAGGGCAATTAGGGATGGGCAATAAATGCTGGCCTCCTCAGTGATGCCCACATCCCATGAACGAATAAAAAAAAATTATGTGGAACTTTATCAAATACCTTTTGAAACTCTATATGCACAACAACCGCACTACCCTCGTCAACCTTTCCGTTACTTCATCAAAGAACTCAATCAAGTTAGTCAAACACGATTTTCCTTTAACAAATCCCTGTTGACATTCATTTATTAACCCATAGTTTCCCAAGTGCCAATTAAATTTGTCCCATGTTTATGGGCGGTAAATTGGGCCGTGTAGCGCCCGTCGTTTCGGTGCTACACGGCCTCTCTGACATCTAAGATGGCATCTTGGCTGCACACGCATGTTTCCAGCGTGATGTGAGCCGGACACCATCTTCGTATAGGAGTTAGCGCAGGCGCAGATAACGAACGCTGGAATCATGTAAAGTAGGGAGAAAATGGCTTCAATCAGTGTGCAACGCTGATTTAAAGTGATAGACACCATTTTGGGACTTAACGCTCAACTCAACGCACAGTCTTAACCCCGACTATTTTAACGTGCCTTAGAGGGCCTGGAGGAACCCCCATCAGCGCTATATAAACGGACCATGCAGGATTTACAGGTTAGTGGCTGGATTATTGCTTCGGCCTGCTGAGACATTTGTAACTGTTTTTGGAGGTCTCCTAGACTTGAATACTAGGACGCGGGGACATAGCCTAACATTTAGAGCCAGGACGTTAAGGAGTGAAGATAGGAAATGCTTCTACACGCAAAGGGTGGGAGACGTTTGGAATGCTCTTCTGCAGATGGCAGCTGATGCTAGCTCACTTGTGACTGTTAAATCTGAGATTGATAGATTTCTGTGAACCAAAGATATTAAGGGATATGGGGCTAAGGCGGGTATATGGAGTTAGGTCACAGGTCCACCATGATCTCACTGAATGGTGGAACAGGCTTGAGGGGCTAAATGCCACTGCCACTAGCTGCCTCCTGATATGCGCCACTTCTCCTGCAAGAAAGCGGGACGTGTGTCTGGGTGATGTGCCTGTCATGGTTGAATAGCTAGTGAGTGTAGCCTGTGAGTTGTGGGTGGGCGGCTTGAAACATTGGTAATGTGTAAGGGTGAGAGGAAGTATCTGGTTGGAAGAGTTGAGTACTGATGAAAAGAGTTTGTTGGTATGTGGGTGATGAGGGGTGCAGTGTGTGGTGCAGTTGGTATGAGATGCCACTTGACAGTTGACGTCACTCACCTTGACCACTCGTGTCAAAGCATTGAACTTCTTCCTGCACTGCATCCATGATGCTGAGCGCCTGGCATTGACTTCGTCCCTCGCTGCCTCCCACTGCCTTTTGGGTATATGTCTGGAGGGCCTCTTGCCTCCCCCCGCCCCACCAACAGCGGATATAGGATGTCCCTCCTTCTGTCCACCTCTTGCATCAAGGTCTCTAGTGCATCAGCAGAGAACCTTGGTGCACGCTCTCTCGCAGACCCGGTACCAACTCAGATCGGCAGATTGGTGAGGTCTGGAGTGCAGATTAGAGGATGTGGGATTTAGTAGTGCGCAACCTTTATTCATTGTTTTAACATCTCATCAGTGTGTAAACATAGGCATGGGACCTGCATCTGTGTTTTACGTGTGCGATGTCTGATCTCCGTTCAGACTCTGTGCAGACAGTAGACTGTTATTTTCAGCAAATAACAGGTACCAGCTACCTTTAAGAGATTTCTAAGACACATCCTCCCTTTAAGAGATTGAGCTCCCCCCTGGTGGTGGAAAGTGTGAATTGGATTGATTCCATGTGCAAGGCCTGGAATGGAACGCTGATTGCAGGTGAGTCCTCGGGCGGGCCGAAACTTGCGTACTGCCTGCGCAGGGGTCATTGGGCACGGGGTAATAGTGCATCATGCTACCTACACCCAAAAACTACCTTATCCAGTTTTTTTCCCCCATTGTCTCTAAAAGTTTCCCCACCACCGACGTTAGGCTGACTGGCCTGTAGCTGCCGGGTTCATCCCTCTCCCCTTTTTTGAACAGGGGTGTAACATTTGCAATCCTCCAGTTCTCCGGCAGTGTCCCATATCTAAGGAGGATTGGAAGATTGTGGCCAGAGCCTCTGCGATTTCCCTCAGTAACCTAGGATGCATCCCATCTGGACTGGGTGACTTTTCTACTTTGAGTACTGCCAATCTTTTAAGTACCACCTCTTTATCTATTTTTATCCTATCCAGTATGGCTGCTACCTCCTCCTTTACTGCTACAATGGCAGCATCCTCTTCTCTAGTGAAGACGGATGTGAAGTATTCATTTAGTACCTTAGCCAGGTGATCACTAAATTCAATAAGGACAAACTAACTAAATCTATAACTGAAGAAAAGGTCTAGTTGTTTGATGCAGCAACAATTGAAGCAGAAAAGAAAGCAGCAAAAGAAGAAGCAGCAGCAGCACAATAAGATTGGTTTTCTGATTTGCACTGTATATTCCACAAGCACTGCCTTCTAGCTATATATCTTTGTACCTCAGCCTCCACAAGAAGATCTTTTTTGTCTCTAATCTTTCCCACGCTTCCTTTAACTACCCTTTTACTATTTGTATGTTTATAAAAGACTTTTGGGTTCCCTTTTACGTTAACCACTAATCTCGTCTCATACTCTCTCTTTGACCGTCTTATTCCCTTTTTTAGGTCTCCTCTGAACTTTCTGCATTCAGCCTCGTTCTCTTCCGTATTATGAACCTTACATTTGTCATAAGCCTCCCTTTTCTGTTTCATTTTAATCTCTATATCTTTAGTCATCCAGGGAGCTCTAGCTTTGGATGCCCTTCATTTCCCCCTGTAGGAATGTTTCTATTCTGTACCTGAACCAACTCTTCTTTGAAGGCCTCCCATTGTTCAATTACTGTTTTGCCTACCAATTTTTGATTCCAATCCACCTGGGCAAGACCCCTTTTTAACTCACTGAAATTTGCTCTCTTCCAGTTAAGTATTTTCGCATTTGATTGTTGCTTGTCCTTTTCCATAACTATTCTAAACCTAATGATATTATAATCACTGTTCCCCAAGTGCTCCCCCATTGAAACTTGCTCCACCTGCCCCACTTCATTCCCCAGAACTAGATCTAATAGGTCTATAGTTCCCTGGACTTGTTCTATCTCCCTTTTTAAATATGGGAATAACATTTGCTGTCCGCCAATCCTCTGGCACTATTCCCTTTTCTAATGAATGTTTTAATATATGTAATAGTGCCTCTGTTATCTCTTCCCTAACTTCTTTTAATATTTGAGGATGCAATCCATCCGGACCAGGGGTTTTATCCTCTCCAAGTTTCATTAGTTTATCAATTATCTCCCCCCTTTCTATCTTAAATGTTTTTATATCTTTTTTGATCTCTTCTTCTAATGTCATGCCCACCTTGTTAGTCTCCCTAGTAAATACTGAGGCAAAGTAGCTGTTCAATATTTCTGCCATTTCACTGTCATTACCTGTGTTCATCTTGTGCATTCTTTAGTGGCCCTATCCCTATTCTGGTTTTTCTTTTATTATTTATGTGTCTGTAGAATACTTTACTATTTCTGTTTATATTCCTTGATAATTTAATTTCATAGTTCCTCTTTGCTTTCCTAATTGTTTTTTAAACTTCTTTCCTAATCTCTTCCCTTTTGTCATCCTCTCCTTTATTGTCTATGTACTTTTGTATGCTTTTTTCCTTAGTTTCAATTTCATCCTTATCTCTTTATTCATCCATTTATTCTTCATTATTAGCTAGTTTGATCTTGCTTTTTAGAGTTTATTTTCCCTAGTTCTAGTCTCATCCCCATAAAATCATTTTTTCCCAATCTATTACTTCGGTCTTTGTCTTACCTGCAGCCTTCTCAATTCTTGCCGTTTTAATGCCCTGTATTGTGATGTTCACCAGCGATGCTTCCATGTTGCTTCACCATCAGGAAAACACCAACCCACCCCTAATCAGCAACACTGTAAAATGATGGAAATAATGAACAATGTCACTAGAAAAAAAACAATAAATAAAAAAATTGAAATCATAATTCATTGAAGCTGACTCAGTGAAATATGAAGGTAATAAATTACTCTATTGATAATTAATGAAATAGTAGCAAAATATAGAAACAATCAATCATCTAGTGTAACTCGGTGAAATGTAAAAATTAATTGCAAGTGAGTATAGTTCAGTATGTGTATGCAAATTAAAATTAGCATTTATGAATTGAACATTTAAAAATTATATAAGATGATTAAGTGAATTAATATTTATTAATTGAAATTATAAAAATTATGTATTTATTAAATTCTTTATAAAGTATATATAAATACTAAGTGAATGAATAAATACTTATTCATTGAAGAAGTCTGGGGAACGGCTAAATGGATGGAAGAGAAGACCCTGGAAGCTCAAGTGAAATGTCCTTGAAGGCGGTAGTTCTGGCTAAGGGTAGGGTGGGTTGGGCATCAGGAATAGTCTGATCTCAGGCAGGGAATGTCTTCTCAACTGGAAAAAGGGAGCAGATGGAAGTTTTTGGGGGAGATGAAAGGAGATTTAAAAACAATTAAATCATAACAATCAAGGAGAGGCCAGATGAGTGGAATAGAGGGCCCAGGAGGCCCAAACTAGAATCTGGTGGGAGGCAGCATTTGGGAGGGGGTAGGGGAACTGCATGGAGGCCCCTTCAGAAACAGAATCCTGAGCTGGAGCCAGTCCACCTGCTTCACCATCTCCAACCTTACCCTCCCCCCACCATGTGACTGTGACTGTGGTAAACGATCCCTCCTCAACCTTCTCGACCTATCTGCAGCCTTTGACATGGGTGACCACACCATCCTCCTCCAATGCCTCTCCTCCATTGTCCAGCTGTGTGGGACTGCCTTCGCCATTCCTAACTATCCAGTCGTAGCCAGGGAATCACCTGCAACGCTACTCTTCCTGCTCCCGCACCTTTACTTCCATAGCCCCCAAGGATCTATCCTTGGCCTCCTCCTAATTCTCATCTACATGCTGCCCCTCGGCAACATCATCCGAAAACCCATCAGGTTCCACATGCTCGACATCCAGCTCTACCTCACAACCACCTCTCTCAACCCCTCCACTGCCTTCGATTTGTCACGCTGCTTGTCCGACACCAGTTTTGGATGAGCAGAAATTTCCTCCAATTAAATATTGGGAAGAGCAAAGCCATTGTCTTCGGTCCCCGCCACAAACTCCATTCCCTAGCCACCGACTCCATCCCTCTCCCCGACCACCGTCTGAGGCCGAACCAGACCATGCACATCCTTGGCATCCTATTTGACTCTAAACTGAGCTTCTGACCCCATATCCGCTCCATCACCAAGACCGCCTACTTCCACTTCCGTAACATCGCCTGTCTCCACCCCTGCCTCAGCGCATCTGCTGCTGAAACCCTCATCTGTACCTTTGTTATCTCTAGACTCGACTATTCCAATATTCTCCTGGCCAGCTTCTTGCCTTGCATCATTCGTAAACTTGAGACCATTCAAAACTCTGCTGCCCTTACCCTAACTTGCACTAAGTCCCATTCGCCTGTAAGAATATGGTTTGAAACAAGCATAGACAAGAATACCATCTCGCACAGCGCCAAGCATCATAGCAAGTGGGTGGATGTTAAAGGGGGGGGGGGGTGAAATTCAGTATCTCTATGAGAAAGATAACTTACAGAAATCCAAGAGGTCACTGAAAGAATGTTGAGGCATTAGAATGGTGAAAAACAAGTAAAAGTCAAGAAACAGTTCGTACCAGATAGTTGCTCAGAAACTACATATCAAGACTTGATTAACAGCGAAAGGCGAAGTAAACAATAGACATCGCAGATGCCAAGCAAGGCTGACATGGAACAAACTGTTTATGCAGCAGAGATAAGGATAAGGAGCCACGCTAACATAGTATGGCCATCCTTGGTTGTGTTTGACAGTCAGCACAGTGGGATGTTTTACAACCAGGAGAAAAGGACAGAGATGCTTACTTTCAGAATAACACAGCCAAATAGTATAAAGATAGGGCATGCTCCCTCTCACAAGTTACAGCTTTCGGGAGGAGACGGTCAGAAGTTCGCGGAGGTCAGGTCTGATCATCCTGAATTAATGGGAAATTATTGATTGCTTGTCATTTCATGTAATTTGAAGACAGTTGTATTATAACTATAATACTGTTGTGAGTCAATCTATTAAAGCTTGCTATTTTATAATCACACGGGCTTGTATCACGTGGCAGTTATTGTTGAAGGATTAACAACCGTTTTGTAGCGTTTTGTAATGAGAAAACCCGCTAACATCACCCATCACCTCCGTGCTCGCTGACCTACATTGGCTCCCAGTCCAGCAATGCCTTGATTTTAAAATTCTCATTCTTGTTTTTAAATCCCTCCATGGCCTTGCCCCTCCCTATCTCTGTGACTTCCTCCAGCCCTACAACCCTCTGAGATCTCTGCGCTCCTCCAATTCTGGCCTCTTGCACATGCCCAATTTTAATTGCTCCACCATTGGCGGCCATAGCTTCAGCTGCCTGGGCTCTAAGCTCTGGAATTCCCTCCCTAAACCCCTCCGCCTCTCTATCCTCCTTTAAGACCCTCCTACGCTCCTTAAAACCTACCTCTTTGACCAAGTTTTAGGTCACCTGACCTAATATCTCTTTATGTGGCTCAGTGTCAAATTGTGTTTGATAACGTTCCTGTGAAGTGCCTTGGGACATTTTATTACATTAAAGGCGCTATATAAATGCAAATTCTTGTTGTTGTTCCTATTGTGGCTGCTTTCTGAGATGCTCTTACTGTCAGGATGCTTCAATGAGGACCAATATCCTCGCGGGAGCATTTGCTAGTTCTGTTAGGGAGGGTTTAAACTAGTATGGCAGAGGAATGGGAACCAAAGGGCAGGTACAGATAGGACAAATTCAGACCAGGAAACGGGAAATAGAAAAGCAGTTAGTGACGTAGTTAACAACTCAGAAAGGCAAAAGAAGCAAAGGTTAAATAGTATTCAGCACAGGAATTTGACGGGGTTAAAGGGTACATACTTCAATGCAAGCAGTATTACAAACAAAGCAGATGAGCTTAGGGCACAGATAGACACATGGTACATGATATCATTGCTATAACGGAAACCTGGTTTAAAGAGGATGATAATTGGCAGCTCAATATCCCTGGATAGAGTTTTCAGGCAGGATAGAGTGGGTGATAAAAAAAGGAGGAGGGTAGCATTATTGGTTAAAGAATCAATTACAGTTGTGAGAAGGGATGAAATGCTAAATGGATCATCAATCGAGGCCATATGGATTGAGCTAAGAAATAAAATAAGGGGCAGTCACACTACTAGGAGTGTACTATAGACCCCCGAATAGTGAAAGGGAGATAGAAGAACAAATATGTAGGCAAATTTCTGAGTGCAAAGAGGGCAATAATAGTAGGGGACTTCAACTACCCTAACATCAGCTGGGATTCAAACAGTGTGAGGGGCACAGAGGGCGCAAAATTCTTGATCGGCGTCCAGGAGAACTTTTTTAGCCAGTACACGACAAGCCCAACAAGAGGGGATGCAATTCTAGATTTAGTCCTGGGAAATGAAGATGGGCAAGTGGGTGAAGTGATAGTGAGTGACCATACTGGGGATAGTGACCACAGTTAGTTTTAGCATTATTATGGAAAAGGACAGAGTTAAATCAGGAGTAAATGTTTTAAATTGGGGGAAGGCAAATTTTACAGATCTAAGAGGTGATTTGGCAGAAGTGGACTGGACACAACTACTTGAGGAGAAATCAGTGGCAAATCAGTGGGAGGCACTAAAAAGTGAAATTCTACGGGTACAATGCAGACATGTCCCCTCAAAGAAAAAGTGTGGCACTGCCAAATTTAGAGTCCTCTGGTTGTCTAGAAGTACACGGGGCAAGATAAAGCAGAAAAAGAAAGCTTATGACTGTCACAGAAAACTAAATGCTGCAGAGAGCCTAGATGTGTATAGAAAGTACAGGGATGACGTAAAAAAGGAAATAAGGAAGCAAAGAGAGGGCATGAAAAAATATTTGCTAGTAAGATTAAAGAAAACCCAAAGATGTTTTATCAGTACAGTAAGAACAAGAGGATAGCTAAGGAAAAGGTGGGACCTATCAGGGATGATAAGGGTAACTTGTGTGTAGAAGCAGGGGATGTGGGAAGGGTTTTAAATAATATTTTGTCTCCATATTCACAAAGGAAAGGGATGATCCGGATGTAGTAGTTAAAGAGGAGAGGTGTGAAATATTGGATAAGGTAAACATAACGAGAGAGGAAGTACTAGAGGGACTGGAATCCTTGAAAGTTGATAAGTCACCAGGGCCGGATTGTTTCCTAGGCTATTGAAGGAAGCCAGGGAGGAAATAGCGGATGGTCTGAGGATCATTTTCCAATCCTCAGTAGATACAGGGGAGGTACTGGAAGACTGGAAGACTGCAAACGTAGTACCATTGTTTAAAAAGGGTACGAGGGAAAGGCCGAACAATTATAGGCCGGTCAGTCTTACCTCGGTGGTGGGCAAACTATTAGAATCAATACTGAGAGATAGGATAAACTGTCACTTGAAAAGGCATGGTTTAATCAGGGATAGTCAGCATGGATTTGTTCAGGGAAGGTCATGCCTTCCAAATCTGATTGAATTCTTTGAGGAAGTGACAAGGAGGATTGATGAGTGCAGTGGATGTTGTCTACATGGATTTTAGTAAGGCATTTGACAAGGTCCCACATGGCAGACTGGTCAGAAAGGTAAAAGCCCATGGGATACAGGGAAATGCGGCGAATTGGATCCAAAATTGGCTCAGTAACAGGAAACAAAGGGTAAAAGTTGATGGATGTCTTTGCGAATGGAAATCCGTTTCCAGTGGTGTGCCACAGGGCTCAGTGTTGTGTCCCTTGCTGGTTGTGGTATATATTAATGATTTGGACTTGAATGTAGGGGGCATGATTGGCAAATTTGCAGACGACACAAAAATTGGCCGTGTAGTTGATAGTGAAGAGGATAGCTGTTGACTCCAAGAAGATATCAATGGGTTGGTGGAGTGGGTAGAAAAGTGGCAAATGGAGTTCAACCCGGAGAAGTGTGAGGTAATGCACTTAGGGAGGGCAAACAGTAAAAGGAAATACGCAGTAAACGGGAATATATTGAGAGGGGTAGAGGACGTGAGAGACCTTGGAGTGCATGTGCACGGGTCCCTGAAGGTGGCAGTACAGGTAGATAAGGTTGTGAAGAAGGCATACGGAATGCTCTCCGTTATTAGCCAAGGTATAGAATACGAAAGCAGGGATATAATGAGGGAATTGTATAAAACACTGGTAAGGCCACAGCTGGAGTATTGTGCGCAGTTCTGGTCACCACTTTACAGGAAAGACGTAATTGCTGTGGAGAGGGTGCAGAGAAGATTTACAAGAATGTTGCCAGGGCTTGCAAATTGCAGCTACGAGGAGAGATTGGATAGGCTGGGGTTGTTTTCCTTGGAGCAGAGAAGGCTGAGGGGAGACTTGATTGAGGTGTACAAAATTATGAGGGGCTTAGATAGAGTAGACAGGAAGTGCCTGTTTCCCCTAGCGGAGAGTTCAAGAACTAGAGGACATAGATTTAAGCTGATTGGCGGAAGGATTAGAGGGGACATGAGGAAAAACTTTTTTACCCAGAGGGTGGTGGGTGTATGGAATTCGCTGCCCGAATTGATGGTAGAGGCAAGGAGCCTCAACTCTTTTAAAAAGTACCCGGAGCTGCACCTAAAGTGCTGTAAGCTGCAGGGCTACAGACCTGGTGCTAGAAGTTGGGATTAGAATGAGCACCTGGTTGTTCTTCGAGCCGGCGCGGACACGATGGGCCGAATGGCCCCCTTCTATGCTGAATCTTTTCTGTGGTTCTATGGTTCGAATGTGCTCACCTCCAACTACTCCCTAACTCCAATGCTGTCAAACCTTCATCCCCACTTATGCCTCTGATTCACAGTGAGGAACTCTGTAACAGGTCCAGTGCTATCAATCTCAGTATTGTAAATTCTAATTGATCCCTAGCATCCACAGCCTTCTGGGGGAGCGAGTTCCAGATTTCCAATACCGTGTGCGAAAATGTATTTCCTGATTTCACTCCTGAACGGTCTAACTCTAATTTTAAGATTATGTCCTTTTTTCTGGATTCCACCACCAGAGGAAATGGTTTCCCTGTATCTACCCAGTCAAATCTACTTGTCATTTTAAACACCTCAATCCAATCACTCCTCAAATTTCCAAACACAACAACATCAACTTGCATTTATATAACGCCTTTAACGTAGTAAAACATCCCAAGGTGCTTCACAGGAGCATTATGAAACAAAATTTCATACTGAGCCACATAAGGAGGTATTAGGATAGATGACTAAAAGCTTGGTCAAAGAGGTAGGTTTTAAGGAGACTCTTAAAAGAGATGTAGAGAGCCAGAGAGGTTTAGGGAGGGGATTCCAGAGCTTAGGGCCTAGGCAGCTGAAGGCATAGCCGCCAATGGTGGAGCGATTAAAATCGGGGATGCGCAAGAAGCCAGAACCGGAGGAGCGCAGACATCTCGGAGGGTTGTAGGACTGGAGGAGGTTACAGAAATAGGGAGGGGCGAGGCCATGGAGGGATCTGAAAAAGGAATGAGAATTTTAAAATCGAGGCATTGCTGGACTGGGAGCCAATGTAGGTCAGTGAGCACGGGGTAATGGGAGAATGGGACTTGTTGTGAGTTAGGATATGGGCAGCAGAGTTTTGGATGAGCTCAAGGGAGGGTGGAAGATGGGAGGCCAGCCAGGTGACCATGGGAATAGTCCAGTCTGGAGGTAACAAAGGCATGGATGGGGGTTTCAGCAGCAGATAAGCTGAGGCAGGGATGGAGAAGGGCAATGTTACAGAGGTGGAAGTAGGTGGTCTTGGTGATGGAGTGGATATGTGGTCGGAAGCTCATCTCAGGGTCAAATAGGACGCCAAGGTTGCAAATGGGAAACTCAGGGGAATACCAGTCAAGTTTACGCAACCAGTCCTCATAATTTAACCCATCCCCCTTTCATCACCCCTCCCCCATCCATCACCCCTCCCCCATCACCCATCCATAACCCCTTCCCCATCCAGCTCAGCTCCCCATTCATCAATCACCCCTCCCCACCATCAATCACCACTCCCCATCCATCAACCACCCCATCACCCCACCCATCCATCCATCACCCCTCCCCATCCATCAATCACCCCTTCCCCATCCATCAACCACCCCATCACCCTCCCCCATCACCCCACCCATCCATCCATCACCCCTCCCCATCCATCAATCACCCCTCCCCGTCCATCCATCACCGCTCCCCATCCATCCATCAGCGCTCCCCATCCATCAATTACCCCTCCCCATCCATCAATCACCCCTCCCACGTCCATCAATCACCTATCCCCATCCATCAATCACTGCTCCCCATCCATCCATCACCCCTCCCCATCCATCAATCACCCCTCCCCATCCATCAATCACCTATCCCCATCACCCCTCCCCATCCACAATCACCCCTCCCCCATCCATCCATCACCTCTCCCCCATCCATCCATCGATCACCCCTCCCCATCCACAATCACCCCTCCCCCATCCATCCATCACCTCCCCCATCCATCCATCGATCACCCCTCCCCCTCCCCATCCATCAATCACCCCTCCCCCATCCATCACCCCTCCCCTTCCCATCCACAATCACCCCTCCCCCATCCATCAATCACCCCTCCCCCTCCCTATCCATCAATCACCCCTCCCCCATCCACAATCACCCCTCCCCTTCCCATCCACAATCACCCCTCCCCTTCCCATCCACAATCACCCCTCCCCTTCCCATCCATCAATCACCCCTCCCCATCCATCAATCACCTATCCCCATCACCCCTCCCCATCCACAATCACCCCTCCCCCATCCATCCATCACCTCTCCCCCATCCATCCATCGATCACCCCTCCCCATCCACAATCACCCCTCCCCCATCCATCGATCACCTCCCCCATCCATCCATCGATCACCCCTCCCCCTCCCCATCCATCAATCACCCCTCCCCCATCCATCACCCCTCCCCTTCCCATCCACAATCACCCCTCCCCCATCCATCAATCACCCCTCCCCCTCCCTATCCATCAATCACCCCTCCCCCATCCACAATCACCCCTCCCCCTCCCCATCCATCAATCACCCCTCCCCCATCCATCACCCCTCCCCTTCCCATCCACAATCACCCCTCCCCCATCCATCAATCACCCCTCCCCCTCCCTATCCATCAATCACCCCTCCCCCATCCACAATCACCCCTCCCCTTCCCATCCACAATCACCCCTCCCCCATCCATCCATTAATCACCCCTCCCCCATCCATCACCCAATTGGTCGGAAGTCGGGGAAAAGAAATCACGGAGCAAAAGACTTTCCACGGTTGGCAGATCCGGGACCGTTAAGTGAGGCCATCTCGGTGAGTTGTGAAACTCGGAGGGAGGCGACGATTCTCATTACAAAAATATACATAAAATATAATAACTGGCATCGAGCAGGTCGGCGCGAGCAGTTTCCGTTGAACTGTCATTACGCTGTACGCGCACGCGCATTCCTCCCTCCCGGTCAGAGCCGGGGTATAAAGAGCGGAGCGGAGCGAGGCGGCCGAGAGCGAGTTGGCGATATACTGATGATCGATGGTAAACACCGCAAATATCCGGCATGAGCAGGACAAGGGTGCGCTCGCTCGGCCGGCCGGCCGGCGTGAGTGAGCCCTCTCTCCCACTGCTGTCCAAAGGGCGTTTATTGCGGGTAGTGGGTATCATCAGTTAGAGGGAGATGCGCTTTGTAGATGTTTAGACAGCCCTGGGATTAGTCAAGATAGGCCACAGCGGTTGTCACGACAACGGGCTGAAAGTTGGCTGGCCGGCCTGTCAATCATGGCTGATCGACGTTGGGTTTTATCTACATGTCGAGTTGGCGATGATGGCTTTTGCCAGTCAATTTTTATTTTCCCTAAAACTTTCAATGTATTCTAAAATGTTGGTGGGCTTGCAGTCTGCCAGTCTTCCTCTTAAACCCCTCCATGTTCTTGTGCACACCGTTATAGGCCTGTTTCTGTGCAGTAAATTCTGTGTCTGTAATTTTATACACACGGAGCAGGGGGAATCAGTTGAGTTTAAACAGACTTGCCAGCTTTATGCAAGATTTAGGGAATCAAGTAAATGTCACACTGGTGTAGATGGTTTAATGGCTGTAAAAGTAAATTAATACATTATTCTACACGTATGTTATTAGGGATGAGTATTTAGAAGGTTTGAAATTTGAATAAAATTAGTATATGAATATTTGCTAGACTGCCAACAAAATAGATGTATGTTATCTAATTGGCAGGTATGAAATTGATGGAATTTGACTAAAAGATTGGCAGGAACCTGTTCTCCATCTTAACATGTCTAATTTATGGTGTCCTTTTCCATTTTGGCTACTGATATCTGTGGATTGAAACCTACCTATGTTGCATTGGCACAGAAGGACACTTTTTTGTTATCTAGAGACCAGTTTAATTTTTTTAATCACCTAATGAGTTGATTGAGTTATAGAGCACCTTTCATGTTCTCAGGACATTCCAAAGTGCTTCCTAGCTAGTGAATCTCACTTTTGAATTGTAGTCACTATTCCAATAGAGGTAAATGTGACCGTCAATTTGTGTGTGGCAAGATTCCATCAACAGCAGTGAGAAATGATTAGATAATCTGCTTTAGTGCTGCTAATTGAGGGATTTTTTTTGTTTGCAGGAGAACTCCCTTGTTCTTTGAATAGTGATATGGGATCTTTCATGTCCACATGTAATGTTTGTATTTTGTTGAAATATAATTTTGCTCTATTTAAAACATTTGGTTGTGAATTCATGTGTTAAGTAATATTGGTAAATATACATTATCTTTTGTAGAAGAATGTAGTACTGGCATTTAATAGTTTTTTTTGCAAGGTTTGCTTTAGAAATTTTACACTGAATTGTTTTCATCTGAATTTAAATGTCTGCCTTTTTCTAATTTGCAACATCATACAAAATGAGCAAGCTTAGTTTTCAACTTTCTTGAAAGGTTGTGTGAAATTTCACACAACACTTAGAATCATAAAATCCTACAGCACAGAAGGAGGCCTTTCTGCCCATCATGCCTGTGCTGGCTCTCTGAAAGAGCTATCTAATTAATCTCACTCCCTGCTCTTTCTGCATAGCCCTGCATTTTCCCCCTTCTAAGTACTTATACAATTTCCTTTTGAAAGTTACTATTGAATCTGCTTTTACCACCCTTTTGGGCAGTGCATTCCAGATCATCATAACTTGCTGTTTTTAAAAAAAAATCTCCCCTCCCCTCTGGTTCTTTTGCCATTTACCTTAAATCTGTGTCCTCTGGTTACTGACCCTCCTGCCAGTGGGAACTGTTTCTCCCTATTTACTCTATCAAAACCCCTTAACCTTCTCTCCTCTAAGGAGAACAATCCAACCAAACAGACTAGAGACACTAGATCAACAAAACCTTCTCTGCTAATGGCTTTCACATGGGGATTTTGGGCACATTGGTGTAGCTCCTAGTTTCTTTATCAATGGATGTGACAATTGTTGACTGTTGAATATTCATTCTGAGTGACCAATTTTTTTTTATTATGTTTCAGAGCAACAAGAATGGGCCTCTGACAATGCTAGGAGTACCATGGGTAGTATCAGGTTCCACTTTTTCTGCTATGGATGCCTTTTTTCTTCATTGATTTGGACGTTTCTCCTTTTCATCTATTTCAATTTAAATTGGGAAAAATATACTTTCAGTAATGTGCCCTTCCAGGGGCATCCAGGGGTTGTGCAGAAATTCCAGCCTCAAATAGCATACAGTCATAAATGGCTTCCTGAATTTCAGCAACAAGGTAATCATGGAGATCAGTTTATGAAATCTGTCCATAATGAGTTCAAGAAAATTGAACTGTCTCCTGAGCTGGGTGAGTGGCCAGAATTCTTTGAATGTGATGGACCCAGAAGTGTTAACCCAACAAAATAGTATTATCATTCATTAATCAGTGTGATGTCCTGTAGTAGCCAAAACCCTGTACTATATTTTATAGTGAACAATCTTAGTTTTGCCCTCCTTTTTTTAATTATTAATTCTAATTTCAGTTAACAGTATGATTGCACCTGTTTATGCAAATGCAGTCTAATCAAATAACTGACAGATTTGCCGAATCCCAATTTTGCTTTCGTTGTCTTAAAAGTAAGCTATTACTGATCGCATAACTCTAGTTATATCCACATATAGCTTAAATGCTTGGACATTTTATGCAAAGTGAAGAGGATTGTGTAAATGGACCCATTTCTCTGGCTTGAAGTGTTTTTCATGGACAATGGAAACCACTGTTGTGGAGGAGAGATCATGGGACATGGAACAAACCATATCCGACTAATTCTGGTGTGCAAGCTGGATCCTGACAAAGACATAGGGCAAGATTTTAAAAGAAATCTGGTGGTGGGGCAAAGAAAATCGGGATTTTTTTTTGGAGTGAGCAAGGATCCCAGCTCCAATCCGCCGAAGAATGCGCACGACCCAGAGTCATCTGGTTGCGCATGCCGTTCCCAAACCCGGGAGTCCCACCAGTGATATTTAAAGCAGTAAATCAAGTACTTAAAGTAGTTTAAATGTCCACAAATCCAATTAACAATGAAGGCAAGTGATTTTAACACTGCCTCATTGTTTCCTGTGCTGTGTGAAACACTGCATTGGAAAGTAGTCTGGTTTCAGCCGGCAGCCATTTGGACATTTAAATACTTGTTTGACAGATGGGGCTAAAAGGTGAGTTAGTGCAGCAGGACACTCAGTTCTCTCAGACAAACGTTTGGCTGGGAGATCTTTGTGTTTAGACTGAAAATTCATGGTTTACACTCAGAATTGTTCTTTTTACACATTTACCCATTTTTCTGTCCCCCCTCAAACTGACAGTCAGAATGGGGGGGGTGCGATGGCTGCATTCACCAGTACATCTGAGGACAAGGAACATTACCATCCTCGCCAGGCATGGCGTGCACTTCTGTCACTTGGAGCTCCATAACACAGTGCTGCGCCACAAGCACCTGCATGAGAGCAGAGAGGGGAACAATAGAGGGACCGAAGTAACAGGAGGCACTACCCTCGTCAGAGGGTCTACAGACCGAGGCTAAGCTTCCTGGACCTCTGAGGAACAGTGCATAACGGAGGCTGAGAGTTGCCAGGTGGTCAGACATCTGCAGCCTCCATGTGGGGCTGGGCCTGGTGGCACCTGTCGCTGTTAAAGTGACCACTGCCCTAAACTACTTCGCTTCTGGATTATTCCAGGGTGCCATTGTGACATCGCCGGGATCTCAGTCATCTGCCCACAATTGCATAAGGCAGGTCACCGACTGTTTGTTTCGCAGGGCCTTGCAATACGTCAACTTCCCCTTGGATGACCTCAGCCAGACGGAGAAGGCAGTCGGATTCCACTCTGGCTGGCTTTGCATGTGTACAGGGTGCAGTTGATTGCATGCATGTAGCAATCTGAGCACCTGCACACAAACCAGGACTATTCATCAACAAAGGGGTATCACACCATCAATGCTCAGCTCGTTTGTGACCACCGCAAAAAATTTCTTCCCTTGTGTGCGAGATTCTCTGGCAGCTGCCACGATTCGCTCACTGAGGGAATCCAACATCCCGGACCTCTTCCACGCACCAAATAGCCTTAAGGGCTGGCTCCTTGGGGACAAGGGATACCCCATGCACACATGGCTGATGACACCTCTGAAGAATCCCATCAGTGAGCAACAGCATCGATACAACAACAGCCACATCGCCACCAGGTCTGTAATTGAACATGCGATAGGACTGCTGAAGATGTTACTTTGGTGTCTCTGACTGTTCTAGGGGAGCGCTTCAATATGCACCAGCAAGAGTGGGTTACATTATAGTAGTGTGTTGTGTCCTGCACAACAGAGAGGGGTACTGGTTGATGAGGCCCTATGCCCTCATCCAGCATCTGCAATGAACATGGAGGAGGACAACGACAAACCCACGGGCAGGGCAGCGGCTCACCTGGCTGCTTGTGAGGCCAGGAAGTCGCTCGTGTGA
Source organism: Heptranchias perlo (assembly GCF_035084215.1). NCBI lineage: Eukaryota > Metazoa > Chordata > Chondrichthyes > Hexanchiformes > Hexanchidae > Heptranchias > Heptranchias perlo. Next base: position 17,579,271 of record NC_090334.1, read on the forward strand.
ACGGTTCTCATAAGGTCACAACGTGAGAATAGTCCAGTCCTCTCGCCACCTGGAAAGAGTAACGTCAACACATTTTCCTTCCCCCCCCCCCCCCCCCCCTACCGGCACAAGTCCTGCAACTACACATACACCCACTTTAAATCACACACTGGCATCAAGATTCGCCTTTCATGATGAAGCACATGACAGGGTGCCATCACAAAAATGATAGTCTGTCAGACACCCTGCAGCAGAGGTAGTGGCAGGTTGCTCGTGTCAATGCCTGGGCTGCTTAGGTGCTTTCGGCCTACGGCTTGTGGGTTTTGGAGCCCATGAGGGCTGCGCAGAGGCAGACTCAGCCACCTGGAGGAGGCAGCATTGTGGGTACTGGTTGAGAGGTGGGGGGGGGAGGCAATGGGTGAGTCATGGGAGCACTTTAAGTAGCGTCCCCACTTCCATGTCCCCTTTTGCCATCATCCCTCTCCTGGACTAGGCCCAAATCATTCCTGCCACCCTGCTGGAGAACAGTTTGGAGGACATGAATGATGCCTTGGAAGCCCAGTTCTAAAGTTTCTGTCTGCCTGTTTAAGGTGGCAGAATGTTGTTCTGAGTCTGGATATCCATTGTCAGGGTCTGAATGGACTCATTTATGAGCTGTGCTTGAAGCTTAATGGAGGCTAGCCTCTCCATTGCAGACGTTCCCGCACTTGCCTGTGACACATTTCTGCAGTTACGTGAGACACCTCCCGTACCTGTGCCACCATTCCACTAATGCTGGAGTTTGACTCCTCCATCCTCTGCGCTGTTGTGGAGTGTGCATGGCACCTGTTCCAGTACTTTGCAAATGTGCTGCTGTTCCTCTATATCATTCTCCTTTTTAAAGGATGGCCCCCAAGGTTCAGCATCTGCTTCCAGCTGAGCAGAGCCTGGAGAGGAGTGCACCCACCGATGTGGACTCTCCACAGCTGCCCCTGCCACCAGTGTCTGCTCGGTGCTCATTTGTGTGTCATGACTCACCAGGTGCCAACCCAACAAACTGACTGCTAGGACCCACCGAGACGTGAGTATCTGCACTGGTGGATGGCTCACTAAGATGTGACTATGCACCCTCAGAGGCCGGGAGTTCCCCTGAGGAATTGCTCTCTGCTGCCACTGCTGTGGTTGAATGGCCTGTCAGAACAGAAGATAATATTAAGCATCATCACAGATGTCATGTTGCGATGAGCATACTGAGGTGTTCAACATGCCAATTGTTAACATCAATTCATGTGTGTGATGAATATTAAAGTTGTCACCAGACATTTGTGGGATGCCAGACTCGGGTGCAGCTAACCTCCAGGGCCGCCTCTGAGGACCACTGTTTGTTATGGCCCCCCCCTCCAGCTCTCGCATGCATTTTGTGCTCTCTTCTAGAAGGGGAGAAACTACACATGTGAATGAGTAGTGAGGTGGTCAGCTGATGAATGCATTGCTTTGGGTGAGGCTGACCATGAAAGAGGTGCATCAGAGGGTGAGTATCAGGCAGAGACATCACATTGGATCAGGATTGGGGTGAGTGGTATGGGTGAGGTCACAAATGGGGAGGTGAGGAAGTGCAGGTAAGTTGAGGATGAGCCTTAAATGGGTGTGAGGAGTGATGTGATAAGTAGTCTTGGCAGTGCAGAATGAGTTGGGACGGGGCGAGGACATTGATGTGCACCATGGAATGCAGGAGAATCTAAGTGTACTCGCTTTTGCTGACCTAGTTAGGTCATTGAAACGCTTCCTGCTCTGGACCCAAGTGTGGGATATGTTGCTCCTGCTGGTGACTCCTCTGCCACTTTTGAGCCAGGCTGTCTTGGTGGCAGCAGCAGGGCACTTCTTGTCAGCCGGGTAAATTAGTTCCCTCCTCCTCCTCACCCTGGCCAGCACCACTTCAAGTGAGGCATCACTGAATCTTTGAGCAGTCTTGCCCCTGTGCTGCTCCATTGTGTCTCCTTGCTCCAGCAAAATCCATTGGAGGAATGTCCCTTTAAATCTAGACGCTCCAGCTGACAGCCTGTCATGCGGGTGCGCAGTCCGCCTACTGTGCAGCTTTCGGACGGCAAACCCGGAAACAAGATTAATGGCCACCAAATAATTTGAATCGCGTGGGGAATGGTAAGTTTTTATTTTGAGTTTGCTACGCACCCATTGACCATGCCGCCGCCTTTTTAAAATCATGCCCATAGTGTCAAAAGCTGATACTTTTGGAATGTGCAAACAGGGTCTTGGGTATTACTTGGAGGATAGTGACTGGTACTGAAGCAATGGGAAGTAGTGTTCTGTATGCAGTAGCAGGGTATGTTATGGCAAGAAGATTGTGATAAAGTGTGTGTGATTTAAGGTTGAAGATTCTTGTCCACAAAAGGTGTTACTAGTGAATTAAGCTTTGTATCAAAATTACCAATATATTTTTAAGAATTTGAGGCAAACTACACAGTTCACAAAGGATTTATATTCTGATTCAGAGTATTTAAATATGCTAGATATGGAATCTAAATGCAAGGTGATATTTTCTCTGGTATTTTAACACTAGTAAATTCAAACCTTTCTTTTAGGAAGGATTTTCAATGAAGCTGACCAGGAGGTTCGGGATATGGGATACCAGAAACATGCATTCAACGTGCTCATCAGTAATCGCTTGGGTTATCATCGAGATATTCCTGATACCAGAGACCCAAAGCAAGTCCTGCACTTTTTTTTAGTGAAATGCCTAAACTGAACCCTGCATTTAGTAGACTCCAGTTATCCCCATAGCAAGGGAGCATCAATTTAAAAAAAAATCCAGAGTTGATGTAGAAATTAGTAGTAAATATTAGGTTTAGTAAATTCATTAATATATGGATTTAACCTTTTGACTTTGTTGCATTAATGATGAAAGTATTGGAGGTGTTTACTTTACAACCCCATACCTTGCACTACAGTGGAATTACAGCCATTATCCTGCCATAATGTAGGGCTGCCTCTGGTGGATAATGGCAATTTGCAGATGGTCGAGAATCCACTTGTTAGTCTATATATAATAGCAATATCCTTGACATGGGAATGGAGAAAAGTACAACATGAATAACATTAACTACATTTAATTGCTGATTTTTATGTCAGAATGAGGTTGTTTGAGGTCTACCTTGTGCAAAGCTATGTTCCATTTTAAAAATTCTGGTGGATAATCATGAAAGATGATAATTGGAGGGCAGATCCTGGAAGTCCATTGCACATGACTATACATTTAATACAATAGGATGCAATTGAAAGCCTTTTTTAAATGTGACTATCACAACTAAAAGATGGTAATGTACAATAGCATAGCCCACTGCAAATATTAGTACTATATTGCTGCTTGGAGAGCCTTCCCTGATGGTATATATGGCTGAAGTGGGTACCTAGTTCTGCATGGACCTCCAGTTCTGTCACCATGCCACTCTTTGTAATTGTTTCAAGAACTGTCTTTATCTTAATTTCAGTGTTCAAAATTTTGTTAATCTTTTGTAGTCTAGTGGAATAGAGTATTGTCTGAAATTAGCAACTTTTTTGTATATTGCAGTACAAAATCACTTTTTTTTAAAAAAAGGCTTATAAACCTGTATTTAACTGAAATATGGTATGATGGTGTTTAACATGTAGTGCCATTAGTAATGGGGCATATGTGTTTGATCAACTAGATGGAGTTCATAGTTGTACGTCTTATTACCAATTCTGCTCATGTTGCTGGAGAGCTTTCTTACAGATGCCCTATACAGTGGTGGAGGGGCAAAATCATCATCCATTGTTATAACCTGGTGGCTGGCTTAGAGTAACTTTGAGGGATTAGGAGCAGGTCATCTGTTCAAAGTCACAGTTGCTGGCATTAGCTTAGATTCAAGCAATCTTTACAAGATAGTAAATGATTGAGGGAGGGGTGGAATTCAGCTGAATGCCTTTATAACTTATGAAGCTTCTTGGTTTCTGGTTAATCTTTGCAATAGATCGCTGGGATCTGCAGAATTAAAACTGTACACATGTGCACAAGTTTAATTTGCTATTTATGTCCAGGGGCTGCTAGTGCATTTTATGTTGATATGTCATTGCATTTACATTAGAGGATTAGGTTTTGTGAGAAAATGGCTACCAAGCTTGAAAGAAATATTGAAGTAGATACTGGGGAAATGTTATGGTTTGATATTTTTCACAGATGTAAAGAAAAGAGCTACCCTATCAGTTTGCCATCTGCTAGCATTATTATCTGCTTTTATAACGAAGCATTATCGACCCTGCTTCGGACAGTTCACAGTATTCTGGATCGCACTCCTGTGTACCTTTTGCATGAAATTATCCTAGTGGATGACAGGAGTGATATCAGTGAGTAAATGTTCATTTTTTTTCCCCATCTTCACTCCTATCCCCTTTTACAAGCAACTGACAGTTTATTTTTGTCCCTTGCAATGTCAGGTGATAAAATCAAAATTTGATGTCTGCTTCATGTATCCAACTCTAATCTTGTAAAACCAGCATTAAACATTTTGTTTTTTAACCCCCCCGCCCCTGCCATTCTTCTCCCAGACGGTTAAAAAATGAGACTTAAAGCTAATAACTTTTTTTTCCCCCTTTTTTTTTTAGTTGAATTGAAAGATGAGCTAGAGAAGTACATTGGAGACAACCAACTTAAAAAGGTGAAACTGTTAAGGAATGTAATGCGAGAAGGTCTAATACGTGGTAGAATGGTTGGATCATCTCATGCAACAGGTATCGGATTTAGCTCCAATTCCTCTTTTTCTGTTTCAATTTGGTTTACATTACGTTGTAGGTTTTTTTTTGTCAAACCGTTGGGGGTGGGGTATTAGTTGAACTTGGAAATAACTGTTTTTGTTCCATGGCCTTTGTGCTTTGTGTAACTCAGTCAATCTTTTGTTTAGGATTCATGTCATTTTTCTTTCATTTGTTTGATTTTTACTTCGTGGTTGTACCATAATAATCTGTTGCTAAAAGACAGATAGGTGAGACTATTACGAGGCTGTAAAATCCAAGAGTTTGTTATAAACCACAGAAGTAATTTATGCAGTTGGCAGAACTCCTACACCAAGCTTGAGGTTTGGATGAAGGGCCTTGCATCAGAATGTGCTGAGTGAGTGAAGACCATTCTGCTCATCAAGCTGGCTCCTTCGAGTCTGTATATAATGTACTTCCCTATGCTACCATCTCCACATCATTCATTATAGCATCTAGCTGTTTCTTAAATGAGATCCGTGTCCTAGCCTCAACCACCCTTCCTGGCAACCTGTTCAGGTGTGTATGTGTGCCCCCAGCTTGCACTCGGCCTCAATCCAATCCCACCTCATCAGTAGCTATGAAGCGAGATGGTGTAATTAATCCATCAAGTCCTAGAGCTTATCAAAACAAGAACACTGTTTACTGTGAGCACCTGATCACTTTCCCATCTTGTTCAGTGCTTAAAGAATTACCAGCAGTCAGTGTGTGCAACGTGTAGTAGAGGTTGTTGCTTGATGCAAGGAGAGTGCTTGTGTAAATGATTTAAAATAACTGCTTAGTACAAGTGTTTAAGTTCACATGTGAAAGAAATCCCTTTGTAGAGCTGTAATTAGTATGATCTGCTGCTAATATTATCATTTGTGTTGATCATGAGATAATTGTAAACAATTTTACAACACCAAGTTATAGTCCAGCAATTTTATTTTAAATTCACAAGCTTTCGGAGGCTTCCTCCTTCGTCAGGTGAACGATGTGAAAATCGTTCACCTGACGAAGGAGGAAGCCTCCGAAAGCTTGTGAATTTAAAATAAAATTGCTGGACTATAACTTGGTGTTGTAAAATTGTTTACAATTGTCAACCCCAGTCCATCACCGGCATCTCCACATCATGACGATCATGAGATAGACACTGATCAGGAAGGCCATTTATGCCACCTCAGCTCATCCATTTAGAAAGAACCTACAGTAAACCCCTCCCCCACTTCACATCAAAACATTCACCTGTTTCTTAATGAGTCCATGGTTTTCTTTTGCCTCCAATACTGCACTCCAAAAGCCCATCTATAGGTTGATCACTGTTGGTTGTGTGTGAATAACTTTCTGACACAAATCCTAAGCTTACTTTACCATAGTTTGAACCTACTTCCCACATCATAGGTTAGCTTGAGATCATGTTCCAGATTTTACCTTTTTGTTGAAGCTCAATTTGGATTTTGATCATAGTAAGTCAAATGATCATTTATTATATTTTACAGGTGATGTGCTGGTGTTCATTGACAGTCACTGTGAAGTAAATGAGATGTGGTTACAGCCTCTCCTGGCTCCAATTAAGGAGGATCACAGCACTGTAGTCTGCCCACTAATTGATATCATCAATGCTGATACACTAATCTACAGCTCTTCTCCAATAGTGAAAGGAGGGTTTAATTGGGGATTACACTTCAAGTGGGATCCTGTCCCTGCCTCACAGCTGAATGGACCAGAAGGAGCAACTGAACCCTTCAAGTATTAATCCTGTTATTTTGTTTGTTTTTTGTGTGGGGGAGTGGGTTTAAAGTAATGGGAGTATATAGGTTATCAGATTCCTAAAAGCCTAGACAATAAACTCTTGCTCTCAGCTGGGTAGGCTTTAAACTGGAAAACCAATTTTAATTTTGTGCTGATTTAAAGTCTGGATTGCTGCAGTTTATAGTATAAATGTGATTAGACTGAAGACTATTTTGTTCCCTCATTCAGATCACCTACAATGGCAGGAGGCCTGTTTGCAATGAACCGGGATTACTTCAATAAACTTGGGCAGTATGACAGTGGCATGGATATTTGGGGAGGGGAAAACCTGGAAATTTCCTTTAGGGTAACTTTCTCTCCCCAATATCTCTAAGAATTGTTTTACTACACACTAAAATTCCTAATGATGCACAAATTTAGTTTTGTGCTGTGTGATCTATACTTATGACTTGCATCAAGTAATTTATAAATCTTTTCCATGCAGGGTCTGTCCCTGATTTTTTTTTTCTTTGTCAAATTGGTAAACATATTATGGATTTATTATTAACTTATGAAAATTAACTAGGTGTATGTAGATGGAACATAAAGGTTACTTGATATGTGGTGGTAACTGGCTCTCAAACTGCTTGAGAAAATGTATAACTTCTCAATATCTAGTATACAAAATTGAGGTATAGAATAACTTTCCTGTCATTATGAATGCCATAACTTTTTTTTATTTGACTCAGATTTGGATGTGTGGTGGGCAGCTGAAAATAGTTCCATGTTCTCGTGTTGGACACATTTTCCGCAAATGGCGCCCATACGGTTCACCCGGAGGAGTGGATACCATGGCGTACAACTCTCTGCGTCTTTCTCATGTCTGGATGGATGAATATAAGGTATGCATGTACAAGGGGATATTTCATTGGTCAATTTTAGTGAAAAGTACAGGATACATTGCAGAAAATGCTGTGTACAATTCAGTTGATGACGGCAACTTGCATTTATATAGCGTCTTTAATATATTAAAAACATGACACCTCATGGGTAAGTGTAAGGAGAATGGATACCAACTTGGGAAGGAAGTGTGGCTGAAAGCTTGGCTTAAGTGAGTTTTTGAGGTTTAGGGAGAGAATGCCAGAGAATAGACTGTTTACCAATGGTGGGCAAGGGGTTAGAGTAATGAAGTGTTTGTGGAGGGAAATGTAGGGCTGAAAGAGATTACAGTGGTAGTCATGATGGGATTTAAAGCTGACTAGGATTTTCAATTTAATATGTTGGGGTACAGGATACCAATGTAAATCAGCAGTGACAAGCCAGGACTTGGTGTAAGATAAGTGTTTGGCAGAATTTTGGACAAGGTAGAATTTATGAAGGATGGAAGGAAAGTATTGAAGTAGTTGAATTTGGATGTGGCTGAAGCCAAAGATTGGGAAGACCAAAACATTGTGTAGCTGGAGAAGGTTATAACACATTTAGGACTGGTTGGTGAACTGACTGACAGCACAGAAACAGATGAGGGGTGGGTTTTGAGGTAGAGCTGGGTGTCATCAGCATTCATATGTACACTGACCATGTACCTGTGGACGATGTCACTGACTGGCTTATATGTACATGGAGTAGGCCAAGGTTAGATTCTTGCAATCTGAAGGTGATGGTGTGAAGGAGGGAAGAGTAGCCAATGCTAGAAGTCCATTGGCTATGTTGAATTAAGTGGGACTTCTAGAACGATGCAAGGGTAGCCTCAAAACTTGGCAATGGAAGAAATTATTCAATCAACTGCATTGAATGCTGTGGGCTGATAATTGGCATGAATGAAAGGGTTGATGATGGGTATTTTGAGGGGCGATTGATTTCAGTTTTGAAAGTGAGCAGGCTAGTGCCTGAAGAGAGGAAACCATTTACAGTGTCAGCTAGCATGGGGGTCAGGAAGTGGATCTGTGTCGTCGGGAATTGAGTAGAGTAATAGTATGCAGCGAAAGCCATTTCAGTTTTATTCTGCACTGTCAGTCTATTTTCATTTTTTCTGAAACTGCCTACCTTGCTGACAGCAATCAAAATGTTATAAATGGATTTACTGGGTCAGTAACAATATATTAGATTTTTGAACTAAAGTCTTTGTGTGCTTTTCCAAAGAAACGGTCTTTGTTAACATAATACATGAGACCAGTGGATTATGGGTAAACTTGCCCATTTTCAATTTTGGGTTCTCTTTCCAACTTTAAACTTGTCTGCCACAAAAAAGGTTCTGGGTCTGCAATAAATTGAAATTTATATCCTATGTATTGTGAATATGTTGCAGAATTATCATTTACCAATGAATTACACACCAGACACCATGTGGCTTGTTCCCCAGTTTCCTTCCAGTGCCAGAAGCACACTTGATGGTAATGCTCAGGCAATATTTGAATTTATTTATTAGAAACATATAGCAAGAGGCTAGCAGTAAAATACTTGACCTAAAGGACATGAACTGTCCCAACAATAGTCCGTGCAATCCCTCGTGACTGTTTTATGTGGAACAGGACTTGTCAAGCAGGGAACTAAAATTACAGGAAAATTTTATGGATCATTCAACTTTCTGGGACTTTCAAGATGGATATCATCACCAAATACTTGCAGACATAATGAACAGTTTGATTCCTGTTGTCAGGGTCTTGCATTTGCTGAGACCTAGAACAATGCATTCATTTTTGAACTTCAGCTAGAGTGAAGCTTTCTTAATATTGAATTTGTCTACTCTCCAACTTGCATACATCAACATCTCAAAGACATAAAACTCTTTAAAGGTACAGCTAATCTGAAAGCAATTTCTAATTTGTTACCTATCATGTTTTTTTAAAAGAAAGATATATAAATGATTTGTATTTGACACAGGCTAGAGTTCTGCTTCCATCACATCCTATACAGATGTCTGGGCAAGACTTTGATTCTAATAGGATGAGAAGTTCCACAAAAAGTGTCTGCTCTCAGGCTGCTTCTAACCAGCAATTCTAATGTTTAACACAACAACCACAGGTGACTGAGCAATGCTTAGTGTACAAGGTATCTCTACTTGCATTTAGAGTTATGGGGTAAATCCACAGAACAGATCTCTCTTAAACCTTGTCCTCCATAATCAGAGCTAACAAAAGACATGTTAGTTTAATTCACCACTCCATCATAACTAGTAAATCCGCATCCACAAAAAGAAAACTTGAATGTATTGATAGAATAATATTTGCATATTGGTGGAACTTCTTTTAAACAGCGAATTTCAAATTAGATTATTTAGTCAGTACATGCATTTCATAGCTGTAGCATTTTTTTTTAATTTCATTTTCCACCCCCTTTCAATTTATGTCTCTGCTTACAAGATGTTTATACTTTACTGGGCTGTGAATCGATGGGTGACGGTCATTCCCTGTTGCCTTGCACAAGTCATTATTCATGTATGAGCCTTGACTGAGGCTATAGTTGGCATTAGTGTGGCCTGTCCCTATCCGTACCCAGCATCTAGACATGCACTTCTAGCAGGGGTCACTATAGAAATTAAAAGCAGAAACCTCTGACTTTCCCATAACCAATCAATAATGGACAATTTGTACCATTCCTACTGTCACAAGTGAGAGTAGCTGACTTGGCACTAGCTGGGATTAAGCCTAGCAGCTTCCCAGTCCAGATGACCAAGGCATTGGAGCATCCCAGCTTACAGGGTTTTCAGATTGTGACAGACTACTTTCAATTAGCTTGGTTTTCTAGAGCTGAAGTTCAAATATTGGCTTCAATTAAGGCATATCGCTGGAGATGGATTCTTTCTTGCTTTTGAAATGTGAAATCCAAAATTTATATTCTGCCCCACTTTTTCACAGCGGTCAAGGTTTTTTTTTCTCAACTGGAACTTGTTTGTCCGATATCTCAAGCACTTCAAGTAAAATTAATCTCATTGTGTAGCTACTGTTAATTGAGGTCTTGGAGAGGGTGTGAATTGAATGGACAAAAGTAACCTGGACTTGATTGTTTAAACATGCTGCTGTTTGTTCTAAAATACAGAAATTTGTATTTAAATTTCAGGAACAATACTTATCCTTAAGACCTGAGTTGAGGAAACAAAGTTATGGTGACATTAGTGAACGTTTGGAACTGAGAAAGAGGCTGAACTGCACATCCTTCAAGTGGTATCTGGACAATGTCTACCCAGAGATGGAAGTTAATGGACCAAATGTAAAAGCTAAAATACAACGACCATTTTTTAATAACAAAAGTCCCAAACGATCTAAAATATTGCAGCGGGGAAGGGTAAGATTCAACACACACTTGCACTAAGATTCTGAACTCTTTCAAAGGCTTCCCCCCCCCTGCCCCCCCCCCCCCCCCCCCCCAATAAAATGTTTTGTAACTGGGGAGAGGAGAGGTCCCAGTTATTCAGATTTTTCTTTGGTGTTTGCTTGCATGCTTTTCAGGTTAACTTGAAGAAATAGAAATGTAGGGAAAAAGTTTAAAATCTTACTTGGGAATGAAAAGGTGTGGAAAATATTAGTGAAAACCTATTGTTACTTAACTTTCTCTCCAAACAACTTTAAAGTTCAAAAGGTTTTCAAGTCTCTACCTCAATGCAGGAGATTAAATGGCTTTGGTTTAATAGATTTGCTTCAAAAAATACAAATAGTGATGGGGAAACCAGACCTTTCTGCATCTAATTTGTTTTTTTTAAAAAAAGTTATTCTCCATTTACTTTCTTTTCCTATCCATTGGATTTGTACATCTATGCCATGGCTGGGTGGAGGCTTATATTTTTTTTTTTAGCTCGGCACTTGAGTGCATGTCAGTTGATACCATGCTTTACACTCTGGTTTCCTAGTAGGGTGTCTATTGGTGTTGGCTAGTGAAATAGCCCCTCACCAATGCAGTAAGAAAATTGAATTTTGGGAACAATTTTGCTTCCATAGAAAAGGAATTGCTTCAATTACAAGGCCTAAGATCAGATGAAGTCCAATTTTTTTTTATGGGAATGGATAGACTGGCGAAAAGTTACAATTATTGAGTCAGCTCAGAAACACTGCTTGTTTCATCTGAGTATAAACACATATTAAATAGGAACAGTCTTTTTGAGGAATACATTCATTTAAAACTGTTTCCACCATCCTTGGTTTTTGTTTACTTTTTCTCTGTTCCAAATCTATTAAATAAAAGGATTTTAATCTCCTTTATTGAAGTTCAGTGAATGAAAATGTTTTGGACTTTTTCACTAAGGGATTTTTGGATGCCTTTTTTATTCCTGTACAACACTTTACAACTTTGTTTCTCTATTTCTCTTTTTGCCATCTTTCCAATATTCAGTTTTGCAGGTTACAAGGTAGGATGGAGTAGACTCCATATCACAATCAGTAACAGAACCTGGCTCCACTCAGGAGGTACTTCATCTCCAAGCTGAAGATTCAGGCCTGGTTACCATGGACATTACAACCTAACCACTGCACATCCCAGAATTCTTCAAAATCTGTAGGGCTCTAATTCAGAAACTACAAGATTCCAAGTGTAATTGTAGCTGCTTTATGCTTCATGTATTTGAATATGTAACTTGTATTTTAAAAACCTCCCTTGGGAGGAGGAGCTACCAGTATAATTTACTTTCTGTAAATTGCCTCATTAACTTTTTTTCCTTTTTATTTTAAAAAGTGGTTTTGTAACTCCTTTTTTATGTCCATATAACATGAAGGATTCTTAGAAGCAAATGGAGTGGGTGGATCAATACTAATGAGTATATTTCAGGCTACGTTTGGTAGTGCTGGGCCTGAAATTTATCTTCCTGTAGGGCTGGGAGCAACATTTTTAGTTATTCAGCCCTTCAGGCTGATTCCCTCTTGCCTAGCAGGAGCATTTGGACTATTGGCCGAAGTTGAAGGGGGGGGGGGGGAGGGAATTAGAAATTAAACACTGCCATGTTCATTTTGAGCTTTATTTATTTTTAAAAATTGCTTTCCAATTAGGCTTTTTGACAATAGGCTGATGATATTTCAGTCAACTTGCATACCTTTTTCAGCTCCATTAGCTTTAATTAATGATGGGGTGCTTTTACTTACACAAGCAACAGAAACCAATAATAGTCACTGTTGATCCCCTCAACAAGCAGGAAGTGAGACCCTGGATCTTCATAAATAACGGAGCAGTAATTTTGCCACCAGAACTGATCAACTAATATGCTTAACTAAATAATGAAGGAAGCTCAAGTTTATTGAACAGGAGCTTATAGCTAGTGATGTGCAAGGTTGTAGGTAGGAGGGTATGAAAGGAAGAAAATGTCTGCATCATAAAACCAGCAGAACTGCTGGAGTTAAACCCATAGCACAATCTGAATTTCAGCAAAAACAATTGAAATGTGTTACAAAGCCCAGTAAGGGAGATACCGCTAGTGAATCTAGTATGTTCCAGCTTAGTGAATATTATTTAAATGTTAAATGATATTAATGTTAAATTCAGTCAATGGATGATGGACTGTGAGCTCCTTTCAGTAAACTTGTATTTTGTACTGTGTTTTAATGCCACCTCATGAATGCTCCTCTGAGAGATGAGAAATAATCACTTCTGTTATAAGCAGGTAAATTGGATTTGCTGACTTCGTAGATTTCTGGTGTAAGAAGTAGTCAGTGAGTGAATCCTGAAGATATGTTGCTGCAGCAGGATAGATGAAATGCTGCTATTTAGTTCTAGGATGTGATGAGTTGAAGATTAGATGCATGCCCGGGCACAATCTCTTAAATTACATATGATAAATTGGATGGCATTTACAGTGCTGAAGTCAAATTCATTCACCATCCATCAGTTACTAAGTAATTATCATCCAATAATGTTTCTGCAGCAGAATACTTAGTAACTGATTGATGTTGGATGTATCTGCCTTGATCAATATTGCAAGTAACTCAATGGGCACTACTTTGTGATATTGGAAAGGAATGATGGTTATTAGTGAGATGGTTTGGCAGCACAGATAGGTGTCTGTTTGGATTTAGTCTAATCAGTGACAATATTCAGTATCTTTCCAATTTAAAATTCTGCAATTTATAGATGGCATATTGGCTCTCTGGTCAATGAGCTATTTATTGGGACCTGAAGGCCACTCCATTTCTCTAACAGTCTCCCTTCCCCTACCCTTTGATAGGATATGGTTTGAATACTTACCCCTTCATCATGCCTGTATCTTATTTTTTTTGCCGGGACCTCTACAATTGGTGCTTCTACATCTACAATGACTCTGATTACAGCATCAGAAGTGGCACAGACCGGAACATGTATATGATCAATGAAGATAATCACACAGCTTAAAAATGGGGACGTACCTGTTAGAACATTTAAATGTTGGACAATAAAGTATAGCTAGTATCATTAATGGGTATTGTTTATAATTCAGTGACTGGTGGCCAGCTGTTGGTGAATCTTTTATAAGGTGGAAAATGTGGCTGACAGTATTCATGTGGCATACCTTCAACTCATATTCTTTATTGAAGTTGCCTCTAATCTCTTGTAACAATGGACAATCCTCCTGGAGTAATTACATTGGCAGGGCATGGATTCAATTCTTTATTTAGTTGGAAGAGGGACTGAAAAGCACACAAGTGAGACTAGGCCCAATTATAAACTAGCAAACTAATTTATTTTGCATAGAATACATGAATAGACAGAGTACAGTTTTTCAGTGAGATTTCCTACTTTTCCTTGCACCATTTAAAAGTAATAAACCACATCTCCCTGCTGCAATTTTAGGTGGAATCTCACTTTTCATGCCCAAGCTAACTGGTTCTGACTTTAGGTTACAAGCCATATGGGTTTATTCTGGAGGCTGTTTGTCTGATGCAGACTGACTGAAGGCTCGCCTAGATCTGCGTGTGGACATACAGCCATTTTTTGACATTCTGCAATTGGTTGACTGAAAATAAAGGAGACCAAAGTGATGGCTGAAGACATTTGACATGACCATTTGCTCATTAACCCCTGTGCTACTTCCAATTATTTCAAAGCTACAATAAGATAGAATCAACATTCTAAACGGCTTGTCCATCTCTGGAAGTTAACCATGTGTATACTGAATCTAACCATTGTAGCAAAATCATAATATGAATCAAAATAAAATCCCTTCCAGGCCATATATGCAGAAGGAACGTAATATAATTTCTACATGTTTGAATTGTTGAAGAAACAATTGAACCTGTTGAATTTCCAGAACAGTGCATCAGTGAACACCTGACTACAGGTGGACATAGTACTACCAAAGTGATGCTGTTGTCGGGAAGAACTCAGTCAGGAAGTTAATGGTTGCGGTCAATTTCAGGGTCAGAGGCAAAGCGATGGTTGTCCTCCCTGAGGACTCCAATTCGGGTATTACCTAATTGAGCCTGAATCTCTGAAGATGGAGATCCTGTATACCCCTTTCACAGCAATAAGATCTAGATAACCTTCCACTTGTCTCATTATATTTTTGCCCTGTCCTTGTAATGTCTCAAAGGCAGAATATCAAAGTAAGACTTGCTAATTTTACTTTTGTGCCTTGGAGGTGTTTATCAAGAGCAACATAAGATACTACCCACACTTTTTTTGTAATCAATAATTAGAGACTGAAAATCTTGAGTCCTTTCATCAGGTCCTTCATTAAGTAATGATACAATTCAAGAGAAAGTAGTTTACTGGAGTTCTATCAGTTTTTAAAAATGTAAATAAAAAGTTTTGAGACATTTCCTTCAGATTTCAGATGTTTTGCCTGACGTGCACATTTCTGTGTCATACTGGGGGAGGGGGCGGGGAATGAATGAGAAAGAAATATGCTTCTTTCCTGCTGGTTTTAAGCACTCAAAGGCTGATGAGATGCTGGGCTTCATCACAAGAGGGTTGGAATATGAAAGCAAGAAAGCACCACTAGAGTTAAACAGAGTTTTGGCTAGACCTCATTTGGAATATTGTGGTCAGTTTTGGTGCCTCACCTAAGGAAGGATATACTAACCTTAGGGGAAGACTGGCAGCGATTAATAGGATGATACCTGTGATGAGAGATTGGGTAAATTTGGGTCATATTGGAGATGAGGATATTAAGGGATGGTCTGGTTGAGGTCTTTAGGATAATGGGAATTGACGGGATAAGGTACGACTATTCCCTCTAGTAGGGGAATAAAGAACAAGCGTACATAATCTAAAAATTCAAGCTAAACTAGTTAAAGCAAATCCAGGAAAAACATTCTTCATATAGTGGGTTATGAGAATGTGGAAAGAATTGCTATAGATGCAAAGTTTTGGAATCAACTCTTTTGCAAATAGACTAGTTTATTTCTTTCTGATATTTTGTCAATGATCTGATGATCAACCATTTTGTTTATTTATATTCCCTCCTATATCTTCTCCTTCCACTTCACATTCTTGTTTTCTTCTCATTATTCCAGCTCTTTTATTCCTGGACAGAAAGGACAGGTCTCCAGACCTCTATCAATGCTATAAGCAGCCACTGGAAGTGCACATAGTCTCCCACCATGCCCTCTTCACATTTCCTTTTCCCCTACTTAGGCATTCCCATTGTAGGTTTAATTGAGACTGTGAAATCTCTATCTGCATTCCATGTCCTGTTTCCCTATGGCACTGTGGTTCACTTTACTAATGTGTACCCAATTTGTGATGGGAGAATTACATAATTTGAACTTTGCCTGATTGTACATTTCTGTTTAAAAAGTGATATTAATTTCTCTCTGTGAGGCTGTACTGAACTCTTTATAGTCTCGATAATGGGACAGTAACAGTGGACGGTCTTGTTCTAGGGAAAATTAAGTTATTTAAGAACTACTGTAGTTACTTGAATATAGGCCACATTTTAAGCCCAAAAAAAGTTTAAATTGGAGTGTGGTCTATAAGTCAGCAATTATTCTTCCTGGGGTAAGGCTCAAAGTTTGGGTACAGTACCTTTTTTATTATTTTCTATCTCTGCAGCTGTTCAATCTACAGACAAGCAAATGCCTGGCGGCCCAGAAATACCCTGATCAAAAAGGAGGAATAGTGGTGGTTAAAGAATGTGATTGGACAGATTCAAATCAGGTGAGCAACTGTTCTGAGCTTTTATTTCACTGGTAACCAAGTGATTTCTTTACAAGATGAGGGATTGGCCTGGGTTCAGTATTATTTTGAATTCTAGGTTACTTTGGAGTAAAATTTTCTCAATGTTCAAAGTCTCCTAGCCTCTTGGTCAAAATTGGTCTGTAGTTTGCTTTTGTCAAATTAAGCCTTAGTACCTAATTCGTTTTTCATCTAACTTTCTTTTCTCCCCCCTCTCTTCAACTGAAGGTATGACTCGTGCTCTGATACAGTTCCATTTGTGAGCCTGGACAATGAGTGTTGGCAGGTTATTTGACTAGGGGCCTAATCACAGCCAACCCCAATCCTGTTAGTACTTTCTTTCTCCTTCCTTCCCTTCCTCCCTCTGTCTCGTCTCTAACTCTCTGTCTAGGAGGGGTCACTAAACAGAAATCAGGAGCCTGCTCTCCTAGCTAAGTTCTGCCCTAGCACATCTAACACACTTTGAAAGTGTCATACATACAAAGTGTATGCCACACAATGCATCTGATTGGCTCAATATTCATGAACCAGCAACAAATCACGACTGAGTAATCGCAAGAAAAAGAAAGCCAATCATTTCTTCCTGGTTTCTTCTGACCTTGATAACCTGGCTTCTCTGTAAACTATAGATTTGGAAGCAGCTACCAATCTAGCATCAACAGTAGTGATCTCAGGATTACTACCGGTGCCACCTGCTAGTAAGTATAGGAACAGGAGAATAGACCGGATGAATGCATGGCTGCAGGGATGGTGTAGGAGGGAGGGATTTAGATTCCTGGGACATTGGGACCGGTTCTGGGGAAGGTGGGACCTGTACAAGCGGGACAGGTTAAACCCGAGGGACCAATGTCCTCGCAGGGGTGTTTGCTAGTGCTGTTGGGGAAGGTTTAAACTAGAGTGGCGGGGGGATGGGAACCTGAGCGGGGAGTCAGAAGGGAGTAAGGTTGAGAGCAGCAAGAGAGGGGAATACCCAGGGGAAATTTACAATACAAATAGTACAAACAGTTGTTCAAGAACAAGTGAAAGGGAAAAGCGTAGAGCAGCGGAAAGAAAGTGTACTTTAGGCACTACAGATAAAGTAAAAACTAGAAGGCGTAAGGCGATTATCCCAGCATCAAAGCTGAAGGTCAGGCTAGGGTGTGTGGCCCAACTAAGAGTTCTATATACAAATGCACGGAGTATAAGGAATAAATTAAATGAACTACAGGTTCAAATTCAAATTGGAGGGTATGACATGATAGCTATTACTGAGACATGGCTGCAGGATGGTCAGGATTGGGAACTAAATATACCAGGTTATAAGGTCTACAGGAGAGATAGGGAAAATGGAAGAGGGGGAGGAGTAGCCTTAATGATTAAAGATGAAATCACTTCAATGATAAAGGAGGATATAACGAGAGGTAAGCAGCCAACAGGGACCTTATGGGTTGAATTGAGAAATAGGAAAGGATCTAAGACTATAGTGGGAGTTGTATATAGGAGCCCTGGCAGCACCTCTGAAGTGTTAGATTGTATAAATGCAGAGATTAGTCAAGCGTGTAAGAAAGGCATAGTGGTCTTAATGGGGGACTTTAACCTTCACATAGATTGGGGAAAGCAGACTAGCAACTGTCAGAAAGGTAGTGAATTTCTTGAGTGTGTCCGGGATAGTTTTCTACAGCAGTATGTCCTAGAGGCAACAAGGGGGCAAGCCATACTAGATTTAGTAATGAGTAATGAACCAGATTTAGTTAACGGCTTAACTGTGCGTGAAGATCTATCCAATAGTGATCATAACATGATCGAGTTCAATGTAGTGTTTGAAAGGGAAAAAAGTGAATCAGCTGCTAAGATTCTAGACTTGGACAAGGCCGACTTCAATGGGATGAGACAGAGACTGTCCACAGTAAACTGGGAAAATCTGTTAATGGGTAAAACGACTGATGATCAGTGGGAAATGTTTAAAGAAACATTTAACATGATACAGAATCGGTTTATATCCCTGAGGGGCAAGAACTCTACTTGCCAAAAAAAACAGCCATGGACAACTAAAGAGGTAAGGGACAGTATAAGACATAAGGAAAGGGCATACAAAAAGGCAAAAATCCTGGCGAATGGGAAAGATACAAAGATCAACAAAGGGTCACAAAACAGATAGTAACAGCTACATAAAGAGAGGATGAAAAGAAACTCGCAAGGGATATCAAAACTTTTATAGTTACATTAGGAAAAAGAGGGTGGTCAGGAACAGTGTTGGCCCCTTTAAAAACTGAAAGTGGGGATATTGTCATTGACAATGGGGAAATGGCGAATATGTTGAACAATTACTTTGAGTCAGTATTTACAGTCGAAAAAGAGGATAGCATGCCGTAAATCCCAAGAAAACTTATATTGAATCGGGGACAGGGACTTGATAAAATTAACATAAGTAAAGCAACAGTAATGAAGAAAATAATAGCACTAAAGAGTGACAAATCCCCAGGACCAGATGGTTTCCATCCCAGGGTTTTAAAGGAAGTAGGTGAGCATATTGCAGATGCCCTAACTATAATCTTTCAAAGTTCTCTAGATTCAGGAACTGTCCCTCAAATTGGAAAATTGCACATGTCACTCCGCTTTTTAAGAAAGGAGAGAGAGGGAAACCAGGGAATTATAGACCAGTTAGCCTAACATCTGTTGTGGGGAAAATGCTGGAGTCTATAAGGATAGGGTGACTGAACACCTCGAGAATTTTCAGTTAATCAGAGAGAGCATGGATTTGTGAAAGATAGGTCATGCCTGAAAAAACTGATTGAATTTTTTGAAGAGGTGACTAAAGTAGTGGAAAGGGGAATGTCAATGGATGTTATTTATATGGACTTCCAGAAGGCATTTGATAAGGTCCCACATAAAAGACTGTTAGCTAAGATAGAAGCCCATGGAATCGAGGGAAAAGTACGGACTTGGTTAGGAAGTTGGCTGAGCGAAAGGCGTCAGAGAGTAGGGATAATGGGTAGGTACTCACATTGGCAGGATGTGACTAGTGGAGTCCCGCAGGGATCTGTCTTGGGGCCTCAATTGTTCACAATATTTATTAACGACTTAGGTGAAGGAATAGAAAGTCTCATATCTAAGTTTGCCGATGACACAAAGATTGGTGGCATTGTAAGCTGTAGATGAAAACATAAAATTACAAAGTGATATTGATAGATTAGGTGAATGGGCAAAACTGTGGCAAAGGGAATTCAATGTAAACAAATATGAGGTCATCCACTTTGGATCAAAAAAGGACAGAACAGGGTACTTTCTAAATGGTAAAAAGTTAAAAACAGTGGATGTCCAAAGTGACTTAGGGGTTCAGGTACATAGATCATTGAAGTGTTATGAACAGGTGCAGAAAATAATCAAGGAGGCAAATGGAATGCTGGCCTTTATATCTAGAGGACTAGAGTACAAGGGGGCAGAAGTTATGCTGCAGCTATACAAAACCCTGGTTAGACCGCACCTGGAGTACTGTGAGCAGTTCTGGGCACTGCACCTTCGGAAGGACATATTGGCCTTGGAGGAAGTGCAGCGTACGTTTACTAGAATGTTACCCGGACTTCAAGGGTTAAGTTACGAGGAGAGATTACACAAATTGGGGTTGTATTCTCTAGCGTTTCGAAGGTTAAGGGGTGATCTGATCGAAGTTTATAAGATATTAAGGGGAACAGATAGGGTGGATAGAGAGAAACTATTTCCGCTGGTTGGGGATTTTAGGAGTAGGGGGCACAGTCTAAAAATTAGAGCCAGACCTTTCAGGAACGAGATTAGAAAACATTTCTACACACAAAAGGTTGTAGAAGTTTGGAACTCTCTTCCGCAAATGGCAATTGATACTAGCTCAATTGCTAAATTTAAATCTGAGATAGATAGCTTTTTGGCAACCAAAGGTATTAAGGGATATGGGCCAAAGGCAGGTATCTGGAGTTATCAAATGGCAGAGCAGGCACAAGGGGCTGAATGGCCTACTCATGTTCCTATGTTCCTAACAGGTAGCCTCTAATTGACCTCAGCATGGGCCTATTTATAGACCTGTGACTCTAAAGGTACGGTCCTGGTTAAATACAGCTCCACTTAAGCAATAGTTAGCTTCCCAAGACTGTCCCTTTGTGCCCCTTATAAAAGGGATATGAAGACATAAACACTCTTGTTGTATAATACACTGTGCATTACATGGTATAACATCCTTGTCATTATAAAACAGCATGTCCTTCGGCTTAACCATGAGCAACACCATGGGATATCTGCTATTTTATAACCTACACTTATCCGGAGATCTGCCTCTCCCAGTTTCCTGCATGTTTCTTAGGAAAGTTACACATTGTAATTACTATACCTATCTATAATGCATTCAAATTCTACTTCTGCGCCGCTTGATTTCTTGTCAAGTTTTTGTGTTAACTTTTTCCAATTATAATTTCCTATGCCCACATTTAATATGGATTTTGCCTATGTAAACTTGTGATGTCATAGTTACACCCTCCCACCGCATGTGTCCCTGCAACACACCTGCCCAGTCGCTCAGGTCTATTGCCAGTGACGGTGCTGTAGTGCCTATTTCCTATGACCAGCTTCCTATAGTGGTTTTGCTCACTGGCCCAAAAACTGGCCCTGATGCTTCAGGCCTGCTCTAAGAGAATGCCATTTTTTGATCAGTCGGCCCCGTTGGTGTAATGTCCTTTATATTAAACTATATTGGCTTTGTTTCTTTTAAGCTCTAGCACAAGATGTTTTCTTTTCTTTAAAAGACATTGCTAGCAGCACTAGAGGTTGCTGCCTAGTCAGTAACTTACGCCAGACTTGAGGCTGCCATATCTGAGAGGAACTGATGTCATGGCTGAAGCGTTGCTGATTTTCTTTCCTGCCTGCAGCAATGTCCTGATAGTGGAAGATGGGCACAGATGTAACTGCATTATCATAGAATGGTTACAGCACAGAAGGAGGCCATTCGGCCCGTCGAGTCCGTGCCGGCTCTCTGCAAGAGCAATCCAGCTAGTCCCACTTCCCCTCCCTTTCCCTGTAGCCCTGCAAATTTTTTCCCTTCAAGTA
This sequence comes from Heptranchias perlo, assembly GCF_035084215.1. Classification (NCBI taxonomy): domain Eukaryota; kingdom Metazoa; phylum Chordata; class Chondrichthyes; order Hexanchiformes; family Hexanchidae; genus Heptranchias; species Heptranchias perlo. Next base: position 17,600,841 of record NC_090334.1, read on the forward strand.
CTAATCCAATTCCCTTTTGAAAGCCACAATTGAATCTGCCTCCACCACCCTTTCAGGCAGTACATTCCAGATCATAACCACTCACTGCGTAAAAAAGTTTTTCCTCATGTCGTCTTTGGTTCTTTTGCCAATCACCTTAAATCTGTGTCTTCTGGTTCTCGATCCTTCCACCAATGGGAACAGTTTCTCTCTATCTACTCTGTCTAGACCCTCGTGATTTTGAATACCTCTATCAAATCTCCTCTCAACCTTCTCTGCTCTAAGGAGAACAACCCCAGCTTCTCCAGTCTATCCACATAACTGAAGTTCCTCATCCCTGGAACCATTCTAGTCAATCTTTTCTGCACCCTCTCTAAGGCCTTCACGTCCTTCCTAAAGTGCGGTGCCCAGAATTGGACACAATACTCCAGTTGTGGCTGAACCAGCGTTTTATAAAGGTTCATCATAACTTCCTTGCTTTTGTACTCTATGCCTCTATTTATAAAGCCCAGGATCCCGTATGCTTTTTTAACCACTTTCTCAATTTGCCCTGCCACCTTCAACGACTTGTGCACATATACCCCCAGGTCACTCTATTCCTGCACCCCCTTTAGAATTGTACCATTTAGTTTATATTGCCGCTCCTCGTTCTTCCTACCAAAATGTATCACTTTTCACTTCTCTGCGTTAAATTTCATCTGCCATGTGTCCGCCCATTCCACCAGCCTGTCTGTGTCCTCTTGAAATCTATCACTACCCTCCTCACTTTTCACTGCACTTCCAAGTTTTGTGTCATCTGTAAATTTTGAAATTGTGCCTTGTACATCCAAGTCAATAATATATATCAAGAAAAGCAGTGGTCCTAGTACCGATCCCTGGGGAACCTTCCTCCAGTCCGAAAAACAACCGTTCACCACTACTCTCTGTTTCCTGTCACTTAGCCAATTTTGTATCCATGCTGCCACTGCCCCTTTTATTCCATGGGCTTCAACTTTGCTGACAAGCCTATTATGTGGCACTTTATCAAACGCCTTTTGGAAGTCCATATACACCACATCAATTGCATTGCCTTCATCAACCCTCTCTGTTACCGCATCAAAAAGCTCAATCAAGTTAGTTAAACATGATTTGCCTTTAACAAATCCGTGCTGGTTTTCCTTAATTATTCCACACTTGTCCAAGTGACTGTTAATTTTGTCCCGAATTATTGTTTCTAAAAGCTTCCCCACCACTGAGGTTAAACTGACTGGCCTGTAGCTGCTGGGATTATCCTTACACTTTTTTGAACAAGGGTGTAACATTTGCAATTCTCCAGTCCTCTGGCACTATCTCCCTATCCAAGGATGATTGGAAGATTATGGCCAGTACCTCCGCAATTTCCACCCTTACTTCCCTCAGCAACCTAGAATGCACCCCATCCAGACCTGGTGACTTATCTGCTTTAAGTACAGCCAGCCTTTCTAGTACCACCTCTTTATCAATTTTTAGCCCATCCACTATCTCAACTACCTCCTCTTTTACTGTGGCTTTGGCAGCACCTTCTTCCTTGGTAAAGACAGATACGAAGTACTCATTTAGTACCTCAGCCATGCCGTCTGCCTCCCTGGGCAGATATCCTTTTTGGTCCCTAATCGGCCCCACCCCTCCTCTTACTACCTGTTTACTATTTATATGCCCATAGAAGACTTTTGGATTCCCTTTTATGTTAGTTGCCAGTCTATTCTCGTACTCTGTTTTTGCCCCTCTTATTTCCTTTTTCACTTCCCCCTCTGAACTTTCTATATTCAGCCTGGTTCTCACTTGTCTTATCAACCTGACATCTGTCACACATTGCATTGCACACAACACCTGCTCCTATGTGCAAAGAAGCGAGGCCAACATCTATAAAGAATAAAATACCTTGCGCCTGCAAAGTGACAAACTAAAAATATCCCAAACTAAAAGAACTTGATGATGTGTTTGGTGAAGCTGCTGCTGGAGAAAATGATGAATCTGAAGCAGCAATGTGTATATAGGCATACTTCATGCAGTGACCGACCAGATCTGCTGATGAACCCAGGAAGTGGGCATCGACATCATCTGTCAGACCTCTGATATGAGGGTTCAGTCTCTTGACTCTTCTTTGACTGCCTCCAATGTTTAAATGTCTCCTTTTAGTTCAAATGTTGTTGAGTTTGAGATGATAAGCTCTTTGAGCTGATAGGCTGGTCGTCACACTGAGGGTAGTGGAAATCTGGAACTCTCCCCCAAAACGTTGCTGAGGTTAGGTCAATTGAAAATTTCAAAACTGAGATTGATAGATTTTTTGTTAGCCATGGTATTAAGGGTTATGGAACCTAGGCGGGTAGTTTATAGTGTAGTGAAACCATTGCTTAAGAGCTTGCTACTTCCATTAATGCTGTGTATATTTCTCAGCTGTTTGTTATTTGTCTAGTCAGGACACCCTATGCTCAGTTATTTTGGTCCCCTTGATGTCATGATGCTGTTAATATTAGCCAGAATTTTATGTGGAGATATTGTGTGTTTTTGCTTTACAACAATCCTTGTTGATGGTGCTTGCAGGTTTGGACTTACAATGAAGAACATGATCTGATTCTGGCCAACCTTCTTTGTTTGGACATGTCCGAAACCCATTCATCAGACTCTCCACGTCTCATGAAATGTCATGGCAGCGGAGGGTCACAACAGTGGACTCTAGGGGTGAGATTAACCTGACCAGAAAGCTTTTTACATTTTACCAGTATGGGGTCTACACAGACTTATTTCCATGCAATGGCATCATATCATGTATTAACAAAAGGTATAACTGAACTAACTATGCAATTGCACAGTGTATTTGATTCCTACCATTGAATGCTAGGATGCAGGTTAGCAGCAAGACACTTCCCAGCTTGTTATGGATCTCAGTGTGCTGTTGCCAGTAAGCACCGATCGGAGACCAAGGAAGAAAATCTAGTGGAAGCAGCTCCTGGGCTGTGCTTACCATCTACTGGCTTGTATCCGAGTGGGATTTGCGGAGGCCTGGGGACAGACTACTTGCCTGTGCTCTTTGCTTGGTCCTGGCACCTGGACAACCAAAAAAGGCGAGAGAATACCTTGTTTCTTTTTTTTAAAAAAAAGGTGTTCTCAAAACAGAGTGAATATAATAAATTTAAAAATGTTATTTTAACAATTGAATATGTTAAAGAACCAATATTGTCTCACATCTGGTAACATACGATGCAACAAACTGATAGGGGCATAGGTTCATGTCAGTGGTTCCATCCTGTGGGATGGCTCCATCCTAAGTCCAGCCATCAGGGAAGGCACTACATGCAGACACAAATTAGAGGAGGTGGCCACCTGGATCATTCTCATGGCTTGCTCTAGTGTGGAAGGTCTGGGATCAGGTTACATGTACACCACCTCAGTTATAAAAAGAAATGCATTTACTTTGGAGGATTAACAATTCTTTTTGGTTAATACTGAATTGCTGTATGCAGCGTAATCATTATTCTTTGTGCGTGTGCGCTGTATGTGGTGAGATGCATTTATAACTTGAAAAAAATCATTTATTTTTACTTTCCCTCCAATCCCAACTCCAACTCATCCACCACCCTTCTGCTTTCCTGCTGCCACTCCAGGCTTGAATTCCCCTTGGATAAGCCCATAGCTACTCTCTGTGTCTCGGCATTCTCCGAAGAGCCCATTGAGGTAACAATCATCGCTTTCTTACAAGCAGCAGCCTGCAATCCTCCTTTCTTACCGACTTTCCTACCCAGCGCGCCAGACTAATCTTGCCAGCGTCCTTCCCATCTTGCTCAGCCCACCCGGCACTGTCCCCCAGGCTCTGCCAGTAGATGATCAATCACTACTCCTCTCCATATTTCCCTCCAGAATGTCCGTTCACTTGTGAGCAAGGCACTTGCCATCCATGAACTTATAGTGGATGATTGCATTGACATCCTGGTTTTGACAGAAACTTGGCTCATGGGTGGTAACACCTTGTCCGCCTCCCCACTTGGCTATACTTTACACCACCTGCCCTGCCCAAACTGATGCACTGGTGTTGTGGCCCTTGTCACCAAATCACACCTTGGTTTCTCCCTCTGGTACCTTCTCCTCCTTTAAGCACCTTACCTTATTCAGCCCCTCTCACTTCTCCTCTGCTGCTCCCTTCCCTTGCCCATCAAGCTAAACAATCCTCCTTGATCTAGCCCTGAACCAGCATCTTTCTCTAGTTTCTCTCCCAGCTCTCCATAACTCTTGCAAACTACCGCTCCATTTCCAGCCTCCATTTCTTCTCCAAAGTCCTTGAATGAATCTCGTGGAGGCTGAATGCCAACACTCTGACAACTCCTCCTACCTCTCCCTGGACAGCCTCATTACTGAACAGCAGCAAGCCAATATCTCCCCTAGAGATCTTCTAAACCCCTCCCCCCCCCCCCCCCCCCCGCCCAACGGCCTCCAACTTCATAGTCCTCCGACTCTATACAGCCTGCTACTGCCCCACGGAATTTATTTCCTCTTACCTCGACTCCATTTTTTTCCCCTTATCCGGTTCTTACTCACCTATATCCACGACTCTTATGGCGCATAGCAGTCTCCTTTTCACTGGATAATCAGTTACTTCACATCTCCATCCCCCACCAGGATGGCTTGAGGACCCTCTGCTTCTTCCTTGAACAGCGGCTCAACCAGTTTCCATCCCCCACCACCACTCTCCTCCACCTTGCTGAACTTGTACTCACATTCAACAACTTTTCCTTTAACTCCACTCATTTCTTCCAAATAAGAGGTGTCGCTGTGGGAACCCACATGGTTCTGAGCTATGCCTACCTTTTTTTGTAGGATATGTTCAACATTCTTTGTTCCAATCCTACTCAGGTCCCCTCTCTGACCTCCTCTTCTAGTACGTAGATGACTGTGTTGGTGCTGCTTCCTGTTCTCAACCTGAGCGGAGAATTACATTAATTTTGCTTTTAACTTCCACCCCTCCCTTGCCTTCATGTGATCAATCTCTGACTCTGCCCTTCTCTTCTATGACTTCTATATCTCCGTCTCTGGGGATAGAATGCCTACTGATACCTACTACAAGCCCACCGACTCCCACAACTACCTCAATCATACTTCTTTCCACCCCAATTTCTGTAAGAACTCCATTCCCTTTCTCAGTTGTCGAAACTTAACACTATACCAATGCGTTAACACCCAAACAAGTAGTACTAAGAGAAAATTTTATTTTAACTTGTATACAAGGGAAGAGCACCTCAAAACAATGGTTGAAGGTACAGCTTCTTCGAGTCAGTGAAACAGCTCATGTTTATACAGTTCAATAAAAACGCCCATCTGCTACAGAATATGGGCATACACATACATTCTTTATTGGCTCAGGTAGTTGGTCAATCAATTAGTGAGCCTGCCCCCCCAAACATCCATAGCCCTTTATTACTTTGGCACGTAGGCCTGAGCATTCCCATCCTTCCCACATTTCTGTCCTGGTTATCAGTAGGGCTGAAGTCAGTCTCAAGGCCACATGGCCTTTCAAGAAACTGTATTCTCATTATATTTTTGTAGTCAGCAATACCCTTATCTGCTAGGGGGGCCAGACGGTACTAAGCACCTGCTCAGCTAACTTAATTATCAACATACCAAGGCTTAAACGTAATTACACAATTGTGCTTCTCTGTGTGCTGTAGCTAAACCTATTATGTGGGTTAATAAAGAGTTAATATGGTCAAGTATCCCTTCATGTACTTCCACATTAATATGGTCAAGTATCCCTTCATGCACTTCCACACAGTCACCGTCACATCTGCTTTGACCATTCCGCCTTCGACACCAGAGCTTCTGAAATGTCCTTCTATTTTCTCGGCTGAGGATCCCCCTTCACTTTGTAGAAAGATTGCTCAATCTAATGCCATTTCCCAAACTTTGGCCCTTACTTCTCCTCCGTCCTAGAACCATGTTAGCATTCCCCCTCTCCTCACCTCCTACCCAACCAGCCTCCGCATTCGATGGATCCTCCTCTGCCATCTTCAACTCGATCCATCACTAGATACATCTTATCCTCCCCTCCCCCAGCATTCTGAAGGGACTGTTCCCTCCATGACACCCTGGTCCACTCCTCCATTACCCCTAACACCTGCTTTCCTTTCCCTGGCACTTTCCCATGCAAGCACAGGAGATACAACACCTGCCCTTTCATCTCCTCTCATACCCCATTCAGGGCCCCAAACACTCCTTCCGGGTGAGCTAGTGTTTTACTAATAGTTGACTAACCTAGTACCCTGTATTCACTGCTCCTGATTCCCTCTACATTGGGGAAACCAAATGCAGATTGGGTGATCACTTTGCTGAACACCTCTGTTCAGTCTGCTAGCATGACCCTGAGCTTCCGGTCACTTGCCGCTTCAGTTCGGCGTTCCACTCCCCCTCTGACCTCGGTCTCCAACACTGTTCCAATGAAGCTCAATAGAAACTCGAGGAGCAGCACTTCATCTTTCTACCAGGCACTTTACAGCCCTCTGGCCTTAACATTTACTTTAACAACTTCAGATCTTAACCACAGCCTCCATATTCTCTCGGACAGCAGGTGTTAGTAATGTATGATGGTTGCAACAGCATTGCGGGAATGGGGGAGGTTGTGGGATGGTGCTTGTGATGAGGATCACCAGCACACCTGGTGTCCACCCGCCTTTTTCTTCCACCACAGTCCCAGCTCACATGAGCCTTCTCCACTTTGCCAGATTTTCCATGCTGCCCTCCCTCTCTGCTAGTCTGCTGTAACCATTTATACATCCTCTGGGTCTTGGATACGTAAATTATTTCTCTCATTATTGCCTCCTTTTGTCTTACACCATTATCACTTCTGTCATTTACTCATCTCCTGTCCTCCACCTAATCACAAATCACTTTTTTTCTCCCCGCCTCCTTTTCCCAGGCTCTCTTCCTCCTTATAAGTTGTACATCTGTAACATCGTCCAGTTCTGGCGAAAGGCCATTGACCTGAAATGTTAACCCTATGTCCCTCTCTCCTGATGCTGCCTGACCTGCAAACATTTTCTGTTTTTATTCCTTGAATATATTATTGCTTCCCAAATCGGTGCCTATCTTTCCTGCAATGCCATGTTTGAATCTCTATAACCAGGTTTCTGACCCTGCCATAGCACCAAAATGGTCCTAATGAAAGTCACAAATAATATCCTCTGTGTTTGTGCCCATGGTGAACTATCCCTTGTCACCCTTTGATACAGCCGTTGATACAGTTGACCACACCATCCTCGTCCAACACCTCTCTTCTATTATCCAGCTCAGTGCGACTGCCCTCGATTGGTTCCAGTCATAGCCAGAGCATCTCTAGCAATGGTTTTTCTTCCCGCCCCCCCCCCCCCACCTACACTGTTACCTCCAGAGTCCTCCCAGGATCTATCCTTGCCCCCCCCCCCCTTCTCTTCATCTACATGTGACATCAACCTAAGATATGGGGTCAGGTTCTACATGTATGCTGATGACGCACAGTCCTACTCCACCACCTGCCTTGACCCCTGCACTACCTCTGTATTGTCAGCCAGCTTGTTCGACATCCAGTCTTGTGTGAGCCATAATTCCCTCCACTTAAACGTTGGGAAGACTGAAACCATATGCTTCAGCCCCTGCCACAAACTCCATACCCATGCCACTGATTTCATCCCACTCCCCACTATCTCAGGTTGAACCAGGTAGTTTGTGATTTTGGTGTCCCATACGACCCTGAGCTGAGCCTGTATCCTCTCCATCACAAAGAACAGCAACTTCAATCTCCATAACATCACTCCTCTGTCCATCTGCAGGTGAGAACCTTAGTCATGCTTTTGTCACCTCCAGACTCAACTATTCCAATGCTCTTACGGCCAGCCTCCCATCCTCCACCGTCCATAAACTTCAGCTCATCCAAAACTTTGCTCCCTATATCCTCTCTCACACAAAGTTTCACTCATTCGTTACCCCTGTGCTCGCTGACCTAAGTTGGCTCCCTGTCTCCCAGTGTCTCCAATTTAAAATTTTCATCCTCGTGATCAAATCCCTTCATGGCTTTGTCCCTCTTTATCTCTGTAGCCTCCTGTAGCCATACTATTTCCCACCCCCCCCCACTCCCCGGCCCAGAACTCTCCGTTCCTCCGGACTATTGTACATCCTTCTCCCTTCGCCCCTCCGGACTATTGTACATCCTTCTCCCTTCGCCCCTCCATTAACAGCTGTGCCTTCAGTTGTCTAGGCTCCACACCCTGGAATTCCCTCCACCTCTCTCTCTCTCTCTCTCTCTTCCTTTTAAGATCCTCCTTAAAATCCCTTTGACCAAGCTTTAGGTCACCACCCCTATTATCGCCTCCTTTGGTCCATTTTTGTCTAATTATGTGAAGTGCCTTGGGACGTTTTTGTATTTTTAAAGGTGCTATATAAATGTAAGTTGTTAATATTTATTTAAGTTCTGTAGCAGAACAATCATTTTTGTAGAAGAGTCCAGGACCATGTTCCTGCCATTTTATATACCAATAGCAATATGAATTAGAGCCATTATCATAGCAGGAATATCCCAGAGCCACTTTAAAGCTGCTGCAGATCTTGGGAGGGGTGGGGGGGGGGGTAATCTGAGAGGACTAGTTTACATTGCAATTTTTGTTTTCATGTTTTTATAGGTAAATAATTCTTTGTATCAGACATCAGCTGGACAGTGCCTGAAGGTGATAGATCCGGATAGTCCTAAAGGATATGTTTCCATGGCAATTTGTGATGGTTCTGGATCTCAGCAGTGGAAGATGGACAACTGATGTTGAGCAACAGACTCGAATGCTCCATGTGGACCAGTTTAAACAACTGCCCGAGACTGATTCTTAAGACGTGTAGGCATAGAAAGGCTAGCAGTTAATGTTTGAAATAGAGATGCTGCATGTTGGTAAAGCTCCCCACTTTTAATTAGGTGAATACTAATTTTATCATGAAGTATTTTGACTCTTTTTTTTTTCTCCAGTACACTCTTTTACAATCGTTGTAAGATGAAAAGTTTTAATTTTGTGAAAAATATTGAATAAATGTAGTTATACATGTTTTAATTTAAAACAAAAAGTCCAATTTACCCAGCCCCGGTGGTAATTTAGAGGGACATCATGTATTAGTAGTTTAAAATGAGTTTCTCCAGTGAATCAGGTGGTAAGTGCACTGTCCAGTGAGGTGAGTCCTGCAGATCAGGTTCGAGGTTTGATGCCTAGTCTGTGCTGAATTTGATGATCTCATGCCAGGTGGCAGTAGGGGTGCTGCACTTGGCTTCATTCCTCTGGGCTAGAGAGGAGAAGAATCAGCCAAGGTTCCTGCTTCACTGACTCCCATCCAGGGACTCCAGTTGGAAAGTGTGTGCGCTTGTGCAAGTTGCCTAACAACGGGATTGCATTTGACCATGATACCTCCCACTGTTGTATAGTCTGCCAAAACTTCTCCTCTGGGCTAATGCATGAAGAATGAATGGCCTTTTGGGCGAGATTTCAGAGTGGCTGGCAGCTAGGGAACTACCAAAGCATGCGTAAAGGAAGGGGGAAAAAAAATCATGTTACAACTTGGTACAAATTAACTTAAAGTAAGTTCTTAAAGTAAAACACCAATTAAAAATTTCCAAATTGCAGTTGTTTCCTATTCTGAATGGACTGTACCAATTCTGATGTGACAGGTTGAATTTCTGATTCTCTTCATTACTTGCTCTACTTGTGGTATCATTTGGTGGAACAGCTCATACGAAAAGATGGGAGCAATATTATTTTGGCTGCAGATTTGCAACCTTGAATTTCTTATTAGATTGTTGTGAAAAGGCTATAAAAGTATCTTGTTAAAGAGCTGACTTATTTTAATGTTAAATTGCGTGTATATAAAGTAAGTTTAAATTAAAACCACGTTTGTACCAGATAGTAATAAAGATAGCTTATGCTGCAGTTACATTGTTTGAAAGTGGTGTCTGCTTCAAGAGCAGTGAGAGTGACCGCACCAATTTGTACCTAAGTTATACTGTTAGCTCAGCCTGGTTCTCAAAATGGGAGGCAACAGAGCACTGCCTATGTGGAAAGCTTCAGTCACTGATGTTAAATACCAGTGATGTTTCTAATGTTACTGTCCTGTCCGCTCTTTCCTAACACAAGAGGATTTCCTCTGGTCCCTTTGTCTTAGTGAATGCAGGAGGAGAATTTCCTCTCTTCACTGTGCGTTAATGACAATAAAAACAGGAGCATTTCACCAGGTCACTATTTCTAACAAAATTGTAAACCTGTTCTTCTGCTTATACGATTTCACTAGAAAACATAAGAAATCTTGCTTCTGTCATGCCACTAATCTAACGACCGGAGGAAATCTTTCCTCTCTGCCTTGCCCCCACCCCCCCCCCAACCCAATAAAGCGCTTAAAGGTGGTCCAACAGACTTTAAGAACTGTTTCATTTACAACCTTTCTTGAATACTGTGCTCCAGTGGTATGCTCATCAGAGAGGTAGTGGTTATGTTACTGGACAAGTAATTCAGAGGCTAATAGTCCAAAGAACATGAGTTCAAATCCCACCCTGGCAGTTTGAGAATTTGAATTCAGTTTAAAAAAAGTTGGTATCAGTAAAAGTGACCATAAAGACTGTATTTTTTTAAAAAAAACAACTGCTTCCTTTATGAAAGGAAACCTGTCGTCCTCACAGTTTGTGACTCCAAAGTGTCTCTTAACTGTCCTCTGAAGGTTGTATCTAACTGCTATTTGGGCAACTAGCGATGGGCAGTAAATGCTGGCCTTGCCAGTGATGCCCACATCCTGAGAATTAATTTTTAAAAAGCAAAAACATTAAACTAGGCATTGGGTAAAGCACAGACTGCTTCCAACTTTATTCCTACCTAATTTAGCAAGTTTTTGTTCGAGTTGTAATTTCTGACCAAATTCCTTTATTCAAACATTTATTTCACATTGATTTGAGCAGTGTCTTTTTACAGAAGTGGACCAGAAAATCTCAAACCAAATCAAAAATATCAAGCTGTTTACTATAGGTGCTTTCTGGAGAGCGACATAAAATGAGAACTGAATGCGTGTGTATTTATCCTTATAGTATTTGCAGGCAGCAATTTGTTAGCTTGTTGAAAGTGGAAGTTTAGAAATGGATACCCAGCGTTTCCGTTTGATTGCGCTGGCTTTTTCAGCACAATCTGGTCGAATCAGCGCAAAACATCATGGAATTTCAAATTACACTGGCCGTAATTTGCATTCAGCGTAATTTGAGTTTCTGCAATCTTTTGTACTAGCTAAAAAAAAAATCGCTAAAACTGGCCACGTCCCCCTCCCCTCCCCCCTCCCCCCTCTCCCCCCCCCCCTCCCCTGCTCGAAACAACGAGGATGGTGAATTTCCACCGATTGTGCCAGGCTGCGGCCGTTCGAGGAGGGTTTTAAAATTACGCTAGTTTTCTTAGGTGCAAAAGCACTAGTAGGCACTGTTTATATTTTTTAACTTTTTAAAAACTTTTAAATTTACCAAGAAACAGACTGTTGTACACCAATGAAAGTAGTAAATGCTTCGGTATAGATTTTTTGAGTCATTTTCAGTGGGTTTAAATCAGGTTACTCCCAGGCAGAGGACTGGACACCATTATTCAAAAGTGCTTATTTTTAGTGATAAATCCATTTTCAGCTATATTAAGAGCTGTGCCAGGTTACCACTCTTAAATACATCAATGAATATTTTTGATTGCAAAAAAAATAAAGAAACCATTATGCTATGTTAAGCTGCCAAATTGCGCTAATTCATGGCAGATGTTACGTTTGTGATTATGTTAATGCATTTTAGCGGAAACTTGGTGTAAAATGCTCCAGCGCAATTTTTGGGCGTAATTTGTACCCAAATGCCGATTGCACCCAAAGTGGAAACTCCAGCCCAGAATGTCTAGAAATAGCGAGTAACAATGATATTGGTTGGTGTGGAGTAGATTAAAACTACTAAGTACAGATTTAACCAGTGTACTATTCCACAGTGATAACTTCAGTCCCTGAATGTAGAGATGTTCATCAGGGTTTTCCACTATTGCACTCGCCAGCTTGCAATTTTTCCCGTTCATTTTAATGGACAGAGAAGTCACAGGCTTGTGAGCGCATAAGTGGAAAACCCTAGTTGTATAGTCACACATTTGGGAATGACTGGTGAATAAATAATCCCATGGTAATGCAAGCAGCTACATCTTTTACCCACTGGAGCTGTACTACTTTCAATTGATTAGACAACAATTTAGCAAAGCTTTAGAAACAGGTCCGTTTGAATTTTGCTGCCGTAAGTCCTCTTTAAGCGACGTACCCAGTAATTGGCAGACACTTGGCCATTTCTCAATAGGTTCCATGGTTTCGATTGATGTTTTGTGCAGAACTCTTGTGTTCTGAAGTATCGCACCCCAAATGTTAATCTCTTTCAGATACTGATTTGCCTTCTGTGCACTGCCAGCATGTGGAATAATTTAATTATTCTTTTTAAGACAGTAAATTGTATTTATTTTGCTTAAGAGACTTTTTTCCTTTTATTAAAATATAATGGGTGACACCTTATTAATAGATGAATACAACTGGAAAGTTGCTGACAATGTGATTTGGTTGTAACTAGAATTAGTAAATACGCCAGTAAAACCAGTCAGGAATAAATTCAGGCCTGGTTTAAAAATGACTTAGCCACAACATTTAAGTACACAAATGTGACCTATGATTTTGACATACATATCTAGTATCAGCAAAAGAGCCATTCATCTGAAGTCTAAGCAGCAGCTAGCTATGACTTAGTCTGCTGATGTCACTTATGCCTATTGTTAATTTAAGAGAAATTCTCTGTATTGAACCGATAAGTTTTATTTTACTGAATGAAAAAGCTGCTAGGTATTTATTGGAATAAAGAACTAATTTTAAATAAACATCACGTTTTGATCATCCAACAAACCCACAATGGAGCTGTTTTAGCCGTTTAATTTTGAATAATTTCACTTAACGATTTTGTTCCACAGCAAATGTCGCAGTGCTGTATACACTTTCACAAAAAAACACTACCAGCATGGGCCAATTAGCAAATTCTCATGAGTTGACTGCACACCTTAGTTGCAGTCATCATTTATTTTTAATTTGTGTCATCACTGATGAAATTGTAAGTGTATAGACGAGAGAGGTGTTGGGTGCCAGGTTGTGAGGGAGTAAAGCTGACAGTGCCAGAACAAGATGATCAAGGAGCATGCAAAATCAAACATCAAAGCAGGAAAAGAATTAGCCTGTCACAAAAAGTCAACTGTAGACCTACACTGAGTTTGTGAACAACATTTTGTAATGGTACAATTAACTGGTAACGATGATACTTGAGCAATGTCCCAGACCCCTCCATCACCAACCCTGCGTAGGTCCTCTCCCGCAGGGAGGAGTGGTATACTGTTGGTTGGTGGGGTGGGGGGGGAGAAGGAGAGGATTTAGGAGTTCTTATCATTGACTGCAGACTTCATGGTCTCATGGCTTCAGGTCAAACATAGGCAAGGAAACCTCCTGATGACTACCACCTACCACCCTCCTCAGCTGATCACAGTAATCCTCCATGTTGAACACCACTTTGAAGAAGCACTGAAGGTAGCAAGGGTGCAGAATCCACTGTGGGTGGGGGACTTCATTGTCCATGATCAAGAGTGGCTCAGTAGTAACACCACTGACTGAGCTGGCCGAGTTCTGAAGGAGATAGTTGTTGGACTGGACTTGTGGCACGTGGTGAGATGAGAGAATAACCTTGTCCTCACTAATCTACCTGTCGCAGATGACTGTGTTAGGAGTGATCACTGCACAGTCCTCAGAGAGACTAAGTCCCATCTTCACACTGAGGATATCCTCCATCTGTGCTAAGTGGGATAGATCAAAAACACATCCAGCAACTCAAAACTGGGCATCCTGAGGGACTGTGGGCCATCAGCAGCAGCAGAATTGTATACCATCACAATCCAACCTCATAGCCCAGCATATCCCTCACTCCTCCATCACCATTAAGCCAGATGACCAACCCTGGTTTAATGAGGAGCGTAGAAGAGGATGCCAGGAGTAGGACCAGCTATACCTCAAAATGAGGATCCAATCTGGTAGAGCTACAATACAGGACATGTATGCTAAAAACAGTGAATACATCATGCTTATAGATAGAAAAGCAATCTCACAGCCAACAGATCAGGTCAAAGCTCTGCACTTCTGCTGCATGTGAGGGAGTCTAGGACAAGGGGACATAACCTTAAAATCAGAGCTAGGCCAGTCAGGAGAGAAGTTAGGAAACACTTCTTGTGTTGAAAGCTCTCACAAAAAGCAGTAGATGCTAGCTCAATTAATCATTTTAAATCTGAGATAGATAAGATTTTTGCTAGCCAAGGGTATTAAGGGATATGAAGTCAAGGTGGATAAATGGAGTCAGGGTACAGATCAGTCATGATCTCATTGAATGGCGGAACAGGCTCGAAGGGCTGAATGATCTACTCCTGTTCCTCTGTTCACATCCAGTCGTGAATGGTGGTGGACAATTAAGCAACTAACGGGAACAGAAGACTTTATGAAACATTCCCATCCTTAAGCTGTTCCAGTATAGCTACAATACTGGCATCTACTAGAAAATGAGGAAAATTGCCCAGATGTGTCTTGTCCACAAAGAGCAGAGCAGTAATTGGCCTGAATGGAAGTAGGCTGATTAGACAAATCCAATCATAGACAAAGTACATTCCCACTGGGGAGAAAGTTAGGGCAACTAAAGCCAGAGCTCCCTGGATGACAAAAGAGATAGAGAGTAAGATGAAGTAGAAAAAAGGGACATATGACACATCAGGTTGATAACACAAGTGAGAACCAGGCTAACGCTGTAGAAAGTTCAGAGGGGAAGTGAAAAAGGAAATAAGAGGGGCAGAGAGGGTATGAGAAAAGACTGGCGGCCAACATAAAAGGGAATCCAAAAGGCATGTAAACAGTAAATGGATAGTAAGAGGAGAGGTAGTGCCGATTAGGGACCAAAAAGGAGATCTACTCATGGAGACAGAGGGGATGGTCGAGGTACTAAATTAGTACTTTGCATCTTAGAATCATAGAAAATAGGAGCAAGAATAGGCCATTCGGCCCTTCAGGCCTGCTCCACCATTCAAAATGATCATGGCTGATCGTCTAACTCAGTACCCTGTTCCCGCTTTTTCCCCATATCCCTTTAGCATTAAGAAATATATCTATCTCCTTCTTGAATATATTTAATGACTTGGCCTCCACTGCCTTCTGTGGTATCTGCCATCGATGACATGTTGAAGGCTGCATGTTCTTCGCAGCCTTCAAAATGTCATCGATGACGACGAACACCTCGCTAAGGCCATCCCCACGCCTCCACTACTCTCTTTCAAACAGCCACCTAACCTCAAACTGACCATTGTTCGCAGCAAATTACCCAGCTTTCAGGAGAACAGCGTCCACGACACCACACAACCCTGCCACGGCAAACTCTGCAAGACATGCCAGATCATCGACACAGATACCACCATCACATGAGAGGACACCACCCACCAGGTACATGGTTCATACTCCTGTGACTCAGCCAACGTTGTCTACCTCATACGTTGCAGGAAAGGATGCCCCGGAGCATGGTACATCGGCGAGACCATGCAGACACTGCGACAACGGATGAACGGACACCGCACAACAATCGCCAGACAGGAGGGTTGCCTCCCAGTCGGAACACTTCAGCAGTCAAGGACATTCAGCCTACGATCTTCGGGTAAGCGTTCTCCAAGGCTGCCTTCGAGACACACGACAACGCAGAAATTGACAGCCAAGTTCCACACCCATGAGGACGGCCTCAACTGGGATCTTGGGTTCATGTCACGCTACATGTAACCCCACCAGTGAAAAAAGAGTTATCTTTTTAATACAACTGGACATTCTCTCTCTCTCTCTCTCTCTGCCTTTTGGGTCTCTTTCTCTCTCTGTCTTTGTAATCTGACCCATTGTGTATTCAGTATACTGGGATGTAATGTTTTCCGTGGCTAACCTGTCTGAACACCAACGACACCTTTGATTGCTGTGATCGTCTCCCAGCTGAGACGTGATAGGGGGCAGTTGGAAAGATTATCTGTAATCACCAGGCATTGTTCTCTGACTATATAGGCTATGCGTTTTTAGAAC
Source organism: Heptranchias perlo (assembly GCF_035084215.1). NCBI lineage: Eukaryota > Metazoa > Chordata > Chondrichthyes > Hexanchiformes > Hexanchidae > Heptranchias > Heptranchias perlo. The sequence continues at coordinate 17,616,987 of NC_090334.1, forward strand.
CCTCCACTCACCTGACGAAGGAGATAAGCTCCGAAAGCTTGTGATTTAAAATAAAACTGTTGGACTATAACCTGGTGTTGTGCAAGTCCTTACATTTATCTTGATGTATATTAACGACTTGGACTTGGGCCACAATTTCCAAATTTGCAGAGGACACAAAACTTGGAAGGATGGTAAACAGTGAGGAGGATAGTGATAGACTTCAAGAGGATATAGACAGGCTGGTGGCATGGGCGGACACGTGGCAGATGAAATTTAAGGCAGAAAAATGCGAGGTGATACATTTCAGTAGTACAAATGAGGAGAGGCAATATAAACTAAAGGGCACAATTCTAAAAGGGGTACAGGAACAAAGAGATCTGGGGGTATATGTACACAAATCATTGAAGGTGGCAGGGCAGGTTGAGAATGCAGTTAAAAAAGCATATGGGATCCCGGGCTTTATAAATAGAGGCATAGAGTACAAAAGCAATGAAGTCATGATGAACCTTTATAAAACACTGGTTCAGCCACAACTGGAGTATTGTGTCCAGTTCTGGGCACCGCACTTTAGGAAAGATATGAAGGCCTTAGAGAGAGTGCAGAAGAGATTTACTAGAATGATTCCAGGCATGAGGGACTTTAGTTATGTGGACAGATTGGAGAAGCTGGGGTTGTTCTCCTTGGAACAGAGATGGTTGCAAGGAGATTTGATAGAGGTATTCAAAATCATGACTGGTCTAGACAGAGTAGATAGAGAGAAACTGTTCCCATTGGCAGAAGGGTCAAGAACCAGAGGACATAGATTTAATGTGATTGGCAAAAGAACCAAAGGTGACATGAGGAAAAACTTTTTTACACGGCGAGTGATTGTGATCTGGAATGCACTGCCTGAGGGGGTGGTGGAGGCAGATTCAATCATGGCTTTCAAAAGGGAACTGGATAAGTACTTGAAAGTAAAAAATTTACAGGGCCACGGGGAAAGGGCTGGAGAGTGGGACTAGCTGTAACCTTTCTACGATTCTAAGTGATGCAAGGAGTTGTTATCAACGCTATCAAGCGGGACTTACCAAAACCTGCTCACCGTTGCTCAGTTTGGATTCTGCCAGGCCCACTTTGCTCCAGTCCTTATTACAGCCTTATTCCAGAGGTGAGGTGAGAGTGACTGCCCTCATCATCAAAGCAACATTCGACTGAGTGTAACTACAGGAAGCTGTATTGAAATGAAAGTCAATGGAGATTAGGGGGAAAGCTCTCCATTAGTGGGAATCATATCTGGTGCCAAGGAAGATAGTTGTAGTTATTCGAGGCCAATCATCTCAGCCCAGCTCCAGTCTCTATTCTTCAGATAATGAAGCAGTCCATACCCACATGCAGCAAGACCTGGACAACATCCACGCTTGGACTGGTAAGTGGCAAGTCACATTCATGCCAGACAAGTGCCAGGCAATGACCATCTCCAACTGAAGAGAGCTTAACCACCTCTCCTTGACATTCAACGGCATTACCATTGCCAAGGCCCCCACCATCAACATCCTGGGGGTCACTATTAACCAGAAACTGAACTGGACCAGCCACATAAATACTGTGACTACAGGAGCAGGTCAGAGGCTGGGCATTCTGCAGCAAGTGGCTCACCTCCTGATTCCCCAAAGCCTCTTCACCTCCTACAAGGCAAAAGTCAGGAGTGTGATGCAATACTCTCCACTTGCACCTGCAACAATACTGAAGAAGTTCAACGCTATCCAAGACAAAGCAATTTGCTTGTTCGGCACTTCATCCACTGGCTTAAACATCCACCCCCTCCACCGCCAGCGCACCGTGGCTGTAGTGTGTACCATCTACAGGATGCACCTGCAGCAACTCGCCAAGGCTTCTTCGACAGCACCTCTCAAACCAGTAACCTCCACCACACAGAAGGAACAAGGGCTGCAGGTGCACGGGAACACCATCACCTCCAAGTTCCCATCCATGTCACACCCCATCCTAACTTGGGGCATATATCGCTGTTTCTTCATCATCACTGGGTCAAAATCATAGAATTCCCTAACTAATGGCACCTTCATCACACGGACTGCAGCGGTTCAAGCAGAAGGCCCACCAACACCTTCTCAAGGGCAATTTGGGATGGGCAATATATGCCTGCCTTGCCAGTGACGCCCACATCTCGAGAATTTTTACAGCCTGCAACTCAGTCTAACATGACCTCACTATAGTGTGGCCTTTATTTCTGAACTTAAAACTGTAATGCAGTCCACCATGACTTTCTTCTGAACATGGGTATGGTTAATGACATGGGAGGGTAATACAATAGTAAGAGACATTTCTACAATTATGTTGAGTCAGTATATATTATGCACTAATATATTTTAAGACAGAATTCTTATCTTCGAATGAAAAATTCCCTGGTCAAAACTACCAAAATCTCTGTAATGGAGGATAGTTTCATAGTGAACGGAGGTTCTTGGAATAAATAGAACACACAACCCACTTACTTTATGTCAGCCGTGGCTGAGTATTAACACTCTTGCCTTAGTCAGAAGGTCATGGGGTGGGTTTAAGCCCCACTCCAGAGACTTCAGCACATAATGTAGCTTGACATTTCGGTGCAGTACTGAGGGAGTGCTACACAGTAGGAGGTGCTGTCTTTCAGCTGAGATGTTAAACCAAGGCCTCAGGTGGATGTAAAAGATCCCATTTGGTGTCCTTGCCAATATTCATCCCTCAACCAACATCACTAAAAATATTGGGGAGAAGTTTCTGTTTATTTTGCACCCAGGTTCCAGCAAAAGATCAGAAAATTTAAAACGTAGGTGAGATATGCCCAAAACCACTTACTTCTGGGTATTCTGCGATCTTACACACTGATTCAAGATTCAATTCACTTGCATCAGGCCCTGACCCCAGGGTGAATTTACGAGATTCCACCGACTGTGCAGGTTCGGGAAGGCTCTTCAAATTGCGATAATTTTCTTAGGCTCACAGACACTAGTAGGCACCGTTTAAAAGTTTCTTCATATCAAAAAATATTTAATTTACTAAGAAACTGACTAGTGAAACTATTAAATAGTTCAGGATCATTTTTTTTTTAAAGTAATTTTCAGTGATTTTAAATCAGGTACCTTTATTAAAAATGCTTATTTTTGGTGATAAACCCATTTTCAGCTGTGTTAATAAAACTGCACCAGAGCACAACACGTCAATACATCAAGCAATACTTTTTAACAGAAAACAAAGGAACAATTACATTCTATTACACTGCCTGATTGCGCTGGTTCATGGAAGATTTTACGCTTTTGATTGTGCAAATGAATTTTGGCAGAAACTTAAAGTGTAACATAACCAGTGCAATTTAAGCCCATTTTGGGCACAATTTCCCGACTGTGCCCAAAGCGGAAACTCTAGCCCGTTATCTGGCCATTTATCTCATTGCTGTTTGTGCGACCTGGCTGAGGGCAAATTTGCCATATTACAACAGTGACTACACTTCAAAAGTACATATATATATATATGTATAAATGCAAGTTTGTTCATATATTACAAAAAAAGTTTAAATAAAATTAGACAAATGTTACACAAAGAAGGATTTGCTTTATTATAAAATTGCTTTTATTGATCATAGTTTCAATACTGTATTTAGTTTCAGATGCAGTACATTGCGAAAAAAACATCTTCACTTAGGCTTCTGTCATCTTTGTTTTAAACATCGACTACATTATTTACAAGTTTTCTGTATACATACACATAAGCACCCGTCCCCATGATATATGTTTTGTGGTGGTGGTTGTTGCTGTGGTACATTGAGGGGAGGGGTTTAAATTGCACAGCCTGTGAGGAAACAGTGAACTGTATCCAGTCATTTTGCAATTCAGTCCAGCGAAACTACTGCTGAACCCACTGTTTACTTTATCTTAAAATTTCTTTTCCCTGAATATACAGAAATGAAAGATTTTATAACAAAAAAAGTTCACAGTAATAAATATCAAAAAATTATACAACTGTATACAAGTTCTATTGAAACAAATAAAAATAAATTTCAAGTCAAAAGAAAGAGAGAAAAGGCGAGATTGGAGCATGATATGAGCCGATGATTAATGTTCTCATCCCAAAAGGCATTTTAAAATATAATGGCATTTATATAAATAAAAAGCTCTGAGCAACCTCAGAATATTTAGTGCATTGTTGTTAATTAGTGCAGTTGTCTTTAACACAGTCACGACTCAGAAGGAATGAGACAGTAGCAAAATGATCAAACTGGACATTATATTTCTTTTGTATGGTCAATAGAATTGTAACAACTTCAAAAACAATATTTTTTAAAGCGTTTAAACGTGCACTGTATGAAACTATGGCATTCTCAGTTTTGGCAAATAAATAAACACAGACAAAATACTCAACAAAATCTACTGAACAACTTAAGAAAAATGTTCTTTAAAGCATATGAGATGCATAGAATTTTTTTTTAAATGTTAAAAAAAACAAAATATAATTTTAGATCAGAGTTCTGCCTCCATGCAGTTTTCCTTTCTCACCTCAGAAGAGGTCCAACAAAGCAACATCCTTCAAAGCTTTTTACTGCAGAGGGTTAAATTCTGGATAAAATGTTCCAGCCTCCAGCTGCTGCAGTAATGCATTTGGACCACAGGATGGCAGGGTGAGATTTACTCCCGTTTCCATCTCCCGCAATCAAACTATTGCTGCAAGTTGTTTCAGACTTCAGCCCCCAGTTCTAGGACCCCAGACTCAATGATGGGAACATACTTGTCTTCAATCTGAACCAGCAGGATAGTCTTGTCTATGTGGGACCTGCTACTTGGTTCTCTGCTGCAAGGCACCCAACGGTGAATCACCTAATTATATAGAGAAGGAAATATTAAACAGGTATAAAATAAAGAAATCTGGAATACTGAAGAACTTTCCATAATCAAAAGTGCAGATTATTCTGCTCAATGCTTTCATTTCTATTGAATATACTGGTTTCCAGGTTAAAACTGCATTGGAATGTTTTTAAGTAGGTAGTTAAAGGGTATTATTTCACCGTACAAGTTAATACCTTGTTTTGAGTTCTAAATTTTTTTCTCTATTCTTTTTCCTGCCTCCTCATGTCGTGTGTCATTAACAGCCAAGTTGACCACTATCTGAGGAGTCCACTTTGAAACCAGCTAGGAGCATAATGGAGGTCCAGAGATCGCTCTGATTTCCCCTCCCTGTGGGAAAGTACTGGACCTCCATGGCTCAACACTTCCCTCCTGCAGTATAATTGAGTTTGGAGGCCGACCGCTGGCCGTTGCCGAGACAGCCACTGTGGCTTTTCTACAAGGTTAGATAAAAAAAAAACAGAAATTATAACAAAAAACAAATTCCCCAGTGAAGTCAACAGTGAAAAGTCTGATCTATAGGCTTATTTGTTATTGTGTTATTAATTGTTATTAATATTATTGTGCTTATTTGTATGGAACACATTCCTTAGTTACAGTCAAACCCATTACAGCAACCCTCTCTGTATGTGGAACTCCTAAAACTGGATCTTTGGGGCAGTCTCAGTTGTATTGGTTGGGGGTCTGTACAGCAGCTCATACGCAATCTTCTATCGCTCCTTTTTACTGCCCTTGCACACAAGATTGTACCAGACAGTTGATGCAACAAACTGGCCGCACTGCTTAGTACAAGACGACTCAGGAGAAAGAAATTGGAAATTGGTGGTAATGCAGCGCCCCTGTCAAGGTAATGCAGGGCCGCTGTCAAGGTAATGCAGGCATGTCATAATGGGTGCTATCACAAACCAAGCTCAGTTTACACTGATACAGATTTAGTACTCATGACTTGGTTGCCTTATTTTTACATATTGGAGATCACATTGGGACAGACGTCAGGGCTGATCTGACCTCCGACGTGCATCAAAGCAACAGTCTTGGTTGGAGGGAAAACTTTGTTTTGATCCCAAACTAAATATTTTCCCCTGTTGCAGTATCTCAGTCATCACATACCCTATTTATACTTGGGCTGTAAACTCTATCTGTTGAGAACTTGTGGCACAATCACAACAATTGGGGAGGTGTAAATAACTGAGTTCTGAATGGAGTTCACAGTGAAAAACCTGCATCTGTTCCTCTGTTTTGCCTGGCACTGCAGAGCAGGCAATTTGCACCAGGCAAAATCCCCTGTGCACTTGAGCTGTAAACAGGCTGGCATGTACCTGTCAAGTAGTTTAAATGAATACAGCTCAGTCTATGAGCAGAAGAGGGACAAGATCCTAACTTAAAAACCTTGTTTAAAACCTAGTCTGAAGGATCCCAACAGTGCACATTACAAAGAACACAGCAGACTGTAGTACGTTCAAAGGATGAACACATCTTGGTGTTAAAATGATGTGGCACTTTTGCATTGCATAGAATGCTAGTGTCGCAGTGCTTAAAGACTTGCAACCTCCATGTGCAGTTCTCCCCTATTCATCTTACTTCTTGCTGCCGCTCCAATCAAGGCCCATTTAAGGCTAGAGACCCAAAATTCCATAAGCCTTGGCTCAGTGGGTAGCACTCTCACCTCTGAGTCAAAAGATTGTGGGTTCAAGTCCCACTCTAGAGACTTGAGCACCATTTATAGATTCAGAGAGAGATTAAAAAAAAGATAATTATGAAACATCTAACCGACAGCGTTGGGGAGTTGCATCGAATCTACAGCACAGAAACAGGCCATTCAACCCAAAAGGTCCATGCCGCTGTTTATGCTCCACACAAGCCTCTTCCCACCCCTTTTCATCTAATCATATCAGCATATCCTTCTATTCCTTTCTCCTCATGTGCTCAACTACTCCTTGTGGTAGTGAGCTCCACGTCCCTCCCACTCTTTGGGTAAAGAAGTTTCTCCTGAATTCCCTATTGGATTTATTGGTGACTATCTTATATTCATGGCCTCTAGTTCTGGTCTCCTCCACAAATAGAAACATCTTTTCTACTTCTTTCCTATCAAACCCCTTCATAATTTTAAAGACCTCTATCAGGTCACCCCTCAGCCTTCTCTTTTTTTTTAAAAAAGAGAAAAGATCCCCAGGCTGTTCCCTCTCCATTCTGGTATCATCCCTGTGAATCTTTTTTGCACTTTCTCCAATGCCTCTATATCCTTTTTATAATACGGAGACCAGACAGTGCACAGTACTCTAAGTGTGGTCCAAGTTACAAGTTTAACATAACTTCTCCGCTTTTCAATTCTATCCCTCTCAAAATGAACCCCAGTGCTTTGTTTGCTTTTTTATGGCCTGATTAACCTGCATCGCTACTTTTAGTGATTTGTGTATCTGTACCCCGAGATCCCTCTGCTCCTCTACCCCATTTAGACTCTTATTATCCAAGCAGTATGTGGCCTCCTTATTCTTCCTACCAAAATGTAATACCTCACACTTACCTATATTAAAATTCATTTGTCAATTACACACTCATTCTGCAAGTTTATTAAGTTCTTCTTGCATTTTGTCGCAGTTTTCCTGAGTATTAACTATATCCCCCCATTAAAATTTGGTGTCATCCGCAAATTTTGAAATTGTACTTCTGATTCCTGAGTCCAAATCAATAATGTACATTGTGAACAACAGTGGTCCCAGCACCAATCCCTGTGGATCACTACTTCCCACCTTTTGCCAGTCTGAGTCAAGCTAAAACTCCCAAATAACAATCCAACATTACTGTCCATATTAATGGTTTCACTCGCTGACATGTTTCTAATTCCAACACTTCAATACTAAAGCTACTTGCATCACTATAAAAGCATTAACTGATCCTTCTCATTTGAACCTTTCATTATACTTACATTCATCATTATCCTGAACTTTACTTCCTTCTACCTCTTGATTACCAATAACCATATTGTCAATTAGCTTTACTACTGCCTCAACCTCATGTGGAAGATCCAGTGTACCCGCTCTGTCCTCCACAATCTCACTCTCCTGCCTTGTACCAACTCTTCCACCAATTTTCACTCCATCCTTTGAGTGTCTCTCTGTGTGCTATACTAAGCAGCTACACTTGTACTCAAGATTGATGTTCCATTTATCAAAAATGGAGGAATTATTGATGGACATGGGAACTTACATGGCCTTCCATGCCCTCCTGAGGGCTCCAGTCTTTCCAGCTGATTCGACCAGCCCTCATTCGGATTGCTTCATCTGGCCAGTGAAGCTCTCTCCTCTTGGACATGTTGATGGCTTCCATGACTTGGCCAGTGTCAGTTATCTGCAAATAACCAGCAAAAGAAAAAAAAACATACTGACCTCACTAATTGGCAAAGTGGTAAATTATTTTACAATGGGACACTCGATCTAGCACTTAAACTGAAAATCTATTGAGATTCCCCTCTCCAAATTTTAGTGTTTAATTCAGGGTGTCAAAGTGCTAACTTAGTTACGATGTTCTGTTGTAACTGTCTTTACCATGTTTTGCAATATATGATAGAATTTACTGAACATCTTTGTACCAGAGAACGTTTTGCTCTAAGCTCTATGTTTATTATACTGGATCCAGTGTGGAAACTTTTAATTCTTGCTGTTTCCAAGCTGGATAATCAGCTGTCACCAGACACGTGCTCGATGCAGAACTGCTTGAGCACTTTGTTAGTATTTATTTTGATCATTTAACACTCTATAGTGTACTGTGTTCTACATCATTAAAAGAGGCTGTCCACTGACTGCAGCACAGCTCTCTGAGTTAAACAATAATGCTTTTTTAGCATTAGCAATTATAAATCAATTTTCTTTTTTAAAAAAAGCAATCGGTAGCTAGAGGTAGTGCTATTCAGGGTTAAATAAACCTCACACAGAATTACATTTCACAGGTATCATTCATTAAATTCAACAAAATTTAACATTTTCATGTATACAAAGGGATGCCTTTGCACTGAATAATGCATTGTTGGTGTTATGTTTTATCACTTGTGAAGAATTACCACTTAACTCTTAGCAGAGAAGGTTAAGAGGATATTTGATAGAGGTGTTCAAAATCATGAAGCGTTTTGATAGAGTGAATAAGGAGAAACTGTTTCTAGTGGCAGAAGGGTCGGTAACCAGAGGACACAGATTTAAGGAGATTGGCAAAAGAACCAGACGTGACATGAAGGAAATTTTTTTTTTTTAAACGCAGAGTTGTTATGATCTGGAATGCACTGCCTGAAAGGGTGGTGGAAGCAGATTCAATAGTAACTTTCAAAAGGGAATTGAATAAATACTTAAAGGGAAAAAATTTATAGGGCTATGGGGAAAGAGCGGGGGAGTGGGACTAATTGGATAGTTCTTTTAAAGAGCAGGCACAGACACAATAGGCCAAATGGTCTCCTGTGCTGTAACACACTATGATATGGACTCACTGATGAGCAGTAATGTATTGCAGTCCACAAAACATCAGAAACGTCCATTCCTGTGTCGCTGTTCCGACCTCATCATGCAGCTATCTGAGGGACATGTCTGTTCCCAATCAGCTACAGATTGGGAAAATAGTGGAAAACTACCAAACACACTGGTTTGCTCACCCAAGAATCAGAGTTCACCCACTCAGTGTTTGACTCCAGCAGCTGCAAAATCACCACCCCACGTAAGAACTACATTGGCTGGGCTGCTGTGCGAAGACCACATATTGACTGGGTAGCACTATAGGATCAATGTACAAATCCAACTGTGGAACAGGGCACTATGGGTCACTGGCTGCTAGAAATTTCACTTTCAGCTTAATATTCGGATTGCAATTGATCACATTTTCAGGAACGAAATTCACTTTATCTGGATTATCATTAATCCGTTGCTACAGTTCACTTTTTGAGGCACTGCCAAATCATGGTACTCCTCATGAAAGAGTGAGAGAGAGAGAGAAAGAAAGTGAACAAAAGTGGACCCAAAGTCCAGTCCATGAGTGAAACATAATACACAAAGTTACTCCAGGATAGAAACTGATGGAATCGATCTGGTTTCATCTCCACTATTTAGGGCTGTTGCAATTAATAACAATATGAGAGGTTTACAAAGATACTCTTATTCCTCCCCCAATATACCGTGCTTAGTTTCTGCTCTTTTTCTATTTCTTTAGCCATCATATTTCTCTCCATTATTTTTGCAGGCATTCTTTCGCCCTCCATTGTTTTCTATTATTCATAGAATGTATCCAACTCTTCCTCTGCACGGTGCTAATTTCTAAATTCAGTCATTTTGTTATCATCCTGCCCACTGCCATCCCCCCACCCTACCAATCTCTGGTCTTCAGTGTCTCGTTTAGGTAAAATACAGCAGTAACTGGGTTCAGACAAACCAAACTTATTCACACTGCAGTATAATGCCTTAACTTGAACGAGGTGCTGCTGCTGTCTCCAGCGACCCCATGGCCCATCTAAAACAGTGATTTTTGTTTTGCTGCTGCCTCCAGTGGTAGCTGCTCCCCATCAGAATGAATGGTGCAGCCCACCCGTCCAAAGCAGCGATGTGGCTCCTTGCCTGGGAAATGAGGGAAGGTGCGCTGGGTAGAACTTAGCCACAAATCACTTATAACTGCGCACACACACCAAGCGCTGAAAGGCACAGGCTACATTGCACAACCACCAGTTGGAGAGACTATATTCTGCTTCCTCCAGCAGTTTTATAATGCATATGCAGCATGAGTTAATGAATGGTGCTGTTGGGAATTGGAGTCTTAGCATCAGGCCACAGCGATCTCTGTAAGTGCTGCTGATGATTCAATGATAGTTAATTAGGAGCCCAGCAGCAAGTGATGCACTATTGTCTGTTTGAATTTTGTTTATGACTAACAGATGTGACTAACAAAAGATTAATTTTAAAGGATTTTGTTGCCTTGAAGACATTTGACAACGCTTGTTTAAAAACAAATGTACAATTACGTCATCTCACCAACTGTGTCTACTATAAGAGATTATTAAATTGCAAAAGTTAAATATCAAGATCCACATTGTGAAACTTAGCACCACCTCAGTATCGACCTTCTCCATTTAGCAACATAACTTTGAATGGAATGTTCCAGAACAGTTCTTCCTAACACAATGACGTTTCAGCTGCTCCCAAGTGACAAATGTACAATCAGAATTAAGGCTTTGCAAGATTTGCATTTACAAACTGCTTTGCCACATCTCTCAAAAAATTTACATAAAACAACTTACTCAAAGCACAGTGACTCATTACGTAGGCAAACACGTTCAGAAATATTTTTGAACTACAAAATTATTTGTATTTACCTACTGGTTTCCCATATTGCATCCATGCAGCTGAAGGATTCTAGTTGTTGTGAGTTTCAGGTAAGGAATGACCTGGCCTCACTAATGGCCACTGTTAAACTCAGAGCAATTCTACTTTCCACACTTGGTCTGGGATATTTCCCAGCTGGAGTTACTAAATTGCTGAACTACTTTAAATTGATTCCTGCCTCTTGTAAACTGTACAGATATTGCCAGAATTAAAATCATCTCACATTCATAAACAGCTTTCAACAAGCCTCCACTGCCTAAATCTAAACAAAGGATGATGTGGAGATGCCGGTGATGGACTGGGGTGGACAAATGTAAGGAGTCTTACAACACCAGGTTATAGTCCAACAGCTTTATTTAAAATCACAAGCTTTCGGAGGCTTCCTCCTTCGTCAGGTGACGAAGGAGGAAGCCTCCGAAAGCTTGTGATTTTAAATAAAGCTGTTGGACAATAACCTGGTGTTGTAAGACTCCTTACATCTAAACAAAGGAAACTACGAAGATATGAGGAGTGAGTTGGCTATGATAGATTGGGAAGCTTCATTAAAAGGCATGACGGTGGATTGGCAATGGCTAATATTTAAGGAACGAGTGCATGAATTGCAACAATTATACATTCCTTTCTGGCGCAAAAACGCAAAAGGAAAAGCGGCCCAACCATGGCTAACAAAAGAAATTAAGGATAGTATCAGATCCAAAGAGGAGTCATATAAAGTTGCCAGAAAAAGTAGCAAGCCTGAAGATTGGGAGCAGTTTACAATTCAGCAAAAAAGGACCAAGAGATTGATTAAGAGGGGAAAAAGAGTTTGAGAGTAAACTTGCAAGGAACATAAAAGTGGACTGTAAAAGCTTCTACAAGTACATAAAAAGAAAAAGATTAGTGAAGACAAATGTAGGTTTACAATCAGAAACGGGAGAATTTATAATGGGGAACAAGGAAATGGCAGAGCAATTAAACAAATACTCTGGTTCTGTCTTCATGGAAGAGGACACAAATAACTTCCCAGAAATGCTAGGGAACCAAGGGACTAGTGAGAAGGAGGAATTAAAGGAAATTAGTATTAGTAAAATAATAGTGCTAGAGAAATTAATGGGACTGAAAGCCGATAAATCCCCATGGCCTGATAATCTGCATCCCAGAGTATTAAAAGAGGTAGCCATGGAAATAGTGGATGCATTAGTTGTATCTTACAAAATTCTATAGATTATGGAACAGTTCCTGCAGATTGCAGGGTGGCAAATGTAACCCCACTATTTAAAAAAGGGAGAGAGAAAACAGGGAACTACAGACCGGTTAGCCTAACATCAGTAGTAGGGAAAATGCTGGAGTCTATTATAAAGGATGTGATAACAGGACACTTAGAAAATATCAACAGGATTAGAAAAGTCAACATGGATTTATGAAAGGGAAATCATGTTTGACAAACCTACTGGAGTTTTTTGAGGATGTAACTGGTAGAATAGATAAAGGAGAAGCAGTGGATGTGGTTTATTTGAATTTTCAGAAGGCCTTTGAAAAAGTCCCACATAAGAGGTTAGTGTGCAAAATGAAAGCACATGGGATTGGGGGTAATATACTGGCATGGACTGAGAATTGGTTAACAGGCAGTGACTAGTGGGGTACCACAGGGATCGGTGCTTGGGCCCCAGCTATTCACAATAAATATCAATGATTTGGATGAGGGAACCAAATGTAATATTTCCAAGTTTGCTGACGACACAAAACTAGATGGGATTGTGAGTTGTGAGGAGGATGCAAAGAGGCTTCAAGGCGATTTAGACAAGTTGAGTGAGTGGGCAAATACATGGCACATGCAGTATAATGTGGATAAATGTGAAGTTATCCACCTCGGAAGGATAAACAGAAAGGCAGAGTATTATTTAAATGGTGATAGATTGGGAAATGTTGATGTACAAAGAGACCTGGGTGTTCTTGATCGCAGTCACTGAAAGCAAACATGCAGATGCAGCAAGCAGTTAGGAAGGCAAATGGTATGTTGGCCTTCATTGCAAAAGGATGTGAGTATGGGAGCAAGGATGTCTTACTGCAGTTATACAAGGCCTTGGTGAGACCACACCTGGAGTATTGTGTGCAGTTTTGATCTCCTTACCTAAGAAAGGATATACTTGCCATTGAGGGAGTGCAGCGAAGGTTCACCAGACTGATTCCAGGGATGGCAGGACTATCGTATGAGGAGAGATTGGGTCGACTCGGCCTGTATTCACTCGAGTTAAGAAGAATGAGAGGGGTTCTCATTGAAACATATAAAATTCTGACAGGGCTAGACAGACTGGATGCAAGGAGGATGTTTCCTCTGGCTGGGGGATCCCGAACGAGGGGGTCACAGTCTCAGGATACGGGGTAGGACATTTAGGACTGAGATGAGGAGAAATGTCTTCACTCAGAGGGTGGTGAACCTGTGGAATTCTCTACCACAGAAGGCTGTGGAGGCCAAGTCACTGAATATATTTAAGAAAGAGATAGATAGATTACTAGACACAAAAGGCATCAAGGGATATGGGGAGAGAGTGGGAATATGGTATTGAGATAGAGGATCAGCCATGATCATAGTGAATGGCAGAGCAGGCGCGAAGAGCCGAAGGGCGTACTCCTGCTCCTGTTTTCTATGCTTCTATGTTTCTAAGCTACATGTAAAACCTGGCTCCCAGATATGAAAGGATAAGAAGAGCTGGATAGATAAATGTAGATTTGTATTTCAGTACAATAAATATGCATCAGGAAACATACTCCTTGCTGCCTGCTTAGCTTTAACCAATCTTTGAGAGTCTTTTTTTGTTACTTTGTTCCATTTTTCTCTTCTCTCCCCAAGATGCATTCTACTGTAAATGGATCAGAGAGATATACCCACACATATATGCAGCTATGTTAACCCACGAAGTAGGGAGGGAGCACTGAGGCTCAGCTAAGACTGGCAATTTTGTCCACATTGGAAGATGTGGGGGGGGGGATACAGAAAGAGAGCACAAATGTCTGACAAGGAAGAGTGTAAACACTGGTCTATCGTCCAATACTCTAACACCAGGCAGTGCCAAGCTTTTTGTCTTGAGTTCTTTAAGAGCATATCATGGAGCCTTGTGGGCCACACATTAACATTTAAATCAATGATCTCGCTAACTTCAAGCTGCAGATACTAAAAAATCTTGTTCTGATTTAGGATTTATCCATCAATGAAGCAACAGTGCTAAAGACAGCCCTTTCCAGCCTCTAGGCTCACAAAATTCAAACATGACAAGCCAGCGAGTGAAAATATAAACACAAACAGAACTGAGCTGCTTGGGCTTCGTTGGCCAGATCCCAGGGCTCACAGGCCACTGTAGTCCCCGGGCTTAATTTGGAGGATACACTGCTCTGCAGTGTCGTTTTTGGGTGGCTCTAAGATACATCCCATTCGAATGGAGGGAACGTAACCGGAAATTGCTTGCTGCGGTGTGATTTTAGCTCCAGCTTGTGGGGGACACAAAATTTCTTAATAATGGGTATGTACCTGGACTTTGTAGTTAATTTCGTCCTTTTTGGCAGGTGTGTTAAATGCTGTGCTCGAGTTGCTGCCTGGCTGAACGTCTGCACTGGTGACACCTTCTGCTCCTAGAAGTCCTGCCAGTGTGTTGCGTTTGCAGATGGGAATGCTCTGGCTGGAGCTGCTGGAAGAAGGCAGGCCGCACTGTATACTCAGAGTGCCAGTCTGGCTCGTCGGTTCTATCTGGTTCACCATAGAGAGTCGGGACTGGATTGAGCTGGGCAGGTTTCGCAAAGACAATTGGCTAGTGGATGAACGGCGGCATGGCACCAGGCCGGTGGCAGATGTCCGTAAGGAAGAGTGGCGGCTGTTATAACGATATGAGGACTGGCTGGCGACTGAGGCACGTGCAGGGGAATGTCTGACGAGGCTGGATTGCACTGAGTGGCTGCTGTGGCTGGTGCCTGTTTAAATCAAAAACGAGAAATAACATTTTGTACACTGTGACCTCAACCTGGATTATGACTTTTGAACTATGATCCCCACTGTGTTTTGCATGGCTAAAATTTTAAATCATAGAATTTTGATGATACACAATTCAAATATGGTTACAATCTTGGTTTTGTAATAAATCACTCTGGCCAACAATTAGTCACAAATAATTTCAAAGCATTCCGCTCCCCGGAATAATGGATTTTTACATTCTTATCAGTCCAGTAATAAACTCAAACCTAACTGTACTAGAAATGGTGTTGAGTAGATGATAAGTAGGTGACCATTAGAGGTTTTATTTGCTTTCAAAATTCAACAAATATTTTCTTCCACAAAATAATTCAAATTAGGATGAGGAGAGGCACTCTGGGCTTCTTTCCCTCCCACAGCTTTATATGCAATCTAAAGTTTATAGAGTATGTTTCAAACACCATCTAAAGCTATAACAGGTGGGTAATTATTACATTTGTTCATTTTAAAAATCTTTTTCTCTGTCTCTTGCTCACAGAGACACAGGCATCCCCTCCATTTAAAAAAAACATTCAATATAAATTTTACCTGAATAAATCTCTTAAAATTTGCCCTGCAGCTTTTCTTCAAATAATTTTGAAAAACAACTAAATAGATTTTGGTAGGTACTGAGAGAGAAGGTTAAATGCTACTGATGCATCCTGGAAAATGTCCACACTGCACTGGTTCAGACTGCAGAACAGTCTTCAGCTTAGAGTCACCACTGTGGGTAAAAATATCAGGTCCAAGCCCAGGCTTTTGGGAGAAGCTGGAGTCGTCGTGAAAATTGTAATGAAAGCATTAAAAGATTTACATTTTCTCCGTGTCCTCCCAACGTCTCAAATTTAAAATTCACATCCATGTGTTTAAATCCCTCCATGGCCTTGCCCCTCCTAATCTCTTTAAACTCCTCTAGCGCTACAGCTCCCAAACTCTCCCGACTCCTCCCTCTGTGCAACCACTTTGTCCAACAATTCGTGGCCGTGCCTTCAGCTGCTTAGTTCCCACACTCTAGAATTCCCTCCCTAAACACTCTTGCCGCTCCATTTCCTTTTCCTACTTTAGGGGCCTTCCTTAAAACCTACCTCTTTTCCAATCTTTTGATCACCTCTCCAGGAAGTAAGATTAATTTGTACAGGAAGTGCATGCTATAAGCAAGATTTTAATAGATATTTACAATAGAAATTTTACCTATTTCCTCGAAAAGGAAAACAGCAAAAGGTTGCAATCTATTTACTAAACTGTTTCTCTACAAACAACTTCATATAAACAGCTACTCCCCTCTTTATCTTTACAAGCTGCAGGAGCTTGTTAAACCTATTTGTCATTCTGTTATTTATTTGATGCAGTCCCACTTCCAGGATTGTTCTCAGTTTGTTCCTTTTTTTGCACCCCTCAACAAGCTGACTAAGCTCCTTAGAAATTCATAACGGCCGGCCTTATTGCAAAAATAACAGGCTGTCATATTTGTAGATGGACAAATCACAAAGTCTGTATATATTTAAAATTGTATCTTTGACTCCCTCTGAAAACTGTTTCCAGGGAAAGAAAGAAAGACTTGCATTTATAATAGCTTCTTTCACGATCTCAGGACATCCCAAAGTGCTTTACAGACTTTTGAAGTGTAGTCACTGTTGTAATGTAGGAAACCCGGCAGCCAATTTACACACAACAAGCTCTCACAATCAGCAATGTGATAATGACCAGATAATCTGTTTCAGTGATGTTGGTTGACGGATAAATATTGGCCAGGACACCGGGAGAACGTCCCTGCTCTTCTTCGAAGTAGTGCCTTGAGATCTTTTATGTCCACTAGAGAGGGCCTCGGTTTAACATCTCATCCAACAGTGCAGCATTCCCTCAGTACTGCACTGGAATGTCAGCCTTGATTTTGTGCTCAAGTCCCTGGAGTGGGACTTGAACCCACAACCTTCTGACTCACAGACAAGAGTACTACCACTGAACCAAGGCTAACGCCTGAGGCAGAAAAATAAACTTTGGAACAAATGAAACAGTACAGGCTGATGCAGCAGAAGTGTCATGTTTTATATATCATGCCTGATTTAAGGGGCGAGCTACCAGACCGATGCAGGACGGATCTGTTTCATATTTACCACAAACACCTTCTGAATAGGTCAGTGAACACTTGTCTTTGAAATTAAGCTGCATCATGTAAAGAGCTTCTGAAACATCTAGGGAGTTCAGCTTCCTCTGATACCTCACTGCTTAACACATTTGCAATGGGCTATCGGAGGAAACAGAACCCCCATCACAGTTAATATTGTCAGTAAAATGCTGCAGTGATCAAACATAGGACTTTACTGATAACACTTTTATTACAAATATGAAGATAGCTTCAAAATAATGTGCTCAAGTATATTACAGACCAAAATAACCTTACCCAATATGGGTGGGTTAGATGTGACTGGAGGCTGGAGACCTGCTCCAGGCCCATATCCAGCTGGTCCAGAGCCTCCATGGGAAGTACTACTTTGGGACTCATTTGCAGTCACATTATTACTGGCACTGGAGACTCCACCTGCATCGGAATCCTCAATATTTCCACCACTGTTGCAACCGGCGCCACATCCTTTCCGTAACCTGAAGAGAACAGTTACAATCAGTTAAAGTCTGTGGATACTTACGTAGAGTTTGTTAAACAAGAGCATGACACCTAGTGACAGGGAGTACTATACTGCAGGGTAGCAGCAGGCTAGGGAAGCATATAGGCTCTTTCCCACAATTCCCAACACACAGATACCCCAGTCTCAACTGAGACACCTGAGTAGGTTCTGAGTACAGAAAACTACTGCACTGCATGATGGCTATTTCAGCTGTGCCCTCATCTAACACTGTATCGTGTAATCTGCGCTCTGGCCTTTGTGTTCTTTCGCCTATTCTCAGTGGAAACCAATTTTGCACCTGTTCATGTCATAATGTTAAAAGTGACGCCACAATTGGACACACACCTTCCACACAGCAAACTGTCTTCTAATTAAAACCATCTGCCTTAGAACCAGCTTCAGTATGTCCCCCCTCCTTTCCCTACCTGAGACTGAGGACAAGTACTACAAATATTTACCCAATTAGAGAAATATTAACACACCTTAATATGAATGCAGAACATTTTACTAATGCTGCAAAGTTTTGGCACTTAAAACTGCCAGATCGGGTACATACAGGCTGGACACACAGTAAAGGTTCCTCTACAGCTGTTATGACACAGTACCTTAACGCTATCCTCAGAGGAGTGCATCTGAGTTATATTGCCAGTTTTGCACTGAAACATTGGTAGCGATGTGTACCTGTGCCAGGCCATGCTCACTATGGGTTCAGATTACCTAGTTCCTAGTTAGCAGAGAAAGAGGAGATTTCATCCAGTCTGGTTGGATTCAAACCCTGTTCTCAAAACAGCAAGTACGTTTGCTAACCCAGTGAGTCGCACCGTCACCAAAATGTATGCACTTTAATTAAAAAATCCTTCTGCATCCCTTAAATTGGCCAGTCATTTTGTTCCTGATACTGAAACATATCTTCACACGTATTGTGAACAAGCTTGAATTGTACAAAAGAGGCAGCACAAACCATTTGAAGGAACCAGCATTATTGTGATTAAAGAACATTGGCAGAAGAATTTCTTTTGGTGAACGTGTGTGTGTTCATCAAGGTGAGGGATGCAACATATTCGCACTTTGAGCACCCACTATAAATATCAAGCACTCCCAGGTCAGTAACAACATGGTGGATGGGGTGCAAAACTTTAAAATTACATTTTTGAAATGAAAAATACATATTTATCTAACCCTATTGAATACAACTCCAATTGAATACAGTCTTTTATACAACTTCTGCATCCATCACCAATAACACGCTCTGAGCTTTGTCACTTATGTATTATGTGATATTTTCAGTTGCTGAACAAAAGTATGTTAAACTCATGAACCAATTTTTACAGTAGCAGTGCAGACACTTACCTGTGCCATGTAGACACAATGAAATTCCTTATGTTTGTGATACTTATGGGTCCTCCCAGGATAGTTTTCAGCTGCTCATGTGTATCAGAGTAGGACGTTGTAAGTGGAGAAACATAAATCGGGTAACCAATTGGCTGGTCACACGAGGAGTTTATCATGTTTCTTAAGGCTTGCTTTGCATTTTGGATACTTCCACGTTCTGGGTTGCGATTTCGCAGGAAGACCAGCTCCTGCTGCTGTCCGGCCCACAATCCCCGCACACATTCTTTGTTCACCTGCACACAAACATGGACAGAGTGTGAAAAACTGGAGCAGAGAGATCACTCATTAAATACTGTTGTTTTTTTTCTCTTCAATTCTGTCACTTTAGTTTGAGGGTCTGATGCTGATGTTGGATGTGGCACAAAGTCAGCATCTCACTTTGACTGTCAAAGTGGCTCTTGTGGTACCAGTGCCATTACATATACTGCACAACTCTGCAGGTTCTGAAACTCAAATCACCTACATGCAAGCGTATGCACATAAATACTTCTGCTGCCACAGATTCAGAGATTCAGAGGTAGTCAGAACCACCAGGATGTGCAGGTAGCATTACCGGGACCACACAATATCTACTGGCACATTGTGAAAGTCAGCTCGAGCAGTCAGCTTCCACCAGTAAGTGGCATCACTTACGGTCAATGAATTCTCCAGCATTGAGACAACTCTTCATTAGTGATATATTAGTTAGCGTCTAATTGGCTGAAACCACCACCAACACAAGGAAACTAGGCTGTATCTGTCACATGCTCATTTAAAAAAATATTTCTTTGAAGCAACCTTTCAAAATTCAAATGCTCTAGGTGATTTATTGAAGTAAAAGAAGGCTGCAGCAAAAGTCTACACAGGCTGTGCAGGTCATATCAAAGAGCATTGGACAGCGCACTGTCCTGTAAACACATGGGACGCTGATCTTTTCAAACATGTGTAACCACCGTCTTTCCCCACTAAAGTTCAAAAAGTAAATGTTATTTTCTTTGACAGGAAACTTTCAACTGACCTCAGTTTCAATTTCCAAAACGGGGTCCCCAGAAGGAGCAACTAAAAACCTTCAAAATGGAGACCCTTATTCAGCTTTTTCATAATGTTTAGATGGGTTTGGTGGAGTTTGTCTGTGAAGCAGTTCAAAGAATCACCATTTTTTTTTTACATAGGAGGTATTCCTATCGGGCAAACAGGAGAAATAACAGGCACCAATTCCCTTGACTTTCCAAGCAGTAGTTCCCCAGATACATTGACTGATACATAGCAACTGGCTGATGTCCATGCATGATGCTTGCTGGTCAGTTAGCCCTCAGGCAACAGTGAAAGCAGCGCTGATTTTATCTCGGATCTCACGCAGCTGGTGGCCACATCTAGATAAATTTACCAGATGTTTTAAGACTGGTGATCAGTAAAATTCAATTTTTTTCTACTGGGTCTTCCTGGGGCCAATAAACCAGCTGCTCGTCAACACCGTAATTTGGTTGTGACGCCTTGACACAAAGTCATTACGCATGCTGCTATCTTCTCTGCAGTGACGTTATGCGTCTCTACCATGTGCACACATGCTGGCCAAAATGTCATAGTCGGTTTGTGCAAGCAGGAATGGTGGCAGTGCAGGAAGACCCGTTGCACATTACAAACGTGAATGCAAGAGTGTGGCGTGGTTAGCTCACTCTCCCAAAGACTGGGCTGTAATAAAATAACTTTGGGATAAAACCATTGCCAGGGAGGGCAGGAGCAGTGGCGACATAGGCACCTTTTTTTTAATATACTGAAACCCATGAATCCATTAATTGGCCAGGACTCCAAACCGGTCTGAATCATAAGGCAGCTTTATACTGCTAGAAGCACTGTCGACGGCAAACAAGGAGTTATCCTGTTGTCAACAGCACGCTTTGATATAAATCTGGCCTTTGGAGAGCCGACTGCATCAGAGACCCACCTTTTTGTGATTTTCACAAGTCGTTTAAACATGAACCCACAGATCCAGATTCCCTCCCTTTTAGCAGTGGGAATCACAAGACTCCAGTCTTATTTCAGAAAAGGCATGAAGAAGTGTAAAAGTTGAAGAACGACATATGGAGGTTGTGGGTCTTGTTTGCGCACCGCTCCACCAGGAGCACTTCTGTAAATGTGAGACAACTCCAGGCCAATGCTGAGTCCCGAGTTTGGAGCATTTAGTTTCAAAAACAAGCAGTGCAATTAGCAAAATCAATATACATGCCCACTGTGTGTTGGTCACATTAAACCAGGTATGGGGATTGGGGGAGGGGGTGGGGGGTGCAGAAAGAGACTCTCTCGTCCACCAGAATGTCACCAAACTTAAGAGCTCTCTGAGGATTTTGATCTTGATTATATTTTGGTCAAATGTAAACAGTCTATTCAAAGCTGTTGCCATCCGCCACTGCAGCGGAACAGGATTAGAAAAGCCTCCTCTCCAGCTCTTTTAACACCTAAGTAATTATCTAGTAAATGGCATCTAACATTCTTCACAAGGCAGCTTGTGTTAGGAATTATGAATCACATTAATCATTCACATCAACTTCATGACGATATGAGATGACCACAAACTGTGTAAGGTGCATCCACAACTAGATTGGTATTGAGAATAAATGTATATCTGCGGAATTTGTAAAGAAAACCTAACTGTGACATACTATAAAAATTCACAATGTGTTTAAAATCCAGGTTTGCGGGTCACCCAGGGCCACTGGTTTGCGGGTCACCCAGGGCCACTGGTTTGCGGGTCACCCAGGGCCACTGGCTTCCTGGTTATTGAGGACTGCTGACTTAACGGTCACTGAGGGCAACTCCTCTTATTACTTTACTCAGAGGTTTCCTTACATATATACCACTTACACCATACCAGGTAAAGGGCAACAGATTCACAACCTCTCTCTCCACAGGGGAGGTGAATCTCATACAGGCTATACTTTTTTAAACTGGTGACTTTGACAATAAAAACAACTTTAAAAAAAATTAATTGCAGCTGCAAACTTCATGAGCTACTTTCTAATATCTAGGTTACCAGCAGGGTCCTGTGGTGCACCTGTTTAAATGCTACACTCTAAGGTGTGCAACTGAAAATTAATAGGCTATAGAGTGAAATGGACTTTCTGGGCAGTACTATACTACGTGCATCAAACCTCCATGGTTGCACAATGCCCACAGTGAATTCAAGCACCTAATATAATAATGCAACTTTAAAGCAATGTACCTTAATGACTCGGAAGCTGAGATATCGTTTGTTCAGCATGATGATTTTATATTCATTGGTCCCGTCATCCATAACATGTCGCAGAGCCAACAGTGAGGGAGAGTTGGAGAGCACCGCACTTCGCCAGGCTGGGTCTCCTTCATGAGCTATGACCAAGTTCTGCTCATGGGATGTTATGGCATCAAACAACACCGCCGGGTCATCATATTCATCGGGTGAGGTGAAGTGATCCTGTAGACATAAACAGGAAACTCTTTGGTTTTGGAAATCATTGAAATGATGAATAAAATTACTGCCTGGTTAGCGAAGGGGCTAGGATTGAAAAGAGCAGCAAAGTCCAGTATTTTTTTGTTCCCCCTTGTCTATTCAAAAAGAACAACCCTTCGTGTTTTCCTCAATGGAGGCCCACCAGTCTAGTAGTAGATGGTGTGTTGCTTCATATGGCCCAGAGTGGCTCCATTGACTGCAGCGGGGGTTGCAACTTCAGGCCAGCCTGGGAGCCATTCTGGATGTACCTACTCCTATAAGAACATGCTAACAATTGGATATCCAAAGCAGTGACCTGCACCCCAATCAATGGAGCCATTCTGGGGCGTGCTGAGCTCCTCCCCGTCAGCCATGCCACCGAAGCTGCGTATTAGAAGGCAATCCAATATGGCTGGTCTTCTGCTGGGGTGGAAAAATTAACACATTTTTAATCTAGGTTCATTTTTCTCAATTTTCTTTTGAATAGACAATATGGGAATCATCTTGAACAAAATGTCCTTCCCCTTTAAGTACTTGTTCTACTCTCCAAAAGCTCAAATGTTTTTTTTTAAATCATAAAAATAGAGTACCTATACATTAAAAGTATTGCTATTGTCTTTAATGGAGGCTTAGGGTTTCTGAATTTTATGTGGGTGAAGAAAATCCCCCAAGTTAACATCTTTGTAAACAGTTTTACCAGCATATTTAGCACCATTTACAGCATCATTAAAATCCCATAAAACAGTATGGGGCTTCAAAGAAAGCACATTATGAATAAACGAATTGTATAGTACTTTAAATTTTATTAAAAAAGGACAGGATAAATTTGCGTTAATAAATAAGATTCAGGGTTATTAGTTCTAGTAAGGAACCTGATTGGAGATTTGAAAGGGTCGGCTAAATTGACCAATGGTCGCCTCCTGCTCAAAACATTATTGTGCTTTAAAAACGTTTTACTGCAACCGAGAATATACCAGGAAACTTAGAGTAGTGGACACAGTTAATGGTTCAACGAGTAAAACTTTGTAGTGGATTGCAGATCTCCTTACTGTATCTATTATTTGAGTCAGTTTTTAAAATATTTAACCAAACCTAGCCTATTCATCAGTGCTTAACTTGTAATATTTCCCAGCCTGCAATTCTTAAAAAATGCACACCATTGAGAGCTTGCAACTCTTCCAGAATCATGAATTTCAAATATAACCAACTGCAATTCCTCTAAATGATTACTGGGAACCAGGGGCTCAATTCTGCAAAAGTTGCAACATAATTTATCAGTACAGCTCAATTGAGTACATCCGCATTGTGTGGCTAAAATATTGTCCGCTCACACAGCTAAGGATTTATGTGGTAGACTTGAAGTCAGGATCCTGAATAGTTACAAGCAAATTAAAATTGCCTATTACTCTGCACCTCTAATTTCTGAGGAATAAGCTCCATGTTTCACTGCAAACAGCTGCATCTGTTCTAGCTACTGGAGGCAGTTATACATCAGTTATGTGGAGAACAGTGTGCAGTAAAGAGTAGATAACTGCAACATCGCTGTGTAAATCATGGATAAATTGGGACAAAGTAACCAGAGTCCTGCTGTTTGCCTTGGTATTGATTTAATGTCTTAATAGTGTTTGGATTTTACAGAAAAGTCCACCCACCCGGCACCCCCCGAAATAATTGGTTAATTATCCCTATATCTTAAGTCCATCTGAATTCACTTCTCCGGTGGGCGGACGGTCTATCTGACTTCCTCTAAACCCTTGCTGGCTGGTCACTAGGGTGCACTGAACAATGAGGACAACCCACCCAATTTTGCTTCTCTCCTGTGGGAGCTGCTGTGGCCTCCACCTGGTGAATCTTAAACTGTGAACAGAATGGGGGCAGTGGGAAGGCAGGTGTCAAACAGGTTAGCTTCTCTTTTCATTATAGTGTGCCTGAGTGCTCCAACATGCAGTGAACCACAAGATTATTTTATTTTGAGAGTTAAGTAAGTGTTTGAAGAATTGTTTGCCCATATACCAGTAGTTAAAGTAATTCACTGTGTGAAGCACTCGGAGTCGTTTAGATGTGACAAGGCACTATATAAATAAATCTTTATCTTCTTTATCCATATAATGCTGAAGATAAGCAAGAAGTTACTGACTGCAGTAAAAAGAAATGTGCAATCCCAAACTACAACACTGTCTTGTAGAACAGTGCCCCATAAAATTTCACGAAGGGCTGCCTTCGAGATTTGTAAGGAAATACCCTGTAAACTGCCTGAGGATACCCATACAATATGGAGTTCAGCTGTTGAACTGAGTGCTGGGAAGTCAACACTTACTTTTAAAATTAAGTTGTACAATACAATATGGGCCTATGTGCATCCTAAACAGCAAAAGCAGCATGCTATAGTCATAACTAAGTGATCCTACCAACAACAGATCAGGTCAAAGCTCGACAGTCCTGCCAGATCAAGTCGTGGATTATAACCTCAAACTCTGGTCACCACTATAGTTAATACTCAGCATCCATTAGTGCTGATTTACAGTAATACAATTAATTGCCCGCGTAACCTTTGTTACTTGCTTTGTTAAGTAACATTGACCATTAATGATTTGCTGCTCAACTGCTATGTAGCTCTGATTACATCTATGCATGTCTATCAAGAGTTTATGTAACCAATTTTAACTTTAAGTTGTGACTTGGAACCAATAGTGTTTAGTATAAAACTCTTGGGGCCCGATATTAGGAGGGTGGCGGGTTCGCAGCAGGGGGGGGGTCGACTGGGCACGTGGGTAACACGCCCAGTGAAATCGGGTTGCTCCGCACGCAATCGCAGGCTAATTGAAGCCACTTACCTGTGCTTCCTGGTTCCGCGCTGGAAAGCTGCGCAGCGGGCGGACTGCGCACCCGCATCACAGGCTGTCAGCTGGAGGAGCCCTATTTAAAGGGGCAGTCCTCCACTGACTGATGCTGCAGAAAATAGGAAAAATTACAGCATGGAGCAGCCCAGGGGGAAGGCTGCTCCCAGGTTTAATGATGCCTCACTCCAGGTCTTATTGGATGGGGTGAGGAGGAGGGGGAGGACAGAGATCTTCCCCCCCCGGCGGGCAGGAGGAAGTGGCCTGCCTCTGCCACCAAGAAGGCCTGGCTCGAGGTGGCAGAGGAGGTCACCTGCACCACCGACATATCGCCCACCTGCATACAGTCTAGGAGGCGCTTCAATGACCCAAGTAGGTCAGCCGAAATGAGTACACTTACTCATTCCCCTACACTCCGTCTGCCACATCACCGCCCCCACCCCACATCTCCTTCTGCACTGCCAACACTACTCTGTCACATCACCCCTCACACCCACTCAAAGGTCATCCTCATCTTACCTGCACTTACTCACCTCTCCAGTACTCATCCCACCACTACCGACGTGCCCAGTCGACCCCCCGCTGCAAACCCGCCACCCTCCTAATATCGGGCCCCAAGAGTTTTATACTAAACACTATTGGTTCCAAGTCACAACTTAAAGTTAAAATTGGTTACACAAACTCTTGATAGACATGCATAGATGTAATCAGAGCTACATAGCAGTTGAGCAGCAAATCATTAATGGTCAATGGTCATTAACAAAGCAAGTAACAAAGGTTACGCAGGCAATTAATTGTATTACTGTAAATCAGCACTAATGGATGCTGAGTATTAACTCAACCCAATCCTCATACAATCTCATGGCTCTACCTCATACTCACCCTCTCGTGCCTCTTTTTCACGGTCAGCCTAACTAAAGCTGCCACTACCTGTGCTGCAGCCACAGGGCATGCATCACATATGTGCAGTAGGAAGCGTAAGGCAAACGTGTCGTGAGCATGAAGGGGATGCACAAGGGTGTTTGAGGGTTTGTCATGGTTTTTACTTATATTTGATGTCTGATCAACTCACATTACATATTATATTGTCACACTACTGCCACGTCTTTGCGAATCTCGTCTGGTTTGTGCAATAATGCCCTTTCCTGAGGATCACAATGAAGACCCACAACTGATGCCACCCATTGTGTCACTGCAGAGTGGGTGTAGGTGTATTTCCAGGGCTTTTTTGTGCAGACGACTGAGAGACGACTGCGATGTCCCCGATGGCACCCTGGAAGGATGCGAAGGAGAAGTTGTTGAGGGCAGTGGTGACTTTGACAGCGACAGGTAAGAAGATGGTGCTTGGGCCAGCCGGGAGCAGCTCGGCATGAAGGAGGCTGCAGATGTCCACGACGACATGTCGAATGACTCTGAGCCTCCATGTGCACTGCTGCTCAGAGAGGTCTAGGAAGTTGAGCCTCGGTCTGTAGATCCTGGGGCGAGGGTAGTGCCTTCTGCGATGTATCTCTCTCTGCAGTTGCCCTCCCTCCTGCTGTGCAGGTGGATGTGTCACAGCACTGTGTTGTGGGGCTCCACGTGTCAGAAGTGGACGGCGTGGATGGCGAGGCTGGTGATGCTGTTTGTTTTCTGAGGAGGTCATGACTGCAGCTACGGTGGCCCTCATCCGGAAGATGTACATTTGAGGGGGTCCGCAAGGTAGGTACATGTCTCTGGACACCGGGGTAAGTGTGGAAGTTTGTGAATTTTATTGTTTGGAGGAGGGTGGTGGAGGCCAAACTTTGACCAAAGTGACAGAGTGGCCTCCTGCAATGAGTGAGGGTCTCCCCACCGCACCA
This sequence comes from Heptranchias perlo, assembly GCF_035084215.1. NCBI lineage: Eukaryota > Metazoa > Chordata > Chondrichthyes > Hexanchiformes > Hexanchidae > Heptranchias > Heptranchias perlo. The sequence goes on from NC_090334.1 coordinate 17,644,308, forward strand.
GTCAAATGGACCTTTGCAGCTGCCACAGGCTGATGGCTACAACACGTCCATTTCAACTGGGAGTGTTTCTCCCAGTATGGGAAACAGTCTCAGTTGTTTGGAAAATCCCACCCATCCTAAAATATCATGTTAATCAGGTCTGTAAACGACCTGAAGTACCTAAATAATTACCTTAAGTGGCATCCCGTCGGCTTTAATTGCCGGCAGGAGTCCCACACGCGCATGTCAGCGCATCACTGGGGAACCCGGAAGTGGGTGGGTTGGAGCCGGGCTCCGGACCCGCCCTGGATAGCCCCGATTTTCGCAGCCCCCCCTCCCCCGCCACGAACGCACCCGCTCGGGGGTGCGAAAATCGAGCCCTTGATCTGGCAAGAAAGAGTTCATTAACTCACTCAGCAGCTTGAGGGTATCCTAATCGAGGGTTAGTGAGTTAAACCTATTTTGATCCAACTGGCTATTGTAAGGCGGTTCGGTGAACCGAGTCAGGCCTCATACATCCTTAGACCTGCGCTAAGAGGTAAATTCTCAAATGGTTCCTTAGTAAAGAGTTAACGGAGATAATTAAGGATATTTCTGGTTCCTCAGCATATATTTATCAGGATATTAAAACTCAGCTTTCTTAGCCTGTAGGCCGCTGCTTGAAACTTTTCTACAGTAAGTTACAAAAGTGGTCACTTGCACATTCATTAGAGTTTTACCTGATGGAGTTTAAGGGACATTCGTATTCCAGGGACTACCACTTTCCGCAGCAACTCCATATCAGCAAATATCCATTCGTCTCGAACAGAGGAAATTCGAAAATCTCCCTTGAATAGTGCATGGAGGCCATACAGGAAGGACTCTAGGTTACTGAAAGAAAACATGTTCGTTATTAATCATCTGTCAAAGTTGACAAGCTGTAAAAAAAAAACTCTATCAATAAATCTAACTGAAAGTAAGCATTGGAGCACCAACATTCAGCACCACTGAGTGAAAGAACATGGACTAAATTCCTCCTTCCTATCGAGCTCCTCATTGCAGCTGCATTGTTGTGCACAGCCCAAGAAAATCAGACAGGGAGTTTCCGCTGCTACTCCCGTATGCCTCCAGGAAGCTGTACCCCTGCCTTCTCAGCTATGGAAAATGAGTATCCAATACTGGCTCAAGGGGAAGGGGGTTTGGAAGGAAGGTTAATGCAAGGTTAGGATAAGAGGCAGATACTTGAGAATGCTTATGTTTCAACAGTGAGTGCTGATGACAACTGTGGGAACTGACTGGGAGGAGTTGCATGGTCTGGCAGGTATTAAAAGGGAAATAAAAACAGAAAATGTAGAAAGTACAAAGCTGGTCCATCAGGATCTGAAAAGATGGAAGTCAGGTTAAAGTTTTGGAATGTACACCTTTTGTGGGTGTAGAGGTTCTCTCAGAATTCAGGGGGGAGTGTAGTGTCTATGAGGTGTTTTTCCTTTGGAGTTCAAGCAAACTCCTTGCAGATGATATTGACCATCAACTTGATTATATTAACCATCCTTTCTCTTTTCAGATTTCAAAGATCTGCTTTATATTTCTAACATTTTCTGTTTTTATTTCATATTACTCGTTTCTTTTTATTTCAGGTATTAAAAGGAGATAAATGAACACAATGAAAGTTATGTAAATTGCTTAGATGCAGACTTTTTAAATGGAGCAGGCATTCAGTGAAGGCGTGAAGAGCAGGGGAATGGGACTAACTGGATTACTCTTACAAAGAGCAGGCAAGGCTCAATGGGCCGAATGGCCTCCTTCTGTGCTGTAACCATTCCATGATTCTATGTGAAATACTAAGATCATGGACATATATGTAATACGGTCTGGTTAACACGAACCTCGCGTCAGCATTTTGGAATTTCCCCTCGGAAGAGACTGTGCAGTAAGGCCTTGTTGTAAAGTCTTATTTCCTTTATAGCAAAATCATAAGACATAAGAGATAGGAGCAGAAGTAGGCCATTCGGCCCCTCGAGCCTGCTCTGCCATTTAATGAGATCATGGCTGATCTGAATTTTACCTCAACTCCACTTTCCCGCTTTTTCCCCATATCCTTTGACTCCCTTGCTGATCAAAAATTTATCTAACTCAGCCTTGAATGTATTCAATGACTCAGCCTCCACAGCTTTTTGGGGTAAAGAATTCCAAAGATTCACGACCCCCTGGATCTCCTCTCATTCTTCTAAACTCCAATGAGTATAGGCCCAACCTGTTCAATCTTTCCTCATAAGACAACCCTTCGATACCCGGAATCAACCTAGTGAACCTTCTCTGAACTGCCTCCAATGCAGGTATGTCCTTCCTTAAATAAGGGCACCAGAACTGTACGCATTACTCCAGGTGTGGTCTCACCAGCACCCTGTACAGTTGTAGCATGACTTCCCTGCTTTTATACGACATTCCCCTAGAAATAAAGGCCAATATTCCGTTTGCCTTCTGGATTACCTGCTGCTCCTGTATGCTGACATTTTGTGTTTCATGTACGAGGACACCCAGATCCCTCTGTGCCGCAACATTTTGTAGTATTTCTCCATTCAAATAATATTTTGCTTTTTTATTTTTCCTCCCAAAGTGGATGACTTCACACTTTCCCACATTATATTCCATCTGCCAAATTTTTGCCCATTCGCTTAACCTGTCAATATCCCTTTGCAGACACTTTGGGCCCGATATTACCATGGCGGCGGGGGGTCGATTGGGCGTGTGGATAACGCGCCCGGTGAAATCAGTCTGCCCCGCGGGCAATCGCAGGCTGATTGAATCCACTTACCTCTTGTTCCGGATTCCCCACTGCTGAGCTGCGCGGCGGGCGGACTGCGCATGCGCAGTAAGGTCTGTCAGCTGGAGGAGCTCTGTTTAAAGGGGCAGTCCTCCACTGACTGATGCTGCAAGAAATAGGAAAAAATACAGCATGGAACAGCCCAGGGAGAAGGCTGCTCCCAGGTTTAATGATGCCTCACTCCAGGTATCATTGGATGGGGTGAGGAGGAGGGGGAGGACAGAGATCCTCCCCCCGGCGGGCGGGAGGAAGCGGCCTGACTCTGCCACCAAGGAGGCCTGGCTCGAGGTAGCAGAGGAGGTCACCTGCACCACCAACATATCGTGCGCCTGCATACAGTGCAGGAGGCACTGCAATGACCTAAGTAGGTCAGCCAAAGTGAGTACACTTACTCATTCCCCTACACTCCGTCTGCCACATCACCGCCCTCACCCCACATCTCCTTCTGCACTGCCAACACTACTCTGTCACATCACCCCTCATACCCACTCAAACCTCATCCTCATCTTACCTGCACTTACTCACCTCGCCAGTACTCATCCTGCCACTACCACTCAACCCAATCCTCATACAATCTCATGGCTCTATCTCATACTCACCCTCTCATGCATCTCTTTCACAGTCAGCCTCACTCAACCTGCCACTACCTGTGCTGCAGCCACAGGGCATGCATCACATATGTGCAGTAGGAAGCGTAAGGCAAACGTGTCGTGAGCATGAAGGGGATGCACAAGGGTGTTTGAGGGTTTGTCATGGTTTTTACTTATATTTAATTTCTGAGCAACTCACCTCACATATTATATTGGCACCACTACTGTCACGTCTTTGCGAATCTTGTCTGGTTTGTACAATAATGCCCTTTCCTGAGGATCACTATGAAGACCCACACCTGATGCCACCCATTGTGTCACTGCAGAGTGGGTGTAGGTGTATTTGCAGGGCTTTTTTGTGCAGACGACTGAGAGACGTCTGCGATGTCCCCGGTGGCACCCTGGAAGGATGCGAAGGAGAAGTTGTTGAGGGCAGTGGTGACTTTGACAGCGACAGGTAAGAGGATGGTGCTTGGGCCAGCCGGGAGCAGCTCGGCATGAAGGAGGCTGCAGATGTCCACGACTACATGTAGAGTGATTCTGAGCCTCCGTGTGCACTGCTGCTCAGAGAGGTCCAGGAAGCTGAGCCTCGGTCTGTGGACCCTGTTGCGAGGGTAGTGCCCTCTGCGAAGCATCTCTCTCTGCGGTTGGCCTCCCTCCTGACGTGCAGGTGGATGTGTCACAGCACTGTGTTATGGAGCTCCACGTGTCAGAGGTAGACGGCGTGGCCGGCGAGGCTGGTGATGCTGTTCGCCCTCCGAGGAGGTCATGACTGCAGCTACGGCGGCCCCCATCCGGAAGATGTACATCTGAAGGGGTCCGCAAGGTAGGTACATGTGTCTGGACACCGGGGTAAGTATGCAAGTTGGTGAATTTTGTTGTTAGGTGGAGGGTGGTGGAGGCCAAACTTTGTCCAAAGTGACAGAGTGGCCTCCTGCAATGAGTGAGGGTCTCCCCCCCACCACCTGTCAAATGGACCTTTGCAGCTGCCACAGACTGATGGCTGCAACACATCCATTTCAACTGGGAGTGTTTCCCCCAGTACGGGAAACAGTCCCAGTTATTTGTAAAATCCCACCCCTCTTAAAATATCACGTTAATCAGGTCTCTAAACGACCTGAAATACCTAGATAAATACCTTAAGTGGCACCCCACCGGCTTTAATTGCCGGCAGGAGCCCCACATGCGGGGGCTGCGCGCGCATGTCAGCGCGTCAGTGGGGAACCCGGAAATGGGGCGGGTTGGAGCCGGGCACCCGACCCGCCCCGGGATTTCCCAATTTTCGTAGCCCCCCCCCGCCAGGAATGCACCCGATTGCGGGTGCGAAAATAGAGCCCTTTGTGTCCTCATCGCAACTTGCTTTTCCACCTATCTTTGTATCATCAGCAAATTTGGCCACAAGACACTCTGTTCCTTTATCCAAGTCATTGATATACATTGTGAATTGTTGAGGCCCCAGCACCGATCCCTGCGGCACCCCACTAGTTACAGATTGCCATTTTGAAAATGACCATTTTATCCCGACTCTTTGGCTAACTAACAGAAAACAATCTCTATCCATGCCAGTATATTACCCCCAACACCATGAGCTCTTATCTTGTGCAGTAATCTTTTACGTGGCATCTTAATGAATGCCTTTTGGAAATCCAAATATACTGCATCCATTGGTTCCCCTTTATCCACCCTGCCCGTTACTTCCTCAAAGACCTCTAATAAATTTGTCAGACATGATTTCCCCTTCATAAAACCATGTTGACTCTCCTTGATTGTAATATGAGTCTCCAAATGTCCTACTACTACTTCTTTAATAATGGATTCTAGCATTTTCCCAATGGCAGATGTTAGGCTAACTGGTCTATAGTTATCTGCTTTCTGTCTCACTCCCTTCTTGAATAGGGGTGTTACGTTTGCGGTTTTCCAATCCGCTGGGACCTTTCCAGAATCTAGTGAATTCTGGAAGATTACAACCAATGCATCCACTATCTCTGTAGCCACTTTCTTTAAGGCCCTCGGATGCAAGCCTTCAGGTCCAGGGGACTTGTCAGCCTTTAGACCCATTAGTTTACCTAGTACTTTTTCTCTAGTGATCGTGATTGTTTTTAGTTCCTCCCTCTCCTTTGCTCTTGATTTTCTACTATTATTGGTATGTTTTTAGTGTCTTCTACTGTGAAGATAGATACAAAATATCTGTTCAATTCCTCTGCCATTTCCTTGTTTTCCATTATTATTTCCCCAGTCTCATCCTCTAAGGGACCAATTTTTACTTTAGCTACCCTCTTCCTTTTTATATACTTGTAGAAGCCTTTACTGTCAGTTTTTATATTTCTTGCTAGTTTACTCTCAATTTATTTTTTCCCTCTTTATTATTCTTTTAGTCATCCTTTGCAGGTTTTTAAAGCTTTCCCAATCTTCGGGCTTACCAGTAATCTTTGCCATGTTGTATATGCTTTTTCTTTTAACCTGATACCATCCTTGACTTCCTTAGTTAGCCATGGTTGGTTCACCCTTTTTGTGGAGTCTTTCCTCCTCACAGGGATATATTTTTGTTGCGAGTCATAAAATATATTTTTAAATGTTTGCCACTGCTTATCCACCATCATACCATCTGATCTGTTTACCCAGTCCACTTTAGCCAATTCGTCCTCATTCCTTTATAACTGCCCTTATTTAATTTTAATACATTAGTTTCAGACCCAAGATCCTTGCTCTCAAACTGGATGTGAAATTCTATCGTGTTATGATCACTGCTTCCCAAGGGATCCTTTACTTTAGTTCATTAATTAATCCTGTTTCGTTACGCATCACCAGATCCAAAATGGCCTGTTCCCTGGTTGGTTCTCCGACGTTTTGATCTAAGAAACAGTCCCTAATACACTCCATGAACTCCTCCTCAGGGCTACTTTTGCCAATTTGATTTGTCCAATCTCTGTGAAAGTTAAAATCGCCCATGATTATTGCATTACCTTTTTTTACAAGCCCCCCCTTATTCCTGATTTATATTTTGCCCTACAGTGTAGCTACTGTTAGAGGACCTATATACTACTCCCACCAGTGATTTCTTTCCCTTGCTATTTCTTACCTCCACCCAAATTGATTCGACCTCTTGATCTTCTGAGCCAACTCAAACTCTATTGAATCACTAGAGGAACTCTAATCTCTAGGATGAGCCTTTGATATGCAGGAAACCAGAGTATGCACAGATTTTAGCATGGTTTCCCCATAATCATGAAGCAACAATCGTGACAAAAATAGAACTTTCTTCCGGTGAGATATCTATATCTGGTATATGTATCATTTTGAAGTTGTGGTAAACCTAAGATTGGAAAACCTCGGCTAAGGTGTGGTGGGAACCTGTAAGCCACTTACTAGGATCAGATATAAATGTTAGACCAGTGATAGGCTCAAGAATAAGTAAGGTTAAGAATAAAGACATAGGTTTCAGTTCATAAGAGACTTGGACTGCTTATGGAAACTGCCATCCAGCAGTGTAGACAAAGAAAAGGTTTTGGGGGAAATCCCGAACTGTAACAACAGCCATTAAAAAGTGAATTTGGCCAAGTGCCATGAGACGTTAATCCTTTTTTTTAAAAAAGGGGCAAAATTGTTAAAACTGGGGCATGGAGGGTTGGTACAGCACTTCATTAGATGGCCTCAGATGAGACTGGGAGCCAATAGTGAGCAATCACTGTAGGGACCCTGCATCTTGCAACTCCATTAATCAGCACAACCTTCACAAACACAAAATGCCAGTAGGTCTTGTTGAAGTCACACCTTAAATCTATTAAGTTGTTCGCATTACTGTCTTTGTCTCCTAATTACCACATTTGGAAGCAAGCCGAGGAATAGGTAATAAATGTTATAATCCTGCTGGCTGGTGAAGCTTATCAAATATTTATCAGTACAACTACTGTATGATGCCTGTGGCTTAGGTCTCCAGGAGTGTGAGATTGCATTCAGATGGAGTCTTCAAACCCCAAAGACAGAAAAATGCATTTGGTACTCATAATTCCAGCATTAGTGTGCAATCCACCATCCATCGATTTGTCAAAGTGAGCGAGTACCTGGACATGTGGTGGGAAGCTGTCCCGAGAGCTCTCCTCCCCAACACACTGAGCCCATAACACAGAATCACCAATGCAGAGTCTCTGTCTGAAGATAGAGGCTGAAAAATAAAAAAAACAAACGATCAGGATCTGCATCATATAAATTCACAGCCCATCACACTGCCTCACTCAGCAAGTTATTTCTGTCACCATGGTGCTTTTTAATCATCAGCAAACATTAACATAAGGTGAAAAGAAAAAAAGAATTACCCTTCAGTCTCACAACAGGATTTCCTATTATTGAGCTACATCCTGCTGGAATGTGCAAAGAAGTGAGTGTCTCTCATGGGGTTATTAAAGGACAATTTTTTTGGCTAAGTATACATATTAATATTGGATGTATTGTACTGTGTTTATGTATTGTCTGATATTCCATTGCGCATCTACCTACATATCTTTATTGTATATAATTATTTAACATTAGTGGCGATAAAGCTTTGAACCTTCCCCTTCCAATTTATACTTCTACATATGACCCTGAGATTTGTTACTTTTGGAGCTTTTTTGAAAATTACATTGAAATATCCATTAATCTTATACTTCAAGATGAAATGAATACCCATAATAAAGACTTTAGGAAAAATACACTGGTTTGGTAATTTCCCTACTGGTCACATAATCTGGCCAATGGACTGCTGTATGCTGCAATCTGAAGCACTCAGTGATCAGCCAATTGAAGGTGTACTATCCCTGTGCAGACTAGGCCTCTGGTACTCTGTACCCAAGGTGTGCCACAAACTACTCCACGAATGAGTGTCGCTGAGTTCAAATAGCCACTGGGTGTGCAACTCAAACCTGGGTCTCTGAAAGGGAGTACAATCCTCATACAACAGAGTCAACAGGTTAGACACTTTAAAACATTTCTATCTCTGCATAATTTATTAAAAATCTTATATGTTTGTGGACTGGAGGACTGCAAATGTTATGCCCCTGTTCAAAAAAAGGGGAGAGAGATAAACTCGGCAACTACAGGACAGTCAACCTAACATCGGTGGTGGGAAAACCTTGAGACACAATAATCCAGGACAAAATTAATTGGCACTTGGAAATGTATGGGCTCATAATTGAAAGTCAGCACGGATTTGTTAAAAGCAAATCATGTTTGACCAACTTGATTGAGTTCTTTGATTAAATAATTGAGAGGGTTGATGAGGTTGATGTGTATATGGGCTTTCAAAAGGTGTTTGATAAAGTACCACACAATGGACACGTTAGCAAAGTTGAAACCTGTGGAATTAAAGGGACAGTGGCAGCGTGGATGCGAAATTGGCTAAGGGCCAGAAAGCAGAGTGTAGTGGTGAACGGTTGTTTTTCAAACTGGAGGAAACTTTACAGTGGTGTCCCCCAGTATTAGGACCACTGCTCTTTTTGATGTATATTAATTTTCTTTTTTTTTATTCGTTCGTGGGATGTGGGCGTCGCTGGCAAGGCCAGCATTTATTGCCCTTCCTTAATTGCCCTTTGTAAACAATTTTACAACACCAAGTTATAGTCCAGCAATTTTATTTTAAATTCACAAGCTTTCGGAGGCTTCCCCCTTCGTCAGGTGAACGATGTGAAATGAAATCCTCGAAATGAAATCGCATTTATAATTCACAGAACAATGCTTGGTGAGTACAGACAGTTTTTTCAACTGCCCGTTGCCAAGGCAATCAGTGTGCAGACAGACAGGTGTTACCTGCCAGGTCTCACAGAATATACAAATCACCAAAAAAAAACAACAAACAAAAAAAAAACAGAGATAGAGAGGTAGAAACATAGAAAAGACAGCAACTGACCCGTTATATTAAAAACAGATAACATTTGTTCGCTGGTGGGGTAACGTGTAGCGTGACATGAACCCAAGATCCCGGTTGAGGCCGTCCTCATGGGTGCGGAACTTGGCTATCAATTTCTGCTCGACGATTTTGCGTTGTCGTGTGTCTCGAAGGCCGCCTTGGAGAACGCTTACCCGAAGGTCGGTGGATGAATGTCCATGACTGCTGAAGTGTTCCCCGACTGGGAGGGAACCCTCCTGTTTGGCGATTGTTGCGCGGTGTCCGTTCATCCGTTGTCGCAGCGTCTGCATGGTCTCGCCAATGTACCATGCTCTGGGGCATCCTTTCCTGCAACGTATGAGGTAGACAACGTTGGCCGAGTCACAGGAGTATGAACCATGCACCTGGTGGGTGGTGTCCTCTCGTGTGATGGTGGTATCTGTGTCGATGATCTGGCATGTCTTGCAGAGGTTACCGTGGCAGGGTTGTGTGGTGTCGTGGACGCTGTTCTCTTGAAAGCTAGGTAATTTGCTGCGAACGATGGTCTGTTTGAGGTTGGGTGGCTGTTTAAAGGCGAGTAGTGGAGGTGTGGGGATGGCCATAGCGAGGTGTTTGTCCTCATTGATGACATGTTGAAGGCTGCGGAGAACATGGCGTAGTTTCTCCGCTCCGGGGAAGTACTGGACGACAAAGGGTACTCTGTTGGTTGCGTCCCGTGTTAGTCTCCTGAGGAGGTCTATGCGATTTTTTGCTGTGGCCCGTCGGAACTGTCGATCGATGAGTCGAGCGTCATATCCCGTTCTTACTAGGGCGTCTTTCAGCGTCTGTAGGTGTCCATCGCGTTCCTCCTCGTCTGAGCAGACCCTGTGTATTCGCAGGGCCTGTCCATAGGGGATGGCCTCTTTGACGTGGTTAGGGTGGAAGCTGGAAAAGTGGAGCATCGTGAGGTTGTCCGTGGGCTTGCGGTAGAGTGAGGTGCTGAGGTGCCCGTCTTTGATGGAGATTCGTGTGTCCAAGAAAGAAACTGATTCTGAGGAGTAGTCCATGGTGAGCTTGATGGTGGGATGGAACTTGTTGATGTTATCGTGTAGTCTCTTCAGTGATTCCTTGCCGTGGGTCCATAGAAAGAAAATGTCGTCGATGTATCTGGTGTATAGTGTTGGTTGGAGGTCTTGTGCAGTGAAGAAGTCCTGCTCGAACTTGTGCATGAAAATGTTGGCGTATTGGGGTGCGAATTTGGTCCCCATGGCTGTTCCGTGTGTTTGGGTAAAGAACTGGTTATCGAAGGTGAAGACATTGTGATCCAGGATGAAACGGATGAGTTGTAGGATGGCGTCTGGAGATTGGCTGTTGTTGGTGTTGAGTATTGATGCTGTCGCAGCGATGCCGTCATCGTGGGGGATACTGGTGTAGAGTGCCGAGACGTCCATCATGGTGAGAAGTGTTCCTGGTTCAACTGGTCCGTGGGTACTGAGTTTTTGTAGGAAGTCTGTAGTGTCGCGACAGAAGCTGGGGGTTCCCTGTACGATGGGTTTCAGGATGCCCTCGATGTATCCAGAGAGGTTCTCACACAGGGTTCCGTTGCCTGATACGATAGGACGTCCGGGTGTGTTGGCTTTGTGTATCTTTGGGAGGCAGTAGAAGTCTCCCACGCGGGGAGTACGTGGGATGAGAGTGCGTAGGATGCTTTGAAGGTCTGGATCGAAGGTCTTGATCAGTTTGTTGAGCTGGTGGGTGTTGAACTGGACAACCAGGAACACTACAGACGGTTACCCGCAGACCCGACCAAAGAACACACCCACCAGCTCAACAAACTGATCAAGACCTTCGATCCAGACCTTCAAAACATCCTACGCACTCTCATCCCACGTACTCCCCGCGTGGGAGACTTCTACTGCCTCCCAAAGATACACAAAGCCAACACACTCGGACGTCCTATCGTATCAGGCAACGGAACCCTGTGTGAGAACCTCTCTGGATACATCGAGGGCATCCTGAAACCCATCGTACAGGGAACCCCCAGCTTCTGTCGCGACACTACAGACTTCCTACAAAAACTCAGTACCCACGGACCAGTTGAACCAGGAACACTTCTCACCATGATGGACGTCTCGGCACTCTACACCAGTATCCCCCACGATGACGGCATCGCTGCGACAGCATCAATACTCAACACCAACAACAGCCAATCTCCAGACGCCATCCTACAACTCATCCGTTTCATCCTGGATCACAATGTCTTCACCTTCGATAACCAGTTCTTTACCCAAACACACGGAACAGCCATGGGGACCAAATTCGCACCCCAATACGCCAACATTTTCATGCACAAGTTCGAGCAGGACTTCTTCACTGCACAAGACCTCCAACCAACACTATACACCAGATACATCGACGACATTTTCTTTCTATGGACCCACGGCAAGGAATCACTGAAGAGACTACACGATAACATCAACAAGTTCCATCCCACCATCAAGCTCACCATGGACTACTCCTCAGAATCAGTTTCTTTCTTGGACACACGAATCTCCATCAAAGACGGGCACCTCAGCACCTCACTCTACCGCAAGCCCACGGACAACCTCACGATGCTCCACTTTTCCAGCTTCCACCCTAACCACGTCAAAGAGGCCATCCCCTATGGACAGGCCCTGCGAATACACAGGGTCTGCTCAGACGAGGAGGAACGCGATGGACACCTACAGACGCTGAAAGACGCCCTAGTAAGAACGGGATATGACGCTCGACTCATCGATCGACAGTTCCGACGGGCCACAGCAAAAAATCGCATAGACCTCCTCAGGAGACTAACACGGGACGCAACCAACAGAGTACCCTTTGTCGTCCAGTACTTCCCCGGAGCGGAGAAACTACGCCATGTTCTCCGCAGCCTTCAACATGTCATCAATGAGGACAAACACCTCGCTATGGCCATCCCCACACCTCCACTACTCGCCTTTAAACAGCCACCCAACCTCAAACAGACCATCGTTCGCAGCAAATTACCTAGCTTTCAAGAGAACAGCGTCCACGACACCACACAACCCTGCCACGGTAACCCCTGCAAGATATGCCAGATCATCGACACAGATACCACCATCACACGAGAGGACACCACCCACCAGGTGCATGGTTCATACTCCTGTGACTCGGCCAACGTTGTCTACCTCATACGTTGCAGGAAAGGATGCCCCAGAGCATGGTACATTGGCGAGACCATGCAGACGCTGCGACAACGGATGAACGGACACCGCGCAACAATCGCCAAACAGGAGGGTTCGCTCCCAGTCGGGGAACACTTCAGCAGTCATGGACATTCATCCACCGACCTTCGGGTAAGCGTTCTCCAAGGCGGCCTTCGAGACACACGACAACGCAAAATCGTCGAGCAGAAATTGATAGCCAAGTTCCGCACCCATGAGGACGGCCTCAACCGGGATCTTGGGTTCATGTCACGCTACACGTTACCCCACCAGCGAACAAATGTTATCTGTTTTTAATATAACGGGTCAGTTGCTGTCTTTTCTATGTTTCTACCTCTCTATCTCTGTTTTTTTTTGTTTGTTGTTTTTTTTTTGGTGATTTGTATATTCTGTGAGACCTGGCAGGTAACACCTGTCTGTCTGCACACTGATTGCCTTGGCAACGGGCAGTTGAAAAAACTGTCTGTACTCACCAAGCATTGTTCTGTGAATTATAAATGCGATTTCATTTCGAGGATTTCATTTCACATCGTTCACCTGACGAAGGGGGAAGCCTCCGAAAGCTTGTGAATTTAAAATAAAATTGCTGGACTATAACTTGGTGTTGTAAAATTGTTTACAATTGTCAACCCCAGTCCATCACCGGCATCTCCACATCTTAATTGCCCTGGAGAAGGTGGTGGTGAGCCGCATTCTTGAACCACTGCAGTCCATGTGGTGAAGGTTCTCCCACAGTGCTGTTAGGTAGGGAGTTCCAGGATTTTGACCCAGCGACAATGAAGGAACGGCGATATATTTCCAAGTCCAGATGGTGTGTGACTTGGAGGGGAACGTGCAGGTGGTGTTGTTCCCATGTGCCTGCTGCCCTTGTCCTTCTAGGTGGTAGAAGTCGTGGGTTTGGGAGGTGCCATAGGACATAGGAACAGGAGTAGGCCATTCAGCCCCTCGTGCCTGCTCCACCATTTGATAAGATCATGGCTGATCTGTGATCTAACTCCAGATACCTGCCTTTGGCCCATATCCCTTAATACCTTTGGTTGCCAAAAAGCTATCTATCTCAGATTTAAATTTAGCAATTGAGCTAGTATCAATTGCCGTTTGCAGAAGAGAGTTCCAAACTTCTACAACCCTTTGTGTGTAGAAATGTTTTCTAATCTCGCTCCTGAAAGGTCTGGCTCTAATTTTTAGACTGTGCCCTCTACTCCTAAAATCCCCAACCAGCGGAAATAGTTTCTCTCTATCTACCCTATCTGTTCGCCGTCGAAGAAGCCTTGGCGAGTTGCTGCAGTGCATCCTGTGGAAGGTACACACTGCAGCCACGGTGTGCTGGTGATGGAGGGAGTGAATGTTTAGGGTGGTGGATGGGGTGCCAATTAAGCGGGCTGCTTTGTCCTGGATGGTGTCGAGCTTCTTGAGTGTTGTTGGAGCTGCACTCATCCAGGCAAGTGGAGAGTATTCCACTCCTGACTTGTGCCTTGTAGATGGTGGAAAGGCTTTGGGGAGTCAGGAGATGAGTCATGTGCTGCACCATACCTAGCCTCTGATCTGCTCTTGTAGCCACAGTATTTATGTGGCTGGTCCAGTTAAGTTTCTGATCAATGGTGACCCCCAGGATGTTGATGGTGGGGGATTCGGCGATGGTAATGCCGTTGCTCAGTTTGGGTTCCGCCAGGACCACTCGGCTCCAGACCTCATTGCAGCCTTGGTCCAAACATGGACAAAAGAGCTGAATTCTAGAGGTGAGGTGAGAGTAACTGTGCTTGACATCAAGGCAGCATTTGACCGAGTGTGGCACCAAGGAGCCCTAGTAAAATTGAAGTCAATGGGAATCAGGGGGAAAACTCTCCAGTGGCTGGAGTCATACCCAGCACAAAGAAAGATGGTAGTGGTTGTTGGAGGCCAATCAACTCAACCCCAGGACATTGCTGCATTAATGACCTGAACTTGGGTATACAGGGCATAATTTCAAAGTCGGCAGATGACACGAAACTCGGAAACGTAGTAAACAGCAAGGAGGAAAGTAACAAACTTCAGGAAGACATAGACAGACTGGCGAAATGGGCAAAAATGGGCAGATGAAATTTAATGCAGAGAAGTGTGAAGTGATGCATTTTGGTAGGAAGAATGAGGAGAGGTAATATAAACTAAATGGTATAATTTTAAAGGGGGTGCAGGAACAGAGAGACCCGAGGGTGCACATACGCAAATCTTTGAAGGTGGCAGAACAACTTGAGAAGGCCGTTAAAAAAGCATATGGGATCCTTGATTTTATAAATAGAGGCATACAGTACAAAAGCAAGGAAGTTATGCTCAGCCTTTATAAAACACTGGTTAAGCTTCAGCTGGAGTATTGTGTTCAATTCTGGATGGTACAGAAGAGATTTACTAGAATGGTGCCAGGAATGAGGGACTTCAGTTCTGTGGAGAGACTGGAGAAGCTGGGATTGTTCTCCTTAGAACAGAGAAGGTTAAGGGGAGATTTAAGAGGTGTTCAAAATCATGAAGGGTTTTGATGAAGTAAATAAGGAGGAAACTGTTTCCAGAGTCAGAAGAGGCGGTAACCAGAGGACACAGATTTAAGGTAATTGGCAAAAGAACCAGAGGTGACAGTGAGTTGTTGTGATCTGGACTGCACTGCCTGAAAGGTGGTGGAAGCAGATTCAATAGTAACTTTCAAAAGGGAAATGGATAAATACTTGAAGGGAAAAAATTTGCAGGGCTCTTGGGAAAGAGCAGGGGAATGGGACTAATTGGATAGCTCAACCAACGAGCCGGCACAGGCAGGATAGGCTGAATGGCCCCCTTCTGCGCTGTATGATTCTATGATTCTACATCTGACGACCAAAAAAGTTTTTCTAGTAATATAGAATCAAAGTATTGTCTGAAAGTAAGGACATTTTGTACTCAATGGTCCTAGCAACACAACCCAAGGCCTATAGCCACCTCACACTGCTCTGCTATGGTGGGTATACACAGTGACTTATCCAATGCTTCATGCACATACAGGAATTGACTAGACATATGGGCTAGAGAATCATGCAAGATGTGACCTTTGCCCAGTGAATGCCGAACAGGTGCTGTTTCTCATACCTTTTCTCTTCGAGAAGCACAGTACTGGATCCAGTTGAGGTAAACCCCACAGAAACTATCTCTCGATACCCCTGCCAGCCTGTGATCATAGTCCTCATCGATGTTCGGATTAAAGGTGGGATCCACGTCCACGTAATTATGGCTAGTACATGCACGAAGTCCATCCTGCATGGTTTCATTAGCAAGCCACTCCTCCAGCTTGGGAGAACTCGTTACATAGAATAAGATACTCTGGGTGTGAACATGAAGACAGAGGATGAAGCCACTGAAATTACGCATGGGTAACCCTTCCCACAAAACAACATCCTTTTAAAATAAATTACATTAACATTGGTCATCCAATATACCATCAGGCTGGCCCATGGGCTCACTTTCACTGTATAGAGCCTCTGTTACCCAGGGTCAACATCAAGCACTCCCAGGTCCAATGTAGCTGGGCCAAATGCAGAATAAAACTCCCGGTACTCTGCTTAAATAATGGACCTTAGCCCCAACCTTATGAAAGCAATCCATACAGCATGATAGTAGCATTATTTCCATTAGTCACAACAGCCATCCCGTGACCTCCCTGACTGAGGCCGGCAACTTATTGCGAACTTATATCAAGAGTGCAGGCTCTTTTGTGCTGTGGGTTGATGACCCGAAAGAAGTTGGTGAGACTGCCCAGATGTATTGGACATAGGATCTTTACAGACAGCAGAGACAGGAGGTAGCTCATTTGTACAGATTGGATTTCAACCAAGCCCTGAGGTGAAAGGGTAGTGTGCTTACCCACTGTACTTTCCTCTCTTCTTGTTGCTTTCTTACTTATTTTCTTTCTGCTACAAAGCTGCAATAAGGAAATGCATCCCAGTCCCTTCTATACTGACAGGCATCCTACTCTCTATCTACCCGGCTCTCTGTTCTGAGGCTAGACTTCCAACTTTTCCCTCTCCACCATACCCAGCTCATTTCTGAGGAGACAGTCAAAGCTAATTAAAGTTTAAAACAAACTCTCTCTCTCTATCACTGTAGCAAGTGACTCGTTGAACTGGTCACCTGAAGTGCTGCGTCATGCATCTGTGACTTACTCTGTCTTGCCAAGTCCCTCAGGCTCCGACGCAAGGCAGAGTTTGTTTAACACTGAGAGGGAGTATAACATGGAAACTCTAAATCTGCTCATTTTCTATTGCACAACACAATGAGATTTTTTTTAACTATGCAAGGGCAACTGGGTAAAGATCACCTCCCATAATGTTCAACTCTGCCTCACCTGGACTACACAAGCAGGAGACATAGGGCAAAATGCAGGTCAGTGTTACGACACCAAGAAGGAGTGGACCCAGGTGACACTGCAGCAATATAGGAGTGGTGGAGGTGCTCAAGAGCCCCTGGATTTCTTGCACCAAGAGATATGTGGTACACACAAAAGATGTAGTCTAATTTTAGTAGACCTTTTAGGCACTGAAATTTCACAGGTCAGGGATTTTTTTTTAAGAGATTCCTCTATCCTGTATTCCAACTGAGAATCCCATAAAGTACAGGAACATTTAAAGGTGGAAAACACTTTTTTTGTGACCTCCACATACTGTTGAGTAGAACCTGGTTAACAGTGCACAGATAATGTTATTATTCATTAAACTATAATCAGATATTAATGTAGTCAGGTGACAATCTGCAGAATTCATGAATACACTACCTTCACGTAGTAAGTTGTGAGGATCTTTCTCAGATCGAACACCTGCAGCATGGAAGCAGCACTGTTGTCAGTGATGCTGTAACCCTCCAGCACATACTTGGTGACCAGAACCTCCCAGGCCAGCCAGCGTTGGCCGAAAGCGGCATTAAAGGACAACATGTGAGGAATGTGACCTGGCTCGCAACAGCAGAATCCCTCGTCTTCCTCAACCCCTTCCGTGATTGCTTCCACCTCCCGCTGTTGACAGTAGGTGCCTGCAAGGGAAGAGGGATGATTAATGCGGATCTGAATTCTGACTTTCACCTGTCCCCATTTTTCCTGAAGGCTTAAGGGTACCAACCGCCTTCCAGTACCACACTCGGGTGGTCATTCTGTACGAGGGACTATCAACAAGCCATCTAACTAGGTGAGGGGCCAAGCTCGATTCAATCCTGAACCAATAACCACATGCACGTATTTTCCTGAAAGGACTGCTGGCTGGCAATCAGGAGCCCTGGCCGACTATATCCTTCCCTCGCCCTGAGGCCAACTACTCGGACTGAGATCAGCTAACTCAGCACTGGGAATCAAGGGGTATGGGGATAGGGCAGTAAAGTGAGGTTGAGGTAGACTATCAGCCATGATCTTAGTGAATGGTGGAGCAGGCTCGAGGGGCTGCAAGGTCTACTTATGTTCTTATGACCTGGAACTGAACCTGGGAATTTCTGCTCTGTGTGCCACAATGCTACACTGAACACTACCTTCATTCATTCTAAGGATGTCAACTGTAGCTTTACATACTCGTTTACAAAAATAATGCATTTTGTTAGGTGACATGGTCAGCATGGGCTCAGTGGTAGCAGTGGTCTCTGACTGAGGAGGTCACAGGTTCAAGCCCCACTCTGGAGATTTAAGCACATAATATAGACTGACACTTCAGTGCAGTAGAGCGAGTGCTCCACTGTCAGAGATGGCTTCTTTTGGATGAGATATTAAACCGAGGTCTCATCTGCTGTCTGGGTTGGACGTAAAAGATTTCACGGCACTATTCAAAAGAAGAGCAGGACAGTTCTCCTGGCCAACATTTATCCATTACTAAAACCGATTACTTGGTCATGTAGCTCATTGCCGTTTATGGGACCTTGCTGTGGGCAAATTAACTACCACGTTTGCCTACATTACAACAGTGGCTACACTTCAAAAGTACTTAACTGGCTGCAGAGCGTTTTGGGACATCCTGAGGATGTGAAAGGTGCTATATAAATGCAAGTTCTTGTTTTCTTTCAGTTGGTTTATAATTCAATCCTACACTTACACACGAGAGTGGGATAGCTTACCAGCACAATTCCCACAATGCACCAAGTCACTGATCAGTATCTGCGGGGATGCATGTTGCACGATTGGTACTAAGCTGGAAGGTTCAGAGTTTGATTCCATGCTCGTCATTGAGTCAGCTGATCTCAGCCAAGACGCTTGTAGGGACAATACAATTGGCCTCCATATCCGCAGACTGGGATGGGGGAGAAGGGGAAACAGGCTGCCATGGTTCCCACTCGATTGTTATTCAGCAACTCTGAGATAGAAAATACGCGCGTGCGTGCGTTTGAGAGAGAAAGTGAGTGTGTGAGTGTGCGTGAGTGTTTAAGTGAGAGATGTGGACAAGATTGCGCTCAACTATGATTACCCCCTTCCCCATTCCCATTATTGAATAACCCACTGGCACTGATGATGTAGCCTCACACATGAAGAATGGTCACTGGGACCAGAGGGGGCTCATATCTGTCGAGTTGTACCCCTATCATGAACACCAGCTCAATGAAAAGAGTCAGAAAAAATTAGAGAAGCAAGAGGAAAGGCCACTTTAAACCCATACAATAAGATTTCCTTTCCTTAGATCAACATCAAAATTGCAGTGTTCATTTCATGAAGTTAACACAATTCAAAGGAAGAAAACAGATTCAAGGATAAATGAACAGAACTGACTTGTGTGTCAATTTAGAGGACGAGGCAGAAAACCTTAGAATCTGAACAATTTTAAAACATTTTTGACCTTCCATTAAGTCAGTGAACTGGAACGCGAGGACTCTCACCTCTGAACTCCAGGCCCCGTAGTTGGTAGGTGACCAGGCCGTTTCCTATTTCTATAAGGTGAACCAGTGCATTGAGGTAGTCGGAGGCGAGGATGAAGCAATCCCCAGTATTGAAATTGCCCCAGCGTCCCAACATCAGGTCCCCACAGAGGCTGTGCTGCAGAGATCTCGTCAAATGCTCGTAAAAGATAGAATTCAGATTGTTGTCATCCGAGCCTACAAAATGAGAAGAAAAATATTAAAGGCATCGAGTAACAGACTGTACTCAGGTTTATGAAAGTGCTTCAAATGTGGAGTGATTCGGTAATCGCTGATGGGTGTCTAGATTTTTAAATCAATTTTTTTTTTATTGCCAGCAGGCTAAAGCATTCTCCCACTGGTAATGGCCCTGACACTAGGATTGCAAATGACCAGTATAAAAGGTGAAGGAAAAACAAGAATGCTGTATGAGTCACTCAGAAAATGACGAGGAACAGAAATACAAACCATGTTGTGAAGCTGTCAGGTCCAGTTTTAAAAACTGCAGCATTAATTTGTTAAAAAAAAGCAAACCTATTTTGTCTATGTTTGCAATCTATTTTTCATCATTCAGTGGCTGGGTCTTATGACATTAATAATGAATACTAAAGCATCAATATGATAGTCCTCTGTTCACTATAGTATTGAAGGCACTAACCCGTTTGAAAGTGTCTTTGTTAAAACAGCAGACAGAAGAATTTCATATGAATGGGTTAATGAGTTACTAATATGGCAAAGTGTGATTTCAACTCACGTGCCTATGAAAACATAGAGTGGATTCACTTACAAAACATATAGGATTTTCTCAGCTAAAACATCCTTAGTAAAGAAAATCCCATACTAAAGGAACTGTGGAAAACAAGACTGATGATGAAGTTTGGTTAAACTTCAGTAAAGAATGTTGTTTCCCACCCCCCCCTGCAAATTTCTTGGGTCTGTTGCAGAACCCCCAGGCATTTGGTGAGATGATCTGCCCTAATCCACCTACCAATGCTGCACTGAACAGATTGTCAGGAATGCGTATGGGGTAGCCCCAGAGCAATCTCTTGTCCCATGTATCCTTCCTGCCTGTGGGGAAGTGCCTAGACTCTGTTCAGCACAGGAATAGGCCATTATTCCCATCAAATCTGTGCCATTGTTTTTCTCTACATTAACCACCTAATCTAATGCCACTCTCTCACTCACTCACTCCCCACACTCCTTAATATTCCTCTTCTTCAAGCAACTATCTCATTGCTTTTTAAACAAATTTACGTTCTCTGCTTTAATAACAGTTTTGTGGCAGAGAATTTCATTTTCTAACCACATTTTGAGTAAGAATTTTTTTTCAAATGTCTCCTGTAATTCTTTTTGTGGTTATCTTAAATTTGTGTCCTCTTGTCACAGTCGCACTTACGACTGGAAACAATCTAATCCCTATTTGCCCTACGAATACCCTTCATAATCTTGAAGTCCTCTATCAGGTCACTCCTTAATCTTCTCAGCTCCAGTGAAAAAAGCCCTAACTTCTCAAGTCTATTATAACAGTAACTTCTCATCCCTGAAAACATCCTATTCAATCTATGTTGCACCTTTTTCACGCTTTTATTTCCTTCCTATAAGGTGCCTGAAACTGCAGACAATACTCCAACTGTGGCTTAACTAAGGTCTTATACAAGTTCAACATTACTTCTGTGCTTTTGTATTCTAGTTAAGGCCGTACAGGTCCTTGGGACATTTTTCTATGTTGAAGGTGCTATATAAATGCAAATTATTGTTACCTACTTGCACTGCCACCTTTCATGACCAATGTATCTGCACACCAAGATCTCTCTGCTCCATTTAAAATCTTAACATTTAAGGTGTCTTTCCTTTCCCTAGTCTTAATTACAAAATGTATTACTTCACATTTTTCTACAGTTTTTGCTACCTATCTGCCCATCCTGCTGACCTATCTATATTCTCCTGCACTTCCCTACGACAGCATGGTTGAGAATGGGAACTTACTTCATGAAGGACAGTATGTGCTGTAAGCTAGGGTGACCCATTACTTCTTCCAAATATGCAAAATTAAACATAGACACTTCAGATATACTTATTTTCAAAGAAGCAGAACCCAGCACCCAATGAGAGGCTAATAAAGACACTTACAAAATTTGGTTGGCATTTGGTGAATCAGTTTTACTGTAATTGAACAGGCAATTTATCGTTTACAGAGTAGCACAGTTATCCATAACAAAGGATGGTAGGGTAACAAGCTGGTTTTATTACAGCAGGATCAGGACAAGTATTGGTGCTATTGCTTGTCAGGGCCATCAGCAGTTTGAGATCATGTTCAGTTCTATTTATACCATCAGTGTGTGAAAACCATTGCCAGGTTTCTCTTCAAGTGAGCTGACCTAAAAAGCTTTGTATTTATATTATATTTCTCAGAAAGCCTCCAAGTGCTTTATACAATGAATTACTATGAAGCACAGTAGCAGTTATTGCATACAGCCATTTTGTAGACAGCAAGATCCCACACAAAGCAATAAGATAAATGACTGGTTAATGTTTCTGACAGAGGAATGTTAGGCAAAACACCAGGATAACTCCCTGCTCGGTTTTAAATAGCGCAATATGACCGTTAACAACATCCATAAGAGAAACAATTTGCATTTATAGAGTACCTTTACCCGTATTAATGACTTGGACTTAGGAGTACAGGGCACAATTTCAAAATGTGCAGATGACACAAAACTTGGAAGGGTAGTGAACAGTGAGGAGGATAGTGATAGACTTCAAGAGGATATAGACAGGCTGGTGGCATGGGCGGAACAATGCGAGGTGATGCACTTCGGTAGGAAAAATGAGGAGAAGCAATATAAACTAGAGGACACAATTCTAAAAGCGGTAGAGGAACAGAGGGATCTGGGGGTTTATGTGCACAAATCATTGAAGGTGGCAGGGCAGGTTGAGAAAGCGGTTAAAAAAGCATACGGGGTCCTGGGCTTTATAAATAGAGGCATCGAGTATAAAAGTAAAGAAATTATGATGAACCTCTATAAAATACTGGTTCGACCACAACTGGAGTGTTGTATCCTGTTCTGAGCACTTCACTTTAGGAAGGATGAGAAGGCCTTAGAGAGGGTGCAGAGGAGATTTACTAGAATGATTCCAGGGATGAGGGACTTTAGTTACGTGGATAGACTAGAAAAGCTGGGATTGTTGTCCTTGGAACAGAGAAGGATGAGAGGAGATTTGATAGAGGTATTTAAAATCATGAAAGGTCTAGACAGAGTAGATAGAGAGAAACTGTTCCCATTGGCAGAAGGTTCAAGAACCAGAGGGCATAGATTTAAGGTGATTGGCAAATGAACCAAAGGTGACATGAGGAAAAACTTCTTACACAGAGAGTGGCTAGGATCTGGAATGCACTGCCCGAGGGAGTGGTGGAGGCAAATTCAATCATGGCCTTCGAAAGGGAACTGGATAAGTACTTGAAACGAAAAAATGTGCAGGGCTACAGGGATAGGGCAGGGGAGTGGGATCAGCTGGACGGCTCATGCATAGAGCTGGCGCGGACTCGTTGGGCCGAATGGCCTCCTTCCGCGCTGTAACCTTTCTATGATTCTATAAGGCACTTCGTAAATAGACGTCTGGAAAATGGACACTAGGCATAATGGAGATATTAGGAGGGGTAACCAAAGACTTGGTCTAAGAGATGGGCTTTGAGAAGGTTATTACAGGAGGAGAGAGATGGAGGGGTAGAGTGGTGTGGAGAGGGACTTCCAGAGATTAAGATCCAAGGGGATAAAGGCCCAGCCAACAACAGCGATACAAATGAAGGGGAGATGTACAAGAGGCTAGCTTCAGAAAAAAGGAGTTTGGGGGTGATAAAGGGCTGGAGCAGAATGCAGACGCAGGGTGCGCACGCTATATAGAGATTTAAAGGCAAAGACAGGCATTTTATACTTATGAGGACTTAGTACAAGGCAGTATATATGAAGAGTTTTGAGCAAGTTGGAGTTTATGGAGGGTGGAGGATGGGAGGCCAGCAAGGACAGCACTGGATTAATCAAGTCTGGAGGTGTTAGGGGTTTTAGTGCTGGAAGAGCTGAGGTAGGGGCAGAAGTGAGCAATGCTGTACAAGTGAAAGCAAGTGGTCTTTGTGAAGGAGCATATAATAAGTTCTGAAGCTCACGCAGGGCTGAACAGGATGCCGAGGTTACAAACATTCTGGTTTGGCCTGAGAGAATGGCAAGAGAGCTGAGTTTCTGGCTGAGGCTGAAGACTATGGCTTTGGTCTTCCCAATGTTCAGCTACAGGAAGTCAAGACTCATCCAAGATTGGATGTCAGAGAAGTCCAACAGTACAGAGACAGTTAAGGGCCCAAGAGATGTGGTGGACAGGTATAGCTAGGTATCATCTGCATACATGTGAAAACTGACCCCATATCGGCAGATGAGGTCACCGAGGAGCAGCTTGTAGATGAGGAATAGGAGAGGGCCGAGGATAAATCTCTGGGGACTCTGGAGGTGATAGTGCAAGATTGGGAAGAGAAGCCATTGCCTATGTTTAGATAGCCAAGAGTGGAACTATGTAAGGGCAGTCCCAGAGAGGTCGATAATGGAGGAGAGGCGATGGGAGGGTGGTATGTTTGACCATGTTGAACATTGCAGAGTGGCTGCAGAGAGATAAAGCATCCTGGTCAGAGTTATGGAGGATGTCTTTCATGACTGGTTGGGGCTGTTTGGTTGCTGTAGGAAGGATGGAAACTGAGCTGGAGGGATTCGAACTGGGAATTACAGAAGAGATATGCACAGAGCTGAGAGGTGAGACCAGAATAGGCAGAGGTGTGCCGTGCCACACTCTTCACCCCAGGCAACTCATTTCAGTATCAAGTACTGTATGGTCAGGTACAGTATGGGTTAGAGTAAAACCACCTCTATGCCACTCCTAGAATGCATCTTAACCCCAATCTCACAAGAGCACTCTTCAATCTAATTTTCTCATTTCCTGCACCAGTAATCTTTATAGCCTGAGGTTAGCTACCAATATTCCATTGACGGCAACACTTGCTAGAAATTGGATTAGAATTGTTCAAATTCATTACACTTAAGATTTAGAGAGAAGGGACTTTCATCACACCAGCCTGGGCTGAATTTGAACCCAGGTCCCAAAGGTGAAATAAAAATTTGCTGATCTACTGCACCACTCAGTCCTCTTTATGGAGACGTTACATTTCAGTGCTAACCATATGTTTATGTTTGAAAGTTTTATTGTAGGTCATTTAATGCAATCCTGTAAATTTTTATCTGAATTGAGGTTTGAAAATTTGCAGTTTAAAAGGGGATGGTTTGTAAACAAAAATGTTTGGAAAATGTTTCTCCACTGGTTTGGTGAACACACAACATAACATCCAGCACTGCAGTGCAGTGATGTCATGCACAAAGCAATGGACAGAGTTTTTCCATTCCTGATGATGAAGATAATCCACCTCATTTAAAACCTGAATGCATAGGCTGCAATGTAGTATCAGCCTTTTAGCACACCTCAATGTGAATAATAAGAGGTCCTTCGCTCCAGTCAAACATTGTGAAACATGCTCCATCCTATCACAGGGTAATAACAGTAGGTCCAAATACTTCAATATTAAAAGCTCTGAAATGTTGTTTATGGAAATGGCACCAGTCTTTACATTCTGAAAACGTCAAAACCAGCCAAAGAACATTGTTTCTCAGAGGTCTTTATTGCTCACCTTGAACAGAAAGCAAAATAATATATTTGCACACACTGACAAAGGAAGGCAGTGCAACAAGCACAAAAACAGCAAGATTTTCAGTTTACTCAACTTTGAAAATGAAATGACAGAAAATAATATTAAGTGAAAATGGAAGACAGTTCATTACGAGTATGCGTGAAAGCCACTTGATAGTCCATAGAAAATCATTCTCTACTCATAAACCAGATAATACTGATGGCTAATATATTGCAATCCCAATTCAATCTTCAGTAACTCACTTTGCCGAAACTATCTTGCACTGCTGTTACACTGCTGGTACTGGTATGGTACCAGTCCAATTTTTGGAGCAGTGTGGACAGTCATTGCATAGTTGTGTTGTCTGCTCACAGCTCATCTGGAAGCTCTGTGGATGTGTTCTCAGGCGGGTTCCACTGATATTATTTGGAAAATTGGCAACATTGTGGTGCATGTTTGATGCTGTTCTACTGCAGCTTTCAATAAGGTATTATTTCCACTTAAGCAGTATAAATGGCAACATTAAACAGAAAAGATGATTGACACTAGTAATTGAGCTCAACTGAGTTGAGGATCTATTCTCAATACTTCTTGACCCTACCTTGTAAAAATGGCACTCTCTCACTCCCCACCTCGAGTGAACATCTTATCAAAACATACAGTATGGAATCAGAGGTGGGGTGAAATAGGACTTGAGAAATAACTTGTAGTGTCAGAATGATACCGGAGCTTAGAGGGTTAAATTATGAGGACCCGTTTCATAAACATGGCTTGTGTTCCCTTGAGTATAGAAGATTGAGAGGTGATCTGATCGAAGTGTTTAAAATGTTAAAAGGATTTGATAGGGTCGATACAAAGAAACTATTTCTTCTGATGGCGGAATCAAGAACAAGAAGGTATAATGTTAAAATTAGAGCTAGGCCATTTAAGAGGGAAATCAGGAGAGAATTTTTTTCTTGAAGGGTAGTCAAAATCTGGAATTTTCTCCCCCAAAAGGCTGTGGATGCTGGGACAATTGGAACTTTCAAGATTGAGATCGATAGATTTTTAAAGGTAAGGGTACTGAGGGATATGGAGCTAAGGCAGATAAATTAAATTGAAGTGCAGATCAGCCATGATCTAATTGAATGGTGGGGCAGGCTCGAGGGGTTGAATGGCCTACACCTGTTCCTACATTCCTATACCAAAATCCAGAAAACATAAACCAAAGACACGATCAAAGGGATAAGTTTTAAGAGGGTCTTGAAGGAACAGAGAGAGGTAGGAAGGCAAAGCGTTTTTGGGAGAAAGTTCCAGAAAAGGGCAGAGTGAATGATTGGTCTCCTACGGTGAATTGGATGGAGCAGGGGAATTATCAACATTACTTCATGGTCATAAAATATGGGTAAACAAATCACTGCATCTCAGGGCACACATGAACTGTAGCAAATGATGCTATAACAGCTCAGGCCATTCAAATGTGAGGTAGCTCTGTGTTTGATTGTACAGTAAAGATTTTGCTTGAATGGCATTAATATAATCATTTAAAAAAATATATATATTTTGTAGCCTACCTGGGTTTCTGTCGAGCTGAGATGCCAACCTGGTATTCGAATGATCCACCCGTTTTGTGCTATAAAACAAAGTGAAGTTTTAACACAGAAACCTGCAGCACACAAAATAAAATTGTAGTATTCATCAATGACATGACACGCCAAATCAGTGACAGGGTGATAAGGGTCAGGTCCAAAAATCCCCCCACTCACAAGTTTATAATCTCAGCCTTGACGAAAGGCTAGAGGTGAGAGGGAAGGAGAGAAGATATAAACCATCGGAGTGAGTGTTACTCAGGCACTATCCATGTAACTCCTAGGGGCTGTTAATACAGTGGCACTGGAAGCAGAGAAGTGAAGGAGGTAGACTCTGGCCTTTCATCTCCAATACCAGGTTTCATATCCAGTTTGAAGTGATGGTTTGAAAGTCTCTTCTGTCTGCTGGCTGTAAGGGTCCTTTGTGAAATACGTTTGGGGAGTCTCAATGTGGTTCCTTGTGGGTATAGGCTGACAGAACAAAATTGTCCTTGATTTATCACTAATTGGCAATCTCACTCAGAGATCATAGGGTAGCTACTGTGGGAAATAAGGAAAAAATGTTATGTTGGTAAAGTCGAGGGTGCTCTTCTGAGGTTATGGCTAAGGCACAATGTCAGGGCAGAGTAGCGGGAGTTTTACTTTGCATCTGGCTGTGCTATAGTTGTACTGAGATTACTTAATGCTGACACTCCATTCCTGAAATGGGAACATTTCGATTCCCCAGTAAAAACATTCCTCGTAAAATTTAAAATCATTTTTTTTAAATATGGAGGTAGAGCGCCTGCCATCTACAGCACTCCGTTGTATGAAGAAGTCAATCTCCAGAGATCCAACAGTGTTAGAGACCCAACTTTCTATAGATCCCATGAGCTACCAACAACCTCCAATCAGCTTTTGTGCTGTTATTTTTGAGGAGTGGTGACAGGGTTACATGTAAACAGGTGTAGTGCTGGAGCCATTCCACAATGCACAATATTATTAATTGTAAAGTACTTCGGGAGAAAAACAACAACAACTTGCACGTATTGGGTGCCTTTAACTTCGTAAAACGTCCCAAGGCGCTTCATAGGAGCGATCAAACAAAATTTGACACCGAGGCACATGAACAGATATTAGGACAGGTGATTGAAAGCTTGGATAAAGAGGTAAGTTTTAAGGAGCGACTTAAAGGAGGAAAGGTGGAGAGGCGGAGAGGTTAAGGGAGGGAAATCCAGAGATTAGGGCCTAGGCAGCTAAAGGCACAGCCACCAATGATGGAGCATTTAAAACCGGGGATGCGCTAGAGGCCAGAAATGGAGGTGCACAGGGATCTCGAAGGGTTGTATGACTGGAGGAGGTTACAGAGATAGGGAAGGGTGAGGCCATGGAGGGATTTGAAAACAAGGATGGGAATTTTAACATTGAGGCATTGCCACACTGGGAACCAATGCAGGTCTGCAAGTACAGGGGTGATGGGTGAGCTGGACTTAGAGCGAGTTAGGATACGGGCAACAGAGTTTTGGATGAGCTCGAGTTTACGGACAGTGGTAGGTGGGAGACCGGCCAGGAGAACATTGGAATAGTCCAGTCTGGAGGTAACAAAGGCATGGATGAGGGTTTCAGCAGCAGGTGAGCTGAGGCAGGGGCGGAGACAGGCAATGTTATGGAGGTGGAAGTCGGTGGTCTTTGTAATGGAGAGGATATGGGGTCGGAAGTTCAGTTCAGGGTCAAATAGGACGCCGAGATTGTGAACAGTCTGGGTTAGCCTGAGACAGCAGCCAGGGAGAGGGATGGAATCAGTGGCTAGGGAACAGAGTTTGTGGCAGAACAGCAGTGGCAAAGAAGAAACCGAAAGAGAGTGAAAATAGACTGACTTTTCATGAATTTTACTTTAAGTTCCATGACTTCTAACCACGATTTTCTCAAAAGTTTATCATGGCAAAATTACAGCCCCATAGATTATAAATGTCAAGTTCTTAAATTAGATGCCAGTGTCCTGTTAGCATCATCTAGTGTCAATAAAGAAAATTCCAATACATCCAAGGAGTGATAAGGAAAGAAAAATGACAATCTGTTAGATAGCAAAGGGAAAATTGCTTTGTAAAAAAAACACACCATTTTTACCCACATGTATACAATTGCATCACATTCTCAACAAAGCACTTACTTGTAGTCCCTTTCCCAGAACTTGACTGGGCGTACATATGAAGTAATGAATATTGCACTTCCAAGAAATGGGTTTAAAGGAGTTGAGAATAAAGCTGATACCATCGCCTGGACAAATAACATGGCTGAATCTGAAGCAAGACAATGGTTAAGGAACAAAAAAGCATATCACAACCACACCACACACTGCAGTGAAACCCCTGAAACGATGGCATAAAATGGGCCAAAGGGCCTTCTCCATCAAAATCTATCGAGACCACGTTATAAAGCACTGTACATTTGCCCAATATCTGCACTGCTTCAGACTTGTCTTCCTTTCGTGTTAACATGTGTATCTGTCATCTGTAACAATGGTCTTTAGTCTACTCGTGCTTTGTGATTCAATTGTCCAAAGTGACATACAAAGTAGTAATCTACAATTCCAATAAGAAACAGACTTGCTCCACCCTTGAGAAGTGCTGTCAAAAGTCCTGAGTGAGCTCACATGCCAGTAGCATTATTTGTTTAAAGTCATAGCTGTGCATGGACTTTTAACTGTGCCGACCTGAAAGAGACTTCGGAATTGTGTGTTGTGACTCTGACACCTCTGTGCAGGGGAAGCCTCCTTGCAGCACAAGCCTCCTTGCAGCACGAGTTGTTGCTAACTAAGTCAAAGGTGGCTCAAATACAGCACTTAGTCACTTAATTGCAGTTTAGCTTTCAGTCGATATAAATGCATTCTAATTGTCTGGTTTCACAAAGTAGTTTAGATGGTGTTTTTCCGGGTATGTCAGCCCAAAATATTCCCATGTAAATTTCAATGATGTCAGAATTAAGCGGAATACGGTAGACTCTTTACAAGGCTAACAATATCACAACCTAGATCATGAAACACATTTTCATGGTTGCTAATAGCGAACTACTTTAAATCCCTTACCCCTTATAACAAAGAGTACCTTATAACAGCAATGCATGATAAAAGTGAATTGCCTTTGTGCGTTTAAAGCATATCTTTAGATCTGTGTGTGGTTTAATTCAGCTTGGATTACTGCTCTCATTTGAGTTTTATTGCAGGAGGAGATTTACTGCTCGTCTGAGCATTAGGCTATTCCAAGTGCACGGCTAATCCTCAATTCACAAAACTAACAAGTAGACGTTTATGATATCCTGCGCTGCTAATGCAGTACATCGCACAGCAAATGGAGGTCCAAACAATATTAACCATTCCCAAAGCACGAGTACAGGATACGGGGCACAGCAAAAGGCTGAGCAAAAGCATGAAACGCTGATCCCCATGTGATTTGCCAAGGAGCGATGTAAGTGAAGACAAATCTCAGTCTGTAGAAAAGTTCCCATAACTAAAATCAAATGGAAAAATATTAAACATATACATTTTTGCAATTCAACACTTGAATTCAGATTACACTTCAATGGAATACTGTATATTTATTTCATGGAGAAATGAAGGACCTATATCCAGTCCCCTCATCACATAGCACGGGACTACACACCATTTCTAGCAGAGGGCAAGTAAATGACCTGCTCCTAGACCTGCTGGCATCCCTTGGTGCAAGAACAGGGAAAGAGAATAAGTGGAAACACTCTTAAAATTGTACTCATGATACCATCAGCCTTCATACTTGCAGGTCCTATAAATCTTTTGTCCCACATCACATCATATTATTTTCACCTACAAATGGTGTCAGAAAATCTCCACAGCATACAGACGGATTACAGAAATTGATTCAAAAAGAAAATTTGCCATTTAACACATATTCTAAATATCAGATAGGTAGCTGCAATCTCTGTTTTTGAGATACCATCCATATAAATTGTTCTCGTTTATAACATCAGATAATTTCCTCAATTACACTGCAACTGATTTGGAGTATCCATTTTCCTTGTAAAAATACAGGTGGGGAATAGTGGAAAAAATATGAAAAACTTTGATTGAAGAATGATAAATGTTTGCAATAATCCTACCAAGCAAAGTAATAGAAGCAAAAACACAAGGCTTATTCAACTTGCAATTAGATGCCATGATGGAGAAGTTAATATACTGGAAGGATGGGCTTCAATGAGCCCATTCAGGCTTTTTCTTATAAATATCAAGTTTATTCCATATGCGAGAAAGGCCAGAATAAATCATAGAATAGTTACTACACAGAAGGCGGCCATTCAGCCCATCGAGCCCGTGCCGGCTCTCTGCAAGAGCAATCCAGCCAGTCCCACTCTCCCGCCCTTTCCCCGTAGTCCTGCAAATTTTTTTCCTTCAAGTACTTATCCAGCTCCCTTTTGAAAGCAACAATTGAATCCGCCTCAATCACGCTTTCAGGCAGTGCATTCCAGATCATAACCACTCGCTGCGTAAAAAAGTTTTTCCTCATGTCACCTTTAGTTCTTTTGCCAATTGCATTAAACTTGTGTCCTCTGGTTCTTGACCATTCTGCCAATGGGAACAGTTTCTCTCTATCTAATCTGTCTTGACCCATCATGATTTTTAGCATCTCTATCAAATCTCCTCTCAACCTTCTCTGCTCTAAGGAGAACAACCCCAGCTTCTCCAGTCTATCCATGTAACTGAAGTTCCTCATCCCTGGAGCCATTCTAGTAAATCTTTTCTGCACCCTCTCTAAGGTCTTTACATCCTTCCTAAAGTGCAGTGCCCAAAATTGGACACAACACTCCAGTTGTGGCTGAACCAGTGTTTTATAAAGGTTCATCATAACTTCCTTGCTTTTGTACTCTATGCCTCTATTTATAAAGCCCAGGATCCTGTATGCTTTTTTTAAACCGCTTTCTCAAACTGCCCTACCACCTTCAGCGATTTGTGCATGCATAACTCCAGGTCCCTCTGTTTCTGCACCCCCTTTAGAATTGTACCATTTAGTTATTATTGCCTCTCCTCATTCTTCCTACCAAAATGTATCACTTTGCACTTCTCTGTGTTAAATTTCATCTGCCACGTGTCCGCGCATTCCACCAGCCTGTCTATGTCCTGTTGAAGTCTATCACTATCCTCCTCACTGTTTACTACACTTCCAAGTTTTGTGTCATCTGCAAATTTGAAAATGATGCCCTGTACACCCAGGTCCAAGTCATTAATATACATCAAAAAAAGCAGTGGTCCTAGTACTGACCCCTGGGGAACACCACTGCATACCCTCCTCCAATCCGAATAACAACCGTTCACCACTACTCTCTGTTTCCTGTCACTTAGCCAATTTCGTATCCATGCTGCCACTGCCCCTTTTATTCCATGGGCTTCAACTTTCTGACAAGCCTATTATGTGGTGCTTTATCAAGCGCCTTTTGAAAGCCCATATACACAACATAAATTGCATTGCCCTCATCAACCCTCTATGTTATCTCATCAAAAAACTCAATCAAGTTAGTGAAACAAAATTTGCCTTTAACAAATCCGTGCTGGCTTTCCTTAATTAATCCACACTTGTCCAAGTGACTGTTAATTTTGTCCCGGATTATCATTACTAAAAGTTTCCTTACCACCGAGGTTAAACTGACTGGCCTATAGTTGAACGAGGGTGTAACATTTGCAATTCTCCAGTCCTTTGGCATCACCCCCATATCTATGGAGGATTGGAAGATTATGGCCAGCACCTCCGCAATTTCCACCCTTATTTCCCTCAGCAACCTAGGATGCATCCCATCCGGACCGGGTGACTTATCTACTTTAAGTACATCCAGCTTTTCTAGTACCTCCTCTTAATCAATTTTTAGCCCATCTAGTATCTCAACTACCTCCTCTTTAACTGTGACTCTGGCAGCATCTTCTTCCTTGGTAAAGACAGATGCAAAGTACTCATTTAGTACCTCCGCCATCCCCTCTGCCTCCATACGTAAATCTCCTTTTTGGTCACTAATTGGCCCCACCCCTCCTCTTACTACCCGTTTACTGTTTATATGCCTGTAGTGGATTTCTGGATTCCCTTTTATGTTAGTTGCCAGTCTATTCTCATACTCTCTCTTTGCCCCTCTTATTTCCTTTTTCACTTCTCCTCTGAACTTTCTATATTCAGCCTGGTTCTCACTTGTATTATCAACCTGACATCAGTCATAGGCCCCCTTTTTCTGCTTCATCTTACTCTCCATCTCTTTCGTCATCCAGGGAGCTCTGACTTTAGTTGCCCTACCTTTCTCCCTCATGGGAATGTACCTAGACTGTATCTGAACCATCTCTTCTTTAAAGGCCATCCATTGTTCGATTACAGTTTTGCCTGCCAATCTTTCATTCCAATTTACCCGGGCCATATCTGTTCTCAACCCACTGAAATTGCCCGTCCTCCAATTAAGTATTTTTACTCTAGATTTCTCCTTGTTCTTTTCCATCGCTTATCTAAACCTTATGATACTATGACCACTGTTCCCCAAATGTTCCCCCACTAATACTTGCTCCACTTGACCCACCTCATTCCCCAGATCCAGCAACGCCTCCTCTTCCTCGTTGGGCCGAAAACGTACTGATCAAGAAAGTTCTCCTGAACACACTTCAGAAATTCTTCTCCCTCTCTGCCCTTCACACTATTACTATCCCAGTCTATATTAGGATAATTGAAGTCCCCCATTATCACTACACTTTGGCTCTTGCACCTTTCTGCAATTACCCTGCAAATTTGCTCCTCTATCTTCTTCCCACTAGTTGGAGGCCTATAGAATACACCCAGTAGTGTAATGGCACCTCTATTGTTTCTTAACTCTAAACAAATAGATTCTGTCCTTGACCCCTCCAGGACATCCTCTCTCTCCAGCACTGCAATATTCTCCTTAATCAATACTTCCACCCGCCCCCATCTTTCTTTCCTTCCCTATCTTTCCTGAACACCTTGTATCCAGGAATATTTAGTACCCAATCCTGCCCTTTTTTGAGCCAGGTTTCCCTTATCACCTCTACATCATATTCCCATGTGACTGTTTGCACCTGCAGCTCACCAACCTTATTTACCTCGCTTTGTGCGTTTACACACATGCACTGTAAACATATCTTAGACCTTCTCATATTCTCCCTTAGACTGAGCTCACCTAATACCGTACTATTTCTTACTCTAGTGCTATCTGTCTCTCCCAATCTTTGTGTACCTTGTTTCTCCTTTCTAATGCTACATCCTGGTGCCCCTCGCCCCGCCAAATTAATTTAAACCCTCCTCCACAGCACTAGTGAACCTTTCCACAAGGACATTGGTCTCAGCCCTGTTGAGGAGCAACCCGTTCAGCTTGTACAGGTCTCACCTCCCCCAGAACCAGTCCCAATGCCCCAGGAATCTAAAGCCCTCCTTCCTACACCATCTCTCTAGCCATGCATTCATCATCCTATCCTCTTATTTCCGTACTCACTAGCGCGTGGCACTGGGACTAATCCAGAGATTACTACCTTTGAGGTCCTGCTAATTAATCTCTTTCTTAGCTCCTTAAAATCTGCCTGCAGGACCTCATCCCTCTTTCTACCGATTTCGTTGGTACCGATATGGACCATGACCTCTGGCTGTTCACCCTCCCCCTTCAGAATAAGTTTGCACATTCTGTTTACATTTTTTTGAGAATACGAGAAGGTCTAAGATAGGTTTACAGTGCATGTATATAAACGCACGAAGCGTGGTGAATAAGGTTGGTGAGCTGCAGGTGCAAATAGTCACATGGGAATATGATGTAGAGGTATTTGGATGTTCCTCATCATGTCATGCAGCTCACTTTCTCCAAATGGAGCATTCTACTGCCATACACATCTTCTGAACAGGGACTTAACATTAAATTCATAGGATATCTCAACTCCAGCCAGTACAAATTGAAACAAAGTGTTCAGATCAGTATTGAGATCAGTAGTTCCATATTACAAAAAATTACAGAACCATGTTTGATTATAATATTGCTAACAAATTGCCAAGTTTTTAAGAATTAATATGCAACATAATTGAGACTCACTGAAGATACTTTATCCATCTCAAAATGTATATGCTCGTCAATTTCACAAATCCACTGCTTATTCAATCATTCTTATCATTAGGCTTGTGTGCACCGATTTCAGCAGATATGTCAATAACATCACCAGTTGGTTGAAGTTGGATTTCCAAAAGAAAATGTTCATCTTCCTTAGTTTGTTTGATGATGGTTTTGATATCAATGTTACAGAGTAGCTTTACTTACTTTGTATTCCTTCCTTAGTTAACAGACAATGGGCAAGTTAGATCTTACTTGCAATTATCTCTGCTATCCTACACTACAGAAATCATTGACATGTGGAAAGCTGATCAGCTCTCATTCACTGCTAGAAAGATCTACATACTGTTTGTCTTATATCAGTCAACTCTGTTTTTGCTCTTATGATAACATACCTTACTGAACAATATGGACATGAAGAAGAGGTCCAAAAGCAGAGTCTCTGAAAAGGCTTTGTAGTCGAAGGTGAAGAAGAGCACAGTGAAAACAACAGTCACATATTGGTACGTGGGACTACTGTAAAACGATCGAAGCAATTTCATCCCTGCTATGGTGATCATTAGTGCACCAAACCTAGAGGAGAGTACAGATTTGGTTCTTGAGAGTACCATACTTAAAGCAAACAACTGTGACCAACTAGTCAAGCAAAAATATGAGGATTTAATCATTAGGGTTATCAAGAAGCACAATAAATGCTTCACAAATTCTATTCCAAATAATAGTGCCATTCTTCTATTTAATAAATAGATTTGCTTATTTATTACTGAATAAATTAATGCATCAAAAAGTTTCACATCTCTATGAATGTATGATTTTATGAGCACAGCTTTCTGATTGATCTGATTAGTCCCCGTAGCAGTGATAATGCCATATGGATGGCACAGATCAAAGAATCACATTCGACAAGAAACCCTGAAGGAATCCATTACAGTTCCACATCAAAACTTAAAAGTTTAAGTACGTTAAAATAACAGCATGCATTCTAAGCTGAAAGCCTAGGCCTGGTCAAACCCCAGGTCTCTGGACCAGCCTCAAATTTATTTATGAACAAATCTAGTCAGATGTGTCAACTGCATTACATTAAAAAAAATCATCCATGAGCCACCATGGGAAATCATTTATCATACAATATAAAACATTAAAAAAAATACTATGAATATAGATTTATATTGGTTGATGGTTGACAAGTAGTTACCCAAGCTCATGGATAACCCAGGGGGAAAGAGACAAGCAGAGGTAAAACACAATTTGTGGGAATGGATCTAAAGTAAAACATAAACAGCACTTAATATTCATGGCAGGTCAGCCTAAGCTGCTCCCTTATGCTTCGTGAGCAGCCAGTTCCGGGAAGTTGCTGACAAGACCTATGAAATGATCGAATGACTACCTGCTGGCTCTGTCAGAAATGATATATGGCACAGGGAAACTTATAAAAGAAAAAAAAATGTAATTATCATAGGGGCATAGGTGAAGAAGAGAATAATAAAAGAGAAACACCTTACTCTGCGTCCAGTTTCTTTGGGCTCGCTATCGTCTTAGCGCTGCTGCTCAGCTCATTGAGGACGATCAGTGGATAAATGACGTTCTTTTCCACAAAGAGAAGCCAAACGTAAATATTTTCAAACCACATGACATGAGCAGCATCTGTGAGAAAATAACAGTTAAGGTGGCTTTCCGAAGGACACACAGCCAAACAATTCATCATTAGAGCACAACCTGGGCAAAGTGGTCATCCTGCAGATGCTTTAACAAGAATTTATTTTCAGCACATATAAATATCACTGGTTATCACTGAAATTTGTGACTAAAATATTTTTTTACAAATATTCCCATTTAAACAACTCACACTTTTAGTAATGAAAATATTAAAGTTACACAAATAGATTAACACACTTTCTACTTAATATTTTGAACACTTTGAAACTATTTCTAGGCCGAAATGAAATGCACAAGGCAAGGTGTTTTATTTGCCAAAGGTGTGAAGATGGAAATTCTTTCTCTAATATAAACTGAACCTTACAAATGACTTGTAATGATATTTACATTTTGATAAATGCAGAAATGTTTCTTTAAAAATGGACCCAATGAAATACTTAAGAGCACTGGAAGTAGACACATGCCAATAAAATGCAAAATTGGGAAAGAAGGAGCTTGTGATATACCCTATCTGGGGCTGATATTACCATCTTCACTGTTTCATTTATCTCTTAATATCTCTCCCAAAATTACTTTTAGGACCTTTTTTGCAAGATGCCTCAGTCAATTCTATTTAATGCACTTTTACGCTCTTAAAGACCACTTTCCTTTCAAGCTTGCTTCTTTCCTTAAAAATGGAGTTAAATCTCATCACAATTTCATAGCATTATGCGTTTTGGTAATTGCTCTACTGACTCTGTTGCCAGACTACTTTGAAATATTACAGTGCAACATTTAAATCAATGCACCTTGATTGACAGTCACAATTCATTGCAGTTATTGTTGTGTAGCTATTAGAGGAATACCTACTTCTCACTTCAAACTGATAGTACTCCTTGGTTTTCAGCAGTGGATGAGAGAAGCAGTGCCAAGGGAGCTGCTTTCTGAGCTGGGGCAGCAAGTAATGTGTTAGAAATCCCACTGCACCCACCAGGGCATACAGCACATAGCTGAGGACAGGCTGAGAGACAAGAGACAAATATGCAGTCAATACATTTACTTCAGTATACTCAGCCTACTGCGTGAAGCACTGAGATATTTTACCAACAAAATATAAATTCAAGTTTAGATTAATTTCTTATTACCACCAAGGGGCCTTATGAGATTTAGTATCCTTTTTAATGACATTACTGGAAGCCTTGTTCTATCCACCCCCTTTATTTTGGGGACAGAGGAGCAAAGGGGTTAAAATTTCACAGGTTTTGTGATCCAAAAATGAATATTAACACATGCCAGGTCACAACATTTAGTGTTGAATAACAATTTAAAACATTAAAATCCAGTGAATTTTCCATTTTCTCCCCCAAGCTAATGTTTCACTGACTTTCTCCCTATATGAGCCATACAGCAAATGGGGCCAAAATAGCAGATGTCTTATGGGGCTCTTACAGTACAGGGATGCAGCTGACGATGGACGCAAGGTTCTCCCTATGTTGACTGCACGTCATTGCGGAAATGGAGCGGCTTCTTATGTATGGCTCTCCTTGCATTCTTGTTCTCTTAAGCTGACCATATAAAAAGCTGCTTACTCCCTAAGCAGCTGATCTATGCACTCCTCACTCTAATGGAACTTCAATTATCCACCAATTTCCACTGGCCAGCGGAGAATGGCAGATAATCTAGGTTCCACTGGAAAAGGACTTCGCAGTAGTTAGTTCTTAATTCTACAATCACAATTAAGAGCATTTAATGGTGATTAACATTTCAACAATAACTGTTCTCATCAATTATTCCTTCCTGCTTACGAACACGTCACAAAGCTTTTATCTGTGCACAGCATTTGCTATGTACATTTGCCTATTAAGCGGCCAATTGCAGATGGAAAACATTTCTACTAAAATCACCATAAAATTCAGGAAACAATGACATTAGCTTAAATCGCCAAAGATATCACCACCCCCACCTCCCCCCCAAAAAAAGCTGAAAGAAATTTGTGAAATATTATAGCTCGTTTCTAAGTGGCTCAACCCCACACACACAGATTGCAGGTGGAACCTAAAAAATGCATAAAAATAATTCACGTTGGTACTGATCACCCATCATTCAGCAGAAATTACACTGTGATGCAGTGGCTGAACCGTGACCAGCAAAGAAATTTAAATGAAAAACAACAGTGTCAAACTTGTTTTCTGTTATTTCATAATTTAAGAAGAGTAATTGGGTTTAAAAGTTACAATTTGTGCCAAAGTAAGTTATTCTGGTTAGTACTACTGCTCTCTATAGGGTCAGACACCAATATCGCACGGCACAATTTCTTTCACTCATAAGGAAAGTCACAGTGGCTCAGACTGTTTTAAGCTGCTCTCACACCATTTTTGATTGGATTTAGAAACCAGATACCAATGTTATTTGTCACAACTTAATTTTACTATGAACAGTAGATTTTAACTCCATTAGAAAGGACCTGGATGAGTCCTGGCTCAGAATGGAGGAATTCAGGTTTATTCCTCACTTCATTGACTTTTCAATTGGTATGCTGAGATTGATGGGAGACATATATGTCGTCTACCAGGGAAGGGAATAGAGGCCAGGACTAATACTAAGGGCTCTGTGAAACTGCCTGTCACATAATTACATTCATGTTTGATGTTGGAACGAATGGTCAGCTAGACTGTTCATTTTAGTCAGTTATGGTCAAAAAATCAGTCAGCCACTAAATTCTAGACAGTACTGCATTGAAAGGAAGGGGGCTTTCATTGGACGTCAATTGGAGAGGACATTGAAAGTCAGGAGGGCTTCCAAAATTATACACTTTGAAGATGGTAGAAGAAAAATGGTCCTTAGAGGCAGGCAATTTATAGACAGTGAATGTAGTTGGAACTAAGCTTGTTGCAGTTGAGTCTGCAGCCAAAATGGAGATTTATTTTCAGAAAGTCTTCAATTTCAAGGATTCTGTCTCATCCCCAAATGTGAAGCTCCCTCACCGAAGCATTGCCTTGTTTTAAGAAAAATAAATTATTCGCACATGCAACAAAATTCTGCTCCCAACGATTAAATTCCAAGGAAAATGCACTGTGTATTGTTAGCATACATCGCTTATATAGTTTAGAGGAATGATGCCTCTGTTTGGCTAGTCATCATTCGGCATGCTCACGACAGCAGAGTTCTATATTTGGATCAAGCTACTAACTAGTGCATAACCATAATAAATCTAGGTCTCCCATTCCAATCAGAGCATACACACAGAGCTTTGTAATGCAGTTTTTGGCACGGTTTCCTTTCAAGAGCAGAGTATAGAGCATTCCACAAAATATTTCTCTGCCCAAAGGGTTTTTCCACCCGATACTTCCCTAAAAGAACATCACTCAACCTAACAGTTTGTACTGGCCGCTATTCATAGCCTCACTGGACTGTGGTTTCTTGTGTGCTCTTCTGCAAAAGGAAGTGTCAAGCCATTTACCTGCAGGGCAATGAAGACTGTGCTGACGTGGATTGCAAAGTATAACACGGCAATGACTGTGCAAACTATCAGGTCGGACTGTAAACGCTCACTCTAGAGAAGAAACAAACCAAAAAAAATCAATAGCAAATCAATCAAAGAGGGAGGGGAGCATCAAGACACAGAAGCTGACCTATGACACAGGTGAACTTTAAAATAACTCCATGAAAATAGGGGTATGATAGACTAGTGGTTATAGTAGTGGACGAGCAACCCAGAGGTTGTGAGTTCAAACCCCACGATGGTAATTTGTGAAACTGAATTCAATGCATCTAGCAATTTGTGTGCTAGCACCAGAAGAACAACATGGAAGTTGCTGGATTGTTGTAAAAACTCAACTGGTTCACTAATGTCTTTCAGGAAGGAACCGGTCACCACAACATGGCGAGGCCCTCGGGTCGACTAGAAATGGGCGATAAATGCCACCTTGTCTGTATCGCGCACATCCCAAGATAAAATAAATAAAGCCATATATTTGAAAATGATTTATAGGCTAGAGAGTTGCACATATATCCATGTAGTAATTAATAAAAATAAATATTACTTACAACAGACTGCTTCAGTTTTTCAGGTAGGGGGTCTTTTACCTCTGCCAGTGGGTCTTCAGGATTTTTATCATCAGTATTTGGAAAGATTTTTGATCTCACTAAGGACCTGTAATTTCAGAGCAAATATGAGAGTAGTTACCGACTCAGCAACCAATACACCTAAAGGTATGGGATCATCTACTGTTCATTCCACAAGGCCCGTACCCCAATTATTTCCTTCTGTGAAGGATTTAAACCTTTCCCCATTGCAGAGGTGCATTCAAGGTTAAGCAAAAGGGACTCTGCACAGCAGTAAATCACATTTTGGTTCTCATGGCTATGTTCATTCTTTTTGATAACCAATAAAATGTCATAACCATTAAAAAAAATTGTGAATGCATCTCAGTGGGAAATTTAGCAAAATCAAAAAAAAACTTCCAACAGAAAATTGTAAAAAAAAACCCTCAGAAAGAATACTGCAATAACCAGAGAGCATCTGGATAATCAGAACTCCCATAGCTACCTTGATTACATTTCCTCTCACCCCCCCCTTCCTGTAAGGACTCCTCCATTCTCCCAGTTTCTCCACTTCCGTCGTATCTGTTCTGACGATGCCACCTTCCACACCAGTGCTTCCGATATGTCTTCCATTTTCCTCAACGGAGGATTCCCCACACAGGGCCCTTGGCCATCTCAGTCCTATTTCCTGTACTTCTGCCTTCACCCCTTCCCCTCCCTCCCTGAACCATGATAGGGCCCCCATCCCACCAGCCTCCACATTCAACGTATCATCCTCCGCCATTTCCGCCACCTCCAGCGCGATGCCACCACCAATCACATCTTCCCCTCCCCTTTCAGCGTTCCGAAGGGACCAGTCCCTCCCCAGCACCCTGGTCCACTCTGACATCACCCCAACATCCACTCTCCTCCCCACGGCATCTTCCTGTGCAAGCACAGGAGATGCAACACTTGTCCTTTCACCTCCTTCCTTCTCACTGTCCAGTGCCCCAAACACTCCTTCCAGGTGAAACAGCGATTTAGTTGTACTTATTTCAATTAGTATACTGTATTCGCTGCTCACAATACGGTCTCCTCTACACTGGGGGGACCAAACGCAGATTGGGTATCGCTTTGCTAAACACCTCTGCTCTGTCCACAAGCGTGACCATGACCTGCCGGTCGCTTGCCATTTTAATTCCCCTTTTCACTCCTACTCTGACCTCGGCCTCTTATACCGTTTTAATGAAGCTCAACGGGAGCTCGAGGAACAGCACCTCATCTTTCAATTAGGCACTTTACAACCTTCCGGACTCAACACTGATTTCAATAACTTCAGATCATAACCACTGCTCCCTTTTTATGGACAGCAGGTGCTGGTAATGGTTCTGCTGTTGCCATTTACAGCTCCTCGAGACCCATCTTTTGTTTCTTTACTTGTCCCATTACCACCCTCCTTGCCTTGCACCATCATCCCTTTTGTCATTTAATCACTCCTGCCCTCCACCCTAACAGAGACCTTCCCTTTTGTTCTTTCCTCCCTTTCCCTGGCTTTGTACTTGTTTAAAAACTGTTAAATCTTCAACTTTTTCCATTTCTGATGAAGGGTCATCGACCTGAAACATTAACTCTGTTTCTTTCTCCACAGATTCTGCCTGACTTGCTGAATATTTCCAGCATTTTCTGTTTTTATTTCAGATTTCCAGCATCCGCAGTATTTTGCTTTTGAGTTAAATAAAAACCTGACTTACACAACAATACATGGGCTGATTAGGATTCTTTTCTAATCACTTTGCAACAATTACAATTACTTATGTTGGTTTTAATTTTATCTGCATTTTTCCCCTCCCCTTTCTCCAGATGCTGCTTGTTCCTTCCTGGGATACAGTTCCATGGTTTTTGGGCCCCCTATAGTACCTTGTTCTATTGGCCATTCTTCCTGTGTAAGTCAGGAGAGGATGAGGGAGAAGGAGCAGAAGAGGGAGAGGAGAAAGAAAAAGGAAAGAAAGAAATTGCATTTATATAGCACCTTTGTTGACTTCAGGACGTCCCAAAGCACTACACAGCCAATGAAGTACTTTTTGAAGTGTAGTCACTGTTGTAATGTAGGAAACGCGGCAGCTAATTTACGTACAGCAAAGCTCCACAGACATCAACAAAATAAATGACCAGATAATCTGTTTTAGTAATCTTGGTTGAGGGATAAATGTTGGCCAGGATACTGCAAAAGCTTCCCTGCCGTGGGATTTTGTACTTCCCCGAGGGGGCAGACGGGGCCTCAATTTAACATCTCATCTGCGAGACGGCACCTCCAAAAGTGCAGCACTCCCTCAATAGTGCACTGATATGTCAGCCTAGATTATGTGCATCACAGTTGAGCCTGACGTCCACACACAAACTTTCTAGCAGGGTTCACTGGACAGCAATCAGCTGTAGCAGGAGCCCTGGACAATTACCCCCTGTCTAGCCCGGGGTACTGCAGACAACTGTAGCATTCCTGCAGCCTCCCTGGCTAGCAATTGCAATTTTTTAAAGAAATATCAACTTATTCAGAAACTTTTCCATGTACATATAATGTAAATGTTTCCGCTGCTTTAAATATATTACATCTTTTCGTCTCACTATATCAAATATTGAAGATAACGTTATTTCTGTATTGGAATTTCTGTTGAGGAAGCTGCACTATCAACACAATTTCAAAATGGTAGTACACATTCTTGCCAAAAGAAGTTCCTTGAGCCAACAACAGTTACAGTTTAGAATATATTGATAAATTTCTCATTAATTCCTTTCAAAAAGCAATTGGTTGAATATTTGAAGAGAAAAAGGTTGCAGGACTACGGGGAAAGAAGAGGGGAATGGGATTAACTGGATAGCTCTTACAAAGAACCAGCACAGGCTTGATGGGCCGAATGGCCTCCTTCTGTGCTGTAACAATTCTATGATTCTATTAAGTTAAGAACATTCAGGCCTGGAGAGGCTACTGTGGGCCATCAGGGCAGTCTCAGTTTCAGAAATAACACAAACATACTCTTGACTTATACTCCTCAGTTGCTTCCTCTATCCCTCTTGAATTCGCAAAAATGATCTATCTCTCCTGTTAAATATATTTACCACCCTCCGTGTAAAGGACTTGCATTTGAACCATGTTCACCTTCTGAGCTCGCATCCATCATCTTATGTTGTGGAGCTTATGATTATGCCTAACCTTAATATTCAGTTTATCTAAAGCCCTTAGAATCCTCAATACCTGAATAAGATCCCCCTAAAGCCAACAAAACTTTTAAAAAAAAACCCAACATTGACCAGATTTTCACACAAACATGTTTAACTTTCTTACTTGAAAATAGAATACGATTCCAACCTTAAACACTAGAAAGTAGAATTGCAGAAAAAGGAGGAAGCTCCAAAGTTTGGTCTCTGTAATTCTGAATGTAATGCCTTTTTTTTAATAGCTCTGCTTCTTAGTAATTTTCTCTCCTCCTGAAGGCATTCAATCCTTACACTTCCGTGGGCACCGACCACCCTCTGTTGACATTCTTGGGTCAGGTATCAAAGTATTCAACCATGAGGGTATTATTTCTATCCCCATCTGAAGTCAGCAGACATGCACTTCCAGTGGGTGTTGTTCGACAGCTATCAGGTGAAGGAACTTTTGGTGATTCCTCCACCCCACCAGCCCACACCAACTTAGAGGTATTATGGCCAACTCAACACCGAACCCCGGGGTGCAAATGTGGGATCTTCCTGGTTTGCATGGCTCAGTTACTTACTGCATAAGCTTGCGGAGCCATTGGGTACCCTGAAATCACATACTGAAAAAAATTGTTGGTGTATCTACTTGCTTTGGTTTTATTTGCCACAAGAAAGATTCTTACACAAGATAAGGGCTTCTGGGGTTAGGGGTAATATATTAGCATGGATAGAGGATTGGTTAATGGACAGAAAACAGACAGTAGGAATAAATGGGTCATTTTCAGGTTGGCAGGCTGTTACTAGTGGAGTGGTGCAAGGATTAGCTATTTATAATATATATTAATGACTTAGATGAAGGGACCGAGTGTAATGTATCCAAGTTTGCTGGCAATACAAAGCTAGGTGGGAAAGTAAGCTGTGAGGAGGACGCAAAGAGTCTGCAAAGGGATATAGACAGATTAAGGGAGTGGGCAAGAAGGTGGCAGATGGAGTATAATGTGGGGAAATGTGAGCTTATTCACTTTGGTAGGAAGAACAGAAAAGCAGAA
Source organism: Heptranchias perlo (assembly GCF_035084215.1). NCBI lineage: Eukaryota > Metazoa > Chordata > Chondrichthyes > Hexanchiformes > Hexanchidae > Heptranchias > Heptranchias perlo. The sequence goes on from NC_090334.1 coordinate 17,688,869, forward strand.
TGTTTTTTAAAATGGTGAGAAACATTAAATGCTGGTGTTCAGAGGGATTTGGGTGTCCTTGTACATGAAACACAGATAGTTAACATGCAGGTGCAGCAAGCAACAAGGAAAGCAAATGGTATGCTGGCCTTTATTGCAAGAGGGTTGGGAGTACAAGAGTAAGGAAGTCTTGCTGCAATTGTCAGGGCTTTGGTGAAGCCACACCTGGAGTACTGTGTACAGTTTTGGTCTCCTTACCTAAGGAAGGATATACTTTCCTTAGAGGCGGTGCAACAAAGGTTCACTAGATTGATTGCATGGATGAGAGGGTTGTCCTATGAGGAGAGATTGAGTAGAATGGGCCTATACTCTTTGGAGTTTGGAAGAACAAGAGGTGATCTCATTGAAACATAAGATTTTGAGAGGGCTTGACAGCATAGATGCTGAGAGGCTGTTTCCCCTGGCTGGACAGTCTAGAACTAGGGGGCATAGTCGCAGGATAAGGGGTAGGACATTTTGGACTGAGATGGGGAGAAATTTCTTCAGAGGGTTGTGAATCTTTAGAATTCTCCACCCCAGTGGGCTGTGGATGCTCAGTCACTGGGGTATATTCAAGGCTGAGATCGATAGATTTTTGGACTCTAAGGGAATCAAGGGATATGGGGATCGGGCAGGAAAGTGGAGTTGAGGTTTAAGATCAGCCATGATCTTATTGAATGGCGGAGCAGGCTCGAGGGGCCATGTGGCCTACTCTTGCTCCTATTTCTTATGTTCTTATGTAAACAAGCCCTTAGTTTTTCCAGTCACAAAATGAAAATAAATTTATTAAATTTCACAAATATATTTCATTATTTAGGTGCTTTGTTTTTACTTTTTGAAATTGCTTAAGAGTTTCCCAATGCTTCAAAAAAATTAAATCTCGATATTAAAAAAATGGAGGTGGGGAGAAATTATTCAATTTCACCTGAGAAATATGATAATTGTCCAAAACATCCAGCAAGCACTTTGCACACATACTCACTTGGAAGTGCATTTCTACTTTATAGTTCGGACAACCAGGTCATCAACCTGAAACGTTAACTGTTTCTCTCTCCATAGAAGGAGCCTGAAGTGAGCGGATCCAGCATTTTCTGTTTTTATTTCAAATTTCTAGAATCTGCAGTATTTTGCTTTTGATTTAGTGTTTAATTCACTGCCACTTCTCCTCCAGGAATTCCCACCTTGAAGAAGTTCTGCTCGTCTCCCCGACTGGATTTCCACTTGTCTCTTTCACCTTGTTCACCTTCATTGCTTTCCGTTTCCCTTCTCGTGTTTGATCGGGTATCTACTAAAACTTGCTTTCACAGCCACATCTCTTTCCTCAGCAACTGTCTCCGGCTCCAACTTATTCCATCGTGGATTCCAACTTAAATTCCACCCTTCATGTTTCGGATCCACCCATGATTACAGATATCTCCCAGTTCTCATGAAAGGTCATCGACCCGAAACGTTGGGGGACATTTCAACTTCCTCATCACAGGCAGGAGAGGAGGGGGTGGGGGTTTAAAAATTTTAAATTGCGTAACGCGACCCCAACCTGCCTGCCACCATTTTCACGCTGGCGGATTACATGGCGTATCTGTATCTCGCTCTTGGGAGGCGGGACAGTTCTTTATAATATTTAATCCGGCCCCCACAGTACAGTTGGAGACGGGAACAGCCAGATCAAGCAAGTAAGTGCTTTTTATAGCACTGCTGGTGAGCCAGGAGGAGCAGGAGAGCCCCCCCCAGCCCCTCAAGCAAACCTTCTGCCACGATCATCCGACTCTCCTCCCTGCCACACCCCCCCACCACCCCTCAATCACAAGCCTTATGGCCCGCAATCTTTCCCTCCCATCTGATTGCTGGTCCGACCTCCCGCCTTATGGCCCGCAATCTTTCCCTCCCATCTGATTGCTGGTCCGACCTCCCGCCTTATGGCCCGCAATCTTTCCCTCCCATCTGATTGCTGGTCCGACCTCCCGCCTTATGACCCACGATCTTTGCCGATTCCTCCTATGCCCCGTGATCTTTGTAACCCCTCCTTATGCCCCGCGATCTTTCCCAATTGCCAGGGAACGTTGCGGATTTCTACCACAGGCTTTACCGTCAGACAGCCGGCCAGTCTGTCAATCTGGCCAGCTATTGGGCAGGAAACATAATAAAAAATGATGACGCGCCTGCCGTTAAATTCGGCAGGTCCTCCCCCTTCCCGGGATATCACCTCCCACCCACCCCCCCCGCCCCAAACAAATACCGGGGCCGTTAATTCTGTTTCTCTCTCCACAGAAGCTGCCTGACCTGCTGAGTCTTTCCAGCATTTTCTGTTTTTATTTCTACTTTATACTCATCTATTTTCCCACTAAAATTAGTGAGCATAAATTATATTAGGCAGTCTCTTTAATTATTTACACGAAACCAAAAATGACTTGTGTGCGATGTAAGTGTACAAACAATTGACTGTATGGCATTCCTCTGTCCAATACTTTAACTGAGACGCGTTTATTTTAAGTAAATTAATGCCTTCACTAAATAGTGGAGAGCAATATTACCGGAATGTGGAACACTCATACATTAATATCGCAAATATTTGCTGAGTATTTCCAGCATTTTCTGTTTTTATTATCCTTCCTGAGGTTCGGTGTCCAAAACTGAATGTGGTACTCTGGGTATAGTCTGACCAAGGCTCTGAACAACTGAAGCATAACTTCCCCACTTTTGAATTCCAACTCCCTTGAGATAAAGGACAAAACTCCATTAGCCTTTTTGACTACTTTCTGTACTTGTGCACTAGCTTTTAGTGATTTGTGTACATGGACACCTAAATCCCTTTGCTCCTCCACAGTTCCCAATTTCTCACCATTAAGAAAATATTCTGATTTGTCTGTCTCAGATCAAAAGTGGATGACCTCACACTTCCCCATGTTGAACTCCATCTGCCATAGTTTTTCTCACTCTCTTAGTCTATCTATGTCCCTTTGCAACTTCCTACTCCCATCCATACAACTAACTTAGTGTAATTGGCAAACTTGGACACACAACTCTATTCCTTCATCCATGTCATTTATATATAGTGAAAGGCTGAGGCCCCAGGACAGATCCCTGGAGAACACCACTTGTCACATCCCGCCAATCAGAGAACGGACCCTTTATCCCTACTGGCATGGATTGAGAATTGGTTGACAGACAGGAAATAGAGAGTAGGAATAAACGGGTCTTTTTCCAGGTGGCAGGCAGTGACTAGTGGGGTACCGCAGGGATCAGTGCTTGGGCCCCAGCTATTCACAATATATATCAATGATTTGGATGAGGGAACCAAATGTAACATTTCCAAGTTTGCAGACGATACAAAGCTGGGTTGGAATGTGAGCTGTGAGGAGGATGCAGAGGCTCCAATATGATTTAGACAAGTTGGGTGAGTGGGCAAGAACATGGCAGATGCAGTATAACGTGGATAAATGTGAGGTTATCCACTTTGGTTGTAAAAACAGAAAGTCAGATTATTATCTGAATGGTGATAGATTGGGAAAAGGGGAGGTGCAATGAGACCTGGGTGTCCTTGTACACCAGTCGCTGAAAGTGAGCATTCAGGTGCAGCAAGTAGTTAGGAAGGTGAATGCTATGTTGGCGTTCATTGCAAGAGGATTTGAGTACAGGAGCAGGGATGTCTTACTTCAGTTATATAGGGCCTTGGTGAGACCACATCTGGAGTATTGTGTGCAGTTTTGGTCTCCTTATCTGAGGAAGGATGTCCTTGCCATGGAGGGAGTGCAACGAAGGTTTACCAGACTGATTCCTGGGATGGCAGGACTGACGTATGAGGAGAGATTGGGTCGACTAGTCCTATATTCACTAGAGTTTAAAAGAATGAGAGGTGATCTCATCGAAACATATAAAATTCTAACAGGACTAGACAGACTGGATGCAGGGAGGATGTTCCCGATGGATGGGGAATCCAGAACCAGGGGTCACAGTCTCAGGATACGGGGTATGCCATTTAGAACAGAGATAAGGAGAAATTTCTTCACTCAGAGGGTGGTGAACCTGTGGAATTCTCTACCACAGAAGGCAGTGAAGGCCAAATCATTAGACGTATTCAAGAAGGAGACAGATATGTTTCTTAATGCTAAAGGGATCAAGGGATATGGGGATAAAGTGGGAACAGGGTACTGAGTTAGACGATCAGCCATGATCATTTTGAATGGCGGGGCAGGCCCCAAGGGCCGAAGGGCCTACTCTTGCTCCTATTTTCTATGTTTCTCTCTGTTTCCTACCCTCCCAACCAATTACCAACCCATGTCGCAAGGTTACATTGAATTACGTATGTTCATTTTTGCTAATAATCCCTCGTGCGGAATCTTATCAAATGCCTTCTGGAAGTCTATATAGACAACTTCCATCAACACTCCCCTATCCACCATATTAATGACCTCCTCAAAAAAAATCAACTAGATTAGTCAGGAATGACCGACCCTGCACAAATCCATACTGACTCTTCGATCAGCTGATACGTTTCCAAATGCTGAATCACTGTCTCTGATGATAGATTCCAGTAACTTCACCACAATTGATGTTAAAATTCTACAATCTTTTCTCAGCATTTTATTGGGTTGCAGAGCATCATGATGGAGTGGACTGCAACTGGTCTGTCAAAGAAGCGAACTTAGTAGGCCAAATAGTCTTTATTCGCTCCATGGACTCTTGCACTATTGTGATTTATAAAAATCATAAGGTTTCATGGAATTTGATAAGAAGGCAAATCTGTCAAATTTTAGAAGAAAATAAGTGATCTACTTATTTTTAAGGCAAGTGATTTGTTGCAGCCATGATTTGCCATCACTTAGATCTACTTAGAACTAGAATTTATTAATGCAAAACTGTGGTACTGTACTACACACGCTAAAGACAGAACCCAAGGGATTTGTTGCAGGATGTCAGACCGCACAAATCACATGCGCCTCTCTTTGCTCATTTCACAAAACAGCCACAATACCACTACATACCTGCTGGTGGCTCCCTTAAACTTTCTCAGCTGCACAAACAGCATGCATCTAGTGTACGTACAGTGCAATACCACATTCGCACTGTGCATGAACCTGTTTACTTAAACATACAAAAGGCAAAGTCCTGGCTCTTATGTCCAGCAAGGGCTCACTTAAATATGGTAACACACTTGAGCCTATGTGGTTTACTGTTTATTGACTAGATAAAATTACTTTGCTCTTTTTCTGAAAAAAAAGGTGCATTTTAAAAACTGCCCAAATGGGGAAAATCTAAACTAAAGAGACCCAACTTATGCTGCAGTTGCACTATAGGGACCAGTCTCAGACCAATGTTATACCGCCAGCTGCATCTCATGTGGAATTTAGCACAAGGAGTTCTAAGCATGGTTAGGAGTGTGGGGGTGGAAGTATTAAAAATATTGAAAAGTGAGTTTATAAAATGCCCAGGAGGTCCAATCTAAAATGCAGCTTTGGACAAAGCTGAAAATAAACTGCACTTAGTAACTAAAAGCAGTGTAGGACTACCTACTAGAAGTGGTCTCAGATTGTCTGATTGACTCCCCTGTTAAATTGCCAGCTTCGCACACCCAAAGCCACTTTATACCAATCTAACTGTACCTTTAGACTCGTGCATCATGAATATGACCGCTGCATGCTGTTGTGATGTACGTTTGCGGTGCTGGGAATATTGAACTGGGTTGGAATGTGACTCCTGTAAGCACCATTTCTGATTTTTTATTTAAAATGAAAATTTCACACAGAATCACAGCAGTTGGCTATCTGGCCCATCAAATCTGTGCAGATATTTTTCTCTACCTCATAAATCTCACTTTCCTGCTTGCTCTCCACACCCATTAATATTCCTCTTTTTGAAGCAACTATCTAATTGCTTTTTAAAAGCAATTTATGGATTCTGCTTCAATGATAGTTTGCGGCAAAGAATTCCATATTCTAACCACCTTCTAGGTGAGGAATTTTTTCCAAACTTCCCTTTAATTCTTTATGTGATTATCTTAAACTTGTGCTCTGTCTCTAATCAATGGAAACAATTGATGACCATTTATCTCATCATAACCCTTCATAATCTTGAAGACCTCTATCAGATGACCACTCAGCTCAACTGAAAAAAGGCTTATTTCTCAAGTCACTCTTTATAGTCGTAATCTCTATGGTATAATCCTAGTAAATCTACACGGCACCTTGTCCGCTGCTTTTATATCCTTCCCACTGAGGTGTGCACAAAATTGCACATAATGCTCCAACTGCAGTCTAATTAAGGTCTTGCACAAGTTCAATATTACTTCCTTCCTTCTGTATTCCATATATCCAGATACAAAGCCAAACTGTGCTGCCACCTTTAATGACCCACACGATGGTCCCTCTAGTCTATTTAAAATCTTACCATTTAAGTTGTACTTCCTTTCCCTCTTCTTACTTCCACATCTCTCATTTCTCTAGACTGAATTGCATCTGTCACCTATCTACCCATTCTGTTTGCATGTCTATGTGCAGGAGCTAGTGCTGGGGGATTGGACCCCACAGGTACCAGTTCACCAGAGGGTGAGATTGCATTCCAGCTCTGCTGCAGACGACTCAGATGTTGACTTCAAAGGCACGGGCTGCCAAAGGAGGCCGATGGGCATATATCAGAAAATGCTGGGTGCACTGAGCAGCCTGCCAGAGCATTTGCACACAACGTCACAGAGCGTGGAGGAGTCCAGATCCAACTTGCGTTGCTTTGCACAGAGCATTCAAGGCCATTCACGCAACATGGAACGAGTGGTCAGCTCCGTGAAAACGACAGTGAGGGCCAGCATGATGGGGCCTCTGCTGGCAGCTTCCATAGCAGCTCACACTGCTTTCATGGAAGCTCAGACAGCTGTCACCTTGGCTCTGGGGGCCAGCATCAACAGGGGCTGCCAGGGTTTTACATCACTCCTCCTGCACTCAGTTCTCTTGCAGAGCTATAGGAGTTGCTGAAGTGCAGTCCCAGGAATGTGACATTATCTCCATGGGAGAGGCATCTGCTGTCCTCTCTCAGGAAGACAGAGTGCCTGCTCCCCCACCACCCACTTAGTGCCACTCAGCCAGCTGGCCCAGACTGCTCTGGCCCACGCTGAGATGCCACAGTCTGTAGCCAGGCCCTAAAGGCCCAGAGCTGCTCAAGGTCGCCCACCACGGGAATCTGAAGCGTCCTCAATGGAAGCTCAGCAGGCTCCCACCTCCCAAACTGTAGCCAGTGGGGATACACCGCATAGGAACACTAGAATAGGTAATCAAGCACAGAAGACAGGGACTGAGGGTTGCACAATAATTCTTAATTATTCCTGTTAACTATTATACACCTGGGCAATTGAGTAAAGTTTTCATTTCCGGTGTTGGTGTTGATATTTGTAGTGAAGTGAAGGCAAGACCCATAAGGTTGGACCCATAATGAAGAAAGGCAATCGGATGGTGATAGTGAGGACAGTGATAAGGATTGCAGGACTGTGGTATATTAGACATGGGAGGGATGGTTCAGGTGAAGCACTCTTGGATGAATTTCTCTGGCAGCTATGTGTACTGGATCAGAAGGTTGTGGGTTGAAGTCCCACTCCAGAGACTCGAGCGCAAAATCTAGGCCCTGTCTGCCCTCTTTGGTGGACGTAAAAGATCCCATGACACTATTCGAAGAACAGCAAGGGAGTTCTCCCCAATGTCCTGACCAATATTTATCCCTCAACCAACATCACCAAACAGATTATCAGGGCATTATCACAACTGCTGTTTGAGGGACCTTGCTGTGCGCAAATGGGCTGCCACATTTCCTACATTACAACAGTGACTACATTTCAAAAGTACTTCATTGCCTGTTAACTGCTTTGGGATGTCCTGAGACCATGAAAGGCGCTATATAAATGCAAGTCTTTCTTCCTGTCTTTACGGGTGGTTGCTGTTTCTCCTGCTCTTCCTCTTCCTCCACTTCTTGCTGCCCAGGTAGTGGTAAGGTGTGCAGTGAAGTTATGCAGTATAAAGAATACTTCCACAAATCTGAGAACCCGGTCAGCGGTGTACTGAAGTGCTCCTCCCGAACGGTCCAGGCAGCGAAAGCGTTGCTTGCTCAATAAGCTTTCTGGTGGTGGCATGGCTCTCTTTATAGGTGTTCCTGACAGGAGTCATGTGTCACTTCTGAAGGAGATACCCTTTGTCATCAAGTAGCCAGTCTGCGATTGACGGCGTGGTTGGAATAAAGACGGCCCAGTGGTCTGGCACACAATAAATGAATCATGACTACTGCTAGGAAACCGGGCACATACCTGCATGATGTGCTGCCTGTGGTCCAAAGCAGGTTGCACATTCAAGAGTGGTATCCCTTTCTATTCAGAAAGATGCCAGGCTGGTGATGGGGTATACAAAGGGTAATGTGGGTGCAGTGTGTCGCACCTTGGACCCTGGGGAAGCCTGCAACGTGGGCGAAGCCTAGTGCTTTGCTCTATCCATAGGGAATGTAATGTATGTGTTCCGCCTGGCGGAGAGAGCCTCGGTGAACTCCCTGATACAGTGGTGCATAGCAAACTGCGAGATGTCGTTAAAGTCACTTTAAAAATTAAGGGCCATGGATAGCTATAGGCAGTGCTGTTCATGTCCTGGTGCGAGGCTCAAGTTGTGGCTGCAGCAGGTGACTTAGCTCTGTGATAGCTTCCGTGGTGAAGTGCAGACACTGACACGTTGCTCTTCAATGAAGTTCAGTTAGGAGAAGTGCTCCCTGAAGACCTGCTGTGGGTATGGTCTTCTGCCCAGTGCTCTCCTCCTCCCTCTTCTCCCACCTGCTCCTGCTCTCTCTTGTCTTCTTTGCTGCTCCTTCTCACCCTCCAGCCCTAAAGGCAGTCCTACCGGACTAACCATGACTGGAATAAAACTCTGTCCAAAGCAGACAAAAGCAGTCCAGCACCAGCCCAAAATTGTTCCCAGAAGTCAGAATTCACTTGCGGAATGCAGAAAATCACCAAAAATAGGCCCAGAAGTTAACCAGCAGCCTGAGGATAGACCAGCAATTAACCTGTATGGAGTGGACGAGCCCTTTAAATAGAGCTCCTGCAGGGTCCTTGCTCACTATTAGATTTGCTGGGCGGGTGTGCAGACTAATTTCCCAAAAGGCACCTACAATAAGCCTACTGAGCAGCCGATTCAATATGGCGGGCAGCAGACCTCCAGCGTGGGACAAGCACATGCGCACCAGGCTCCATATTGGACTCTCTGGCGCCTATTTTACACCTGTAAAAACAGGCGCAGTGTGATCGAATTTCTTTGTCCAGATCTTTCCATTCCAAGGAACTTCCATTTATCCGAACCCTTGGTTTCCTGCCCTCCATCCATCTCCCTTTCCCTGTGGCCATATTCCCCATAATTCCATGTGCAATTACCTTCGCCATAAGCATTTTATGTGGTACTTTATCAAATGCTTTTTGAAATTCCATATTAACCAGATCCACAGCATTTCCTTCATCTATTCTCAAAAAATTCTATAAAGTTGATCAAGTACTATCCATCCTTCAGAAATATGCACTGACTAGCTCTGATTAACGCACATTTCCCTGAGTGCCAAGTAATCACATCCCATCTTATAGACTCGAGAAGTTTACCAACTGAACTAAAATTAACCAGCCTAAAATTGCCCCCTCTCCTTTTTTGAAGAAGGGTGTCATATTTGCCATCTTCAATTGCTCTGGCAGTTTTTCTTTGCTCAGAATTCTGGAAAATATGTTGTAGTTAGAAACTCTGCTGTTTCTTCCCTCATGATCCTCTTGGGTAAATCATCACGTCCTCGTAATGCATTTACTTTAAGCTCGAGTAACTCTTTTTACACCATTTCTATAACCTCACCAGCAGTTCTACGCTCACCTTCGGTGATTGTATAATCCCAATACTCACCTCAAGTTTACCTGAATGTTTTATTGCTGTTTTATCCCACAAAATTGGAATGGAAAGGAGCGCAGCAGTCAGATACTTAGTCATGTGGTGCACCACGTGACTAGTGAAAACTGCAGCTGTGAGAAAGCAGTACCACACAGACGCGGGCGTGCTGCTCTGAGGCCACACTCATTGTACATTCACTAGCAGTAAAATTCAAGAATTTCAAGTTCCACATACAATGAATAATTAATCAGTTATTCACAGATTTGTCAAATAGGGGAATCAAACCACAGGATTTCCATCAACACCACTGACCTGCCAAGCATATCTGCTTTTATAATTGGATTGCAAGTTTTATATCTACCTTAATATTGCTTTACAAAATTTCTACTCAAATATTGCCTCGAAGGCTTTTCTGCTGCAATAGCCGCCTTAACATTCTACTCTCGTTCCAAGGCTATATAATTATATGGCACATCTCCAAGAGACAGAACAATGTCTTGTAACTGCATACCTGGTTTTGATACATTCACTATCATCTACACCTTTCATGTTCTCCCATTTATATACACAGCAACTATATCACTAAAATTTGCATAATCAAACTCTGGAACTCGAACACTAATTAGAATTTAAGTTGTAATTCCAGCTTTAGAAGTTTCACATTCATCACAAAATACATTTTCATCTCACTTTAAAATACGTTATCACAATTTTCAATAGAATTGATGCAAAGAAATCTCAATTTATGGCTGCAATCAGCACACCTTATATAGATACTGGTTACATATGTTCCTTTAGTTAGGTGTCAGTTTGAGTCAAAGTATTGTGGGTTCAAGCCCCACTCCAGAGACTTGAATACATAATCTAGGCTGACATTTCAGTGCAGCACTGAGGGAGTGTTCCACTGTTGGAGGTGTCGTCTCTCAGATGAGACGTTAAACCGAGGCCCCGTCTTCTCTTTCAGATGAAGACAAAAGATCCCAGGGTGCTATTTGAAAAAGATCAGGTGAGTTGTCCCGGTTTCCTGGTCAATATTTATCCCTCAACCAACAACACTAAAACAGATTATCTGGCCATTTATTTACGGGAGCATGCTGTGCACAAATTGGCTGCTGTGTTTGCCTATATTACAACAGTGAGTGCACTTCAACAGTACTCCAATGGTTGTGAAATGCTCGAGATGTCCCGAGGTCATGGAAGGTGCTATATAAATGCATGTTCTTTCTTTTCTTTCTTTAGTTAAAAGAAAAAGATAGTACCAGGTGGAGTCAGAGTTGGATAAAAGTTTGTGTCAGCACAAGTTTCAATCTGGGGTATGAGATGGGAATGTCGAGAGAGCTCAGCAGGGGGCGGGGCGAAACAAATGTATTCTTATTTTAGAATCTTGGAAGGAAGCAGAAGGAGGCCATACACCCCAGCATTAGTTTTACACTGGAACCATCCACTCCAGATAGCAGTGATGTAAAGCAGCCTTCAGAATAGACCTCTATGGAAAATAAGATTAGCCAATGTTCCCGGTCCTGACTGCCATGCAGTGACTGCTGCTGGATGCTTGGATATCTGGAACGACCTCAATGCTCATATGTTTATGTATAAATCACGGTACTTTTTTTCCCTTAGTTTTCTATCGCCATTATGTGGACTTATGATGAGAACTCTTGCTTCTTGAAATGGGATCACTTACATCAGTACACAAGGGTCGCTGCTTTGTCTGCTCAGATGATAGGAGACAGCAACCAGGAGGCCACAAAAGACAGAGAAAAGAACTGGAATATGTTGCGCATCCCAGGAATCCTGGAAGGCAGCAGTAAAAACAAGATTATTTCAAATTACTGAACACAAGATGACAGTTACCGTAATGTGTAGATCATTGTCTGTTCCTGCACATTAAGTTAATAGTGATCATGTGATTTGATGAAAGATTATAAAATGAAATTATAACACAGTAGGATAAATGATGATGCTCCACTAGTAAACGGGCCATGATTGTTACTTTAAGGTAGAGATTATCAAAGCCTCTAGATTCAATATAAAGTTAACAACCATCACGATCAGTTGAAATGATCAGATGCGTAACAATTCATAAAACAAGCAAACCAGTGCAATAAAACATTGCACAGAATCTTCTTTGTTTCTTGTACAATTAAGAATTGAAGAATCTAGTTCTGTGAAAGGTAAAACGTGTCTAACTAACATTCTAGAGTAATTGAAGTGGTGTATAGAGCAGGATCAGTGCGTGCCACTTTGAAGGATTTTTCAAAGGCATTTGATGAAGTTGAACACAACAAGCTGCTAGCTAAAACTGAGGAGCACAGAACTGGAGGCAATCTTGCGATATGGATACAAAACCGTTTGGGAGGTAGGAAGCTGGGATAAAAGGGACAATCTTAGATTGACGGGCAGTGACAAGTGTTCCCTAGGTTTTCATTCTGTATATAAATGACCTGGATTTGGGAATATTCAATTTTGCAAATGATATTAAGTTAAGAGCTGTGAAGAAGAGAGCAAAAAATTAGCATGAGGCCATTAATTAATTAATCAAGTGGACATTACAATGACAGATGCAGTTTAACATAACAAGCATGAGATAGTACACTTTGGTCATGAAAATGACATATGGGAATACTGCTTGTTGAGAAAACACTGGGGGTAGATGAAAAAAGGGATTTTAAGGCACAGATACAAATTTCATTAAAAGCTGGCTTGCAGGTGCAAAGAGCGATTAAGAAGACTAATTGGACACCAGGTTTCATCACAAGAGGGATAGAATATAAAAACGAGAAAATGCTACTGCAAATTACAGAACGCTTAGACCTTACTTGGAGCACAGTGATCAGTTTTTGGCACTGCACCGTGGGAAGGATATACTGGCCTTGGAAAAAGTCCAGCAATGATTCACCAGGGTAATACCTTGGATGAAGGGATTTAGCTATGATGAGAGACTTCGGTTATATTCCCTGGAGGTGGGAAAGTTAAGCGATAATTGTATTCAGTCATTTTAAATGACGGAGGGAATTAACAGGGTAGATAGGGAATGACTATTCCCTCTAATTGGGAAATCCAGAACAAGGGAACATAATCTTAGTCATACTATTTGCCACACTGATTGCTGCTTCTCTGTGAATGGAGGCTTTGAGTGCCAAATCTACTGTAACCTCTAGATCTCTATCAACTTCATCCTTAGCTACTTCAACGCCATTCATAGAGTACTTACGCTGCTTATTTTTTCTTCGTATGTGAAGTACTTTACACAGTTCTATATTAACTTTCATCTGTCATTGTTTCACCCACTTACATATTTCATCTTAACTCATTTTGTGGTTCCCAAGTTGTCTCCTCAGATTGAACTGCCCCTCCTAGTTTGGTATCATTTGCAAATCTGACCAGTTTGCATTCAGCTTCTGAATACAAATTGTTAATGTAGGTTAGAAACAGTTGGGGTCCCAATGATCCCTGGGTCACTCAGCACATGTCTGCACCTTGATATAAATCTTCTAACAAGAACCCCACTGCCTCCTACCCTGGAGCTAATTTCTTATCTACACCCTGGTTCTAGCCTGGATCCCCATTACCTTAAGCTTAAATAGTGGCCTTTTCTGTGAAACTTTGTGAAATGCTTTTTGGAAATCAAGGAACACCATGTCATGAGTCCTTCCACATTCCACCTGAGGTGTCACTTCTTCAAAAAACTTAAGCAGGTTCTTCTGAATCTATGTTGGCTGTTGTTTATTGATCATCGGACAGGCTATCCTCAAATTTACTCTTGATAATTAATTCCATTATTTTACACTGTATTGATACAAGGCTAATGGGTCTGTTTTTCCCCTTTTTTTTGAAGATGAACACCATTGTAGCCTGTTTAGAATCTACTGGGACCTGCCCAGTGTTCAGTGACTCCCTCATAATAACTGTCAATGCCTCACAAGTCTCCTCCCTTGTGTGCCTTAGTACTCTGGCTAACTATGACCCATTCCTCAGTATTGATTTGTTTTGAGTCTTTTTATCCATGTAGGACTTCCATCCATTTAATGCCAAAGTTATTGTTTCTACTTGTAGTACAGCTATTTAGACATGGCAGGTTGATCACACCTTCCCTCGTGAATATCTGGAAGGAATATCATTTAGTATATCGACTATATTACGCTCAACCTCATTTTCAGCCATATTAATATTTTTTTGAGGTTCTTGCTTCGTCTCTGCTTGTCCTCTTACTGTTATTGTACTGAAAGAATATCCTACTGTCATGTTTTGCATTGGCAGCTATACTTCCCCTCCCCCTCTATTGAAGGATAAGCTAGATTGGGTGAATGGCCTCCCTCATCTGTACTTATCTCAGTAGAGGAAGCTTTTCTCTGCATCCAGCTGCTAAACCTGACTTGCTGACATTGATTTCCAAAAAGGGAAAATGTTCCATTTCACCAGTATTAACATCCTTCACCTTGATGAGCATAAAATTCACAAAAAAATTCCTATACAATTGCTGCTGAGAAAGATCTTCTTTATCACACAAAGACCCACAACATGAGAGGTTAATAACAAAAATAAGAGCACCTACCCTCAGGGCACCATAACACAGTCCATATAACAAAGCTACTGCCAAGATACTACGAATGAAACTGTAAAGTGCTGCAAGGAGGTTTGTGGTAGCTGAAAAATATAAATATAAGAGACGACTGAATTCTTTCCTGGAAACATTTTAGATCTAAAAGTTACAATGGCTGCCTTGTTTAAAACGCATATGAACTTTTGCTTAAGCACAAGACATTTATGGACCAAATGCAATGATAATACTGGTTGCATTCAAATTTCTGCTTGAACATTAGTTTTCAGATTTCTCATTTGCAGGAAAAAGTTAAGTTTAAATAATTTTTTTGTAATATATCCACGTATTTCTCAATGTTTTTCAAAAAATGGAACTATTTCATATAACTAAGCTTTCATCATCTTTAGTGGCATTTAAGTGTCAGTTTGGCTCATTGTAGTATTCTTGCCTCAGAGTCAAAAGGTCATGGGTTCAAGCCCCACTAAAGTTTAAGCACATAATCTAGGCTGACACTCCAGTACAATACTGCAGAAATTGTCAGAGATGCTGTTTTTCGGGTCCATCGTTAACCCAAGGCAAGATCTGCCTCTCCAGGTGATCGTAAAAGATCCTATTCCATTATTCAAACCAGATCAGGGGAGTTCTTCCTATTTCCTAGACAATATTTATCCCTCAACCAGCACCACCAAAAAACACATTAACTGGACATTTACCTTCTTGCTATTTGTCGACTTGAAAAATTGGGGCTGCTTTCGTTAGAACAGGAAGATTGATAGAGCTGCTTAAAATTATGAAGGGATGGAACACAGTAGATAGAATTAGACTGCTTCCAGTGATTAGGTGGTCTAGAACAAGAGGACATAGATATAACATTAAAGTAAGTGATTTAGGACACGGAGCAGGACAGAAGGTTGTGAGGCTGTGGAATGCACTACCAGAGTTAGTGATTGAAGAAGAGACCATCTCAATATTTAGGAATAGGTTAGATAAGTGGTTGAAGGAAAGGGATATTGAAATGTGGGATTATGACTTGCATGGAGGATAAACACCAAAACACCAACACAGACTGGCTGGGCAAAGCTGCCTGTTTGTGTTGTAATTTCTATGTAAATCTATGTGGAACCTTGTGCGCAAAGTTGGCTGCTGCGTTTGCTTACATAACAACAGGGTCTACACTTCGAAAGTATTTGTTGGCTGTAAAGTGCTTTGAAAATTCCTGAGGGTACAAAAAGGTGCTGTATAAATGCAAGTTATTTCTTTCATTCATTTGAAATGAATATATTTTAAAAGCAGCTCTTAATTGGCACATGGTGTTGCAATGCTAATTTAGATTGCCACGTGTGATAGGGGCACAGATTGGAGCTCACATTTTGCTGTGCCAAGTTACTAATTTTAGAAGGAGATGCAGGCTACTTATTCCACAACAGTGTGCAAAAGGATGAGGATAACCCCCCCCACCCCCCTCAAAAACAGACAGCAAAATTCTCTGGCTCACTTGAGTCCCCACTGTAGTACATTACAAAATATTACTGGTATAGTCATGACAGCAGGTGTCCCATTTGGGCTCTCAGCTTGAATAATGCATCACACAGGGAGACTGAAAGAGAAGTGAGGCCTGATAGCGCTAAAGATTTTGATGTAGTTACAAAAGTATGTCAATTTGAGCAGAATTTATGCAAACGTCAGCCAAATGAAAACTACTTATGGGGATTTCTCAGTAGTTTGTTTTAAAAACTCTTAAGCATGATGATGGGTTTCCACATGTCAGACACCTGGCTTACCAAAAAAACCTTCAAACATCAGAATACTCACCGTTTCCACCAAACACATGGATATCGAATTGCTCACAAAGGTACATCACAAATGTATTTACTTGTGGAAGCAACCCAATGAAGAATATCACTGGGAAACACAACGTAAATGCTGTAAAGTAAAAAGAAAAGGCAATTACAATTAGAGTTATGGACATAATTAAAATTAAACATAGATATTAGAATACAAGTGTGAGAGCGCTAGGTATTCCATATACCAGCAATGAAGCCAGATGGGAAATAGGGGGTCATAATACTCCTTGTACCTGAAGTTAACCAATATGTGCAAACTTTATATGTTCTGCTCTAAAATGGGTCAGTGGGAAGTGCTCAGATAGGTTAATCTTTGGTGCAATGTCTTCAGGTATTAGACTGTCAGTGACACTCGAAATACCACCCCAATGAAGCTGTATAGACAATAAAAGGGTCACAGGTACTTTACTTGTACCATTATTGGTACTGAATGTACTGGTGCTGGGACTTTATCACCAAAATAGTGGAATTATAGAACCATTGTTGTTATAGTATAGAAACAGATCATTCGGCTCATCAAGTCTGTGCTGGTGTTTTTCTCCACGAGCCACCTGATCTCACTTTCCCTCTTGCTCCTTCTAGCCTTTAATATTTCTCTTTTTAAGCAACCATTTAATTCCTTTAAAAAAAAGACTCTGATTCAACAACAGTTTGTGGCCGAGCATCCATATTCCAATCAGTGACTATATAAAATCATTTTTTTCTAAACTTCCCTTCATTCTTCTTTTGTGATCATCTTAAACTTGTACCCTCTTGTTTATCTTTGAGTTATAGTTGAAACCACCTATTGCAATTTACCTAATCATAACCCTTCATAATCTTGAAGATCTCTATCAGGTCACCCTTAACCTTCTCAACTCCAGTGAAAAAATGCTGTAACTTCTCAAGTGTCTCTTTGTAACTGTAACCCCTCAACCCAAGTGCCATCCTAGAGATTCTACGCTACATCTTTTCCACTGCAGCTATCTTTCCTATAATGGGGTGCCCAAAGTTATACATTAACTCCAACTGCACCATAACATTTTGCACAAGTCCAACATTACCTCCTTGCTTTTGTATCCTATGTCTCTAGATAGAAAGCCAAAGACTCCATTTGCCTTCTTATGGTGTTATTCATTTGCTCTGCCACCTTTAACGACCGGTGTATCTGCACAACCAGGTTCCTCTGCTTCTCTACTCCACTTAAAATCTGATCCTTCAAGATGCACCTCCTTTTCCCATCTTTATTTCACATTTTTATACATTGAATTGCATCGGCCACCTATTTTCCCATCCTGTTAGTCTATCCATGTCCTCCTGCAGTCTTTCTCACCAATCATGGCAATTTATCATACGTTTCTATCCTACCCACCTCCCCACCCCCACTCTGCCAATTTGGTGTCTCCAGCAAATCTCAACTTTGTTCCCTAAATTCCTAAATCCAGATTATTTGTATTAATAAGATAACAGTCTAGGGAACAGAATGGATGTGGATGAATTAACAGACTGTTATCATATGGCAGGAGCTTCTTAATGGGAACATAGTCATGGCAACCAAAATATTCTTTTCATCTTGCTGTCTGTACAAACCCCATGAAATGATTGTTTACTGATCCTAACTAGCAATAACATGTCTTAGAAGAACTCAAAGCATTAACCCAACTCCAATAATGAGTTCACATAATATGAAAAGATGGTGCAAGGCCAGCATGCTGTGCTTTGCGCACCCTGGATTTATTTTAACAAGGATTTACAGAGAACCTACTTAATGATACCAGCTAAACTTCCTAGTTAATATACATTAAAAAATCCTAAACAGCATCCATTAAAGAATGTTACAACACTGGATTTACTAAATGCAAATTAAATTCTCACTATTGCTTTTGTTTAAAGTACTTACATCTGCTATTCCTGTAATGGTGCCTAAGAATCGTGGCTACATTGCGGCAACCTCAGTCTATATTGTTCCTGTAAACCAGCAGGTTTCTCATTAGAATATACAGGAAATTAATCTGTATCTAAGCAAATGATCCTTTTTAAGTATAGCGTCTAGTAACTAATGAATTCTATACAGCTAGGAAATGTCAGAGAAATTAACAGAACCAAGTTGATGATACAGGTCTATCTACTACAAATACCAAGAAAATTCGGATGTAATCCATTACTTTAGATGCTGCCTA
Organism: Heptranchias perlo; assembly: GCF_035084215.1. Classification (NCBI taxonomy): domain Eukaryota; kingdom Metazoa; phylum Chordata; class Chondrichthyes; order Hexanchiformes; family Hexanchidae; genus Heptranchias; species Heptranchias perlo. The sequence continues at coordinate 17,707,311 of NC_090334.1, forward strand.
CCCATTTAATCTGTGCTCAGTTTGCACTGCAGCAGTTCCACTAACTCCACCTACTCAACCATAGGCACTTTTATACTGCCTATGTCATATGGTTGCTAGGTAGTGAATAGCATCGGTGTGCGTCCCTCTCTCCTTTTACGTGTTGCCAGTCACGTTGAGCTCCACTGTGTTATGGAGAGGCCCAATTGCTAGAGGTGATAGCTACTGAGACTGATCTCAAAGAATTTCACATTAGAGCAAAAGACTTTGGGGGGAGGGGGGGAAAGAGAAAACTGATAGAATGGAAGCAACATTTGAGCATAAATGTGAGAACCAACTCCTGAATTTGCTGTGCTGAGATCAGCTCCCTTTACCTGACAACACATTCACTGACGCCATTTTCATGAGTCCGTGATCGTGTCAGTTTCACAAATGTTTATTCTATGGAGTGCAGCTGACAGAGACCCAAATTTCTCTTATCGTCTGCACTCCTCTACTATATAAGCACCATATCAAAACTATGATAAAGCAAGTGATGGCGCAGTGTTCTTTTGAGTTTAGGTGTTATGCTTTTGAATTTGTTTAATAGCAGAATAAAAAAGGCAAAGAATCCATGAAATTAGAAACAATTTTGTTTAAAGTTCATAGCCTGAAGGTAAGGGGTCGCCATTTAGGACCAAGATGAGGAAAACATTTTTCACTCAGAGGGTTGTGAATCTAGTCATTTGCTTAGTCGTTGAGTATATTCAAGGCTGAGATCGATAGAACTGTGGACTCTAAGGGAATCGAGGGATATGGGGATCTGGCGGGAAAATGGAGTTGAGGTAGAAGATCAGCCCTGATCTTATTGAATGGCGGAGCAGGCTCGAGGGATCATATGGCCTACTTCTGCTCCTATTTCTTATGTTCTTACGTTCCCATATAAGGTTGCCACCTATTGTCAAATGGAGCGCAGTGTTTAAATAAAAACAGTGTGTAAATGTGCAAAACAGATCCACTTGTGCATACAGGAAAAGGCAATTCCACACATGCACGGGCTATTTAAAAACTCAGCTTTTACTGTCCAGTTGTCGATTATCAAAATTACTGAGCGGTCATCCTAAAACCAAAATATCTGGTTCAAAACTTGATATGTAGTTATTCCATCCCCATACCAATTCTTACTGTAATCATTCACATCAAAAAGAATTAAGAGCCTACACATGGTGTGAAGTGTACACAGCAAAACACAGTTAGAAAGAGAGCAAACAAATAATTTTAGATTTCAAAGACTGATATTTCCTTTTAAAATGGCTCCTATGGAAGCAATACAAAGTCAGGTTTTAAAGTTGAAGGCCCTTTTCGCGAGTTTTTTATTAGCAAGAAAGTCATAAAATTACATTCCGTGAAAAGCAAAATAAAGCAGATGCTGGAAATCTGAAATAAAAACAGAAAATGCTGGAAATACTCAGCTAGTCAGGCAGCATCTGTGGAGAAAGAAACGGAGTTAACGTTTCAGGTCAATGACCTTTCGTCAGAACTGGAAGAAGCGAAAGATTTAACAGTTTTTAAGCAAGTACAGAGCCAGGGAAAGGGGGATGGAAGGAGAGGGGAGGAAAAAATAAATGGGAAGGTCTCTGATAGGGTGGAGGGCAGGAGTGATTAAATGACAAAAGCAATGATGGTGCAAGACAAGGAGGGTGGTAATGGGACAAGAAACAAAAGATGGGTCCAGAGGAGCTGTAAATGGCAACATCAGAACCATTAGCAGCACCTGCTGTCTGAGGAAATGGGAGCAGTGGTTATGATCTGAAGTTATTGAAATCAACGTCGAGTCCAGAAGGTTGTAATGTGCCTAATCGAAAGATGAGGTGCAGTTCCTCGAGCTCTGTTGAGCTTCATTGGATCGGTGTAGGAGGCCGAGGACAGAGAGATCAGAGAGGGAGTGGGATGGAGAATTTAATGGCAAGCGACCGAAAGGTGAGGGAAATGCTTGTGGACTGAGTGGTGGTGTTCAGCAAAGCAATCACCCAATCTGCATTTGGTCTCCCCAATGTAGAGGAGACCGCATTGTGAGCAGCGAACACAGTATACTAAATTGAAAGTAGTACAAGAAAATCGCTGTTTCACCTGGAAGGAGTGTTTGGGCCCTGGACGGTGGGAAGGCGTTGCAACTTTTGCGCTCGCACGGGAGGGTGCCGTGGAAAGGAGAATGGGTGCTCGAAGAGTGGACCAGGGTGTCGGGGAGGGAATGGTCCCTTTGGAAAGGGAGGGGAAGACATGTTTGGTGGAGGCATTGTGCTGGAGGTTTCAGAAATGGCGGAGGGTGATACGTTGAATGTGGAGGCTGGTGGGATGGAAGGTGAGGACAAGAGGGACCCCATTGTGGTTCTGGGAGGGAGGGGAAGGGTGAGGGCAGAAGAGCGGGACACGGTCGAGGCCCTGTCAACTACAGTGGAGGGGAATCCTGGATTTAGGAAAAAGGAAGAAATTGTATTCTGTGTTAGAGAGGAACCTTTGTAAAGGAAGTGTGCTTACACTAAATCAGCACCATTAACGGCTGGCAAACAAGAAGGGAATCAGACTGCTTTGAAAAATAAAAACCAAATGCACATCTTTGTTTCTCAGTTGGAAGGTTGAGTCAGTAGGTCCATTAATCAAATCTTCTTGGCTTGCCTTAGTTTTGTAAACCTTTTAAAAATTATCTTTAAAGAAGGATTAAAGTGTTTTTCTTTTCCAAATCCTAATAATCTTTTGATCCAATATTCCTTACCCATGACAAGATCCCTGGCAGAAGCCAAAAGTAAAGGGCTTGTAAAACCCACTCCGTATAACTTGAATCTTGTTGTTGATGTATGTTTACTCCCATAATCCAACAGCCAGATCAGGCCACAGCACACACAGAAGTAGACAGGCCTACTGTAGGCTATAATGCGATTATGACCCTAAGGGAAAACAAAGATTCAATAAATATCATTTCACTTAAGGTTAAGGTTGCACTGCAGCACTGATCTGAGACTGATCTCCAGCTGCAGAATTCCAAAGTAAAGCCATCAAGACCCTTGCTCATATTGCCTGGCTGCAATCTCACATTGCCCAACAGAAAAGAGTGTATGAGGGCTTATATAAACAAGCAGAAACCCCAGAGCCGGCTAGTATATTTTCAGTGTTCTGAATGCATAGATCATCCATGTATTACCTGAGTTATGCTTCATACAGTGTCAAACTAAGCAATGTAAGAACATCTCCCCAAATAGGTTTCACAATGCTGCATTGGGGAGTCAGATCAGAACCCGACTCCTGAGTTACGTTGCTGCATTCGTGTTGATACACCGCAGAGACTGCTGTACACTGACACCAAAGTGACAGGATAACGCGCAAGATGGCGTAAGATTTTCTGATAAATGTAGTTACCCCAAACATAAACCGCCAACAATTACGAAAAATTGTGATCAAATGCATTCTGAAGGAGGAAAATAAATCACAAAGTATATGAGGAGGCAGATGAAAGGTGGATAAGCCAAAAGTTCTATTTTGATCCAACTTGTAAAATATCTGAGTAATTTTAAGAGGTGATTAATACTGATTTCAGCCCAATGATGGGAGAGGAGGGGAGAATTCCCAGCAAAATACAGAACACCAGGACATTGAAACTTCAGACATACAATGAATTCCTCCAGATATACTTTCACTTAATCCTGCCCACAGAGATCATAAAAAGAAATGTGGAATTTGTGACTAGACTCCCAGTTTGAGAAAATGGATGCAAGCTCTGGCTTTTTGTGCACTTAAAGCAATGACATGATTAAAAAGCTGCAGTGAGAGAAAGGCAGAAATATCTATTTAAAAAATTGCTCAGATTCAATTCAGCAAACTTTCCATTTTAATCCCTCAAAAACAGTGAATTTAAATCCTGACCTTTGCTGGAGCAACTGATCTCAGTGCATACAAATAATTTCATGAAAGTATGATGACATCATGTAGATTTAATTATATGACCACGCAAATGTCACTATGCTAATAAAGGTACTGTCAAATGGGATGTCATATATGTAATTCTAGGTTTCTATATTTAAAACAAGTTTAATGATTAACTATACCAGCAAGCCAAGGGTGATTACAGGATGTTTCTTAAGCCATCAATTGTCAACTAGTTAACCTTGTGCTCATCAAGTTGAGGGATATTGGTAGTGTGGAATGGAATCCTTTCCTATTTCAGATATCGTGTGTCAGCATCAAATTCTCCCAGGTCAGATTTAACACAGTTAGATGTAAAGTAAAACTGTTTAGCTTGTCCCAACCTCAGAAGCGCACTTTCCAGTGCATCATGTGACATTGTTCAAATTCCGTCATCAGAAATCTTCGGGCCTGTCTCCATGAGATTCCCTATTTAGCGCAAAGTGAGGGGCAGTTTTGTGTGGGGGTTCATTTCCACTAGAAATTGGAGATTGAGACTGACCAAGCTGAGGAGTTATAAACATTGAAGACTAGTCATGCCTAAACCAGTGGTTTCCAAGTTTTCCTGAATGAGGGACTCGCTAGAAATACTGACACACTCTTGAGGATCTCTGAAAATATAGATACACTGCCAGGGATTTCTGTCCTAATTTCTGAAAGACAATGTCAGCTACCCAACTGAAAACAGCCCCAACAGCAGGGAATACTTTAATAATATATAGCAATAGAAATAATGAGGTAAGTCAACAAATACAGAAAACAATGCTGAATACTGAACTCTTGAGACACTGTCGTTGTGTGTGGTATGACTAGTCCCAGACATGACAAAAATCTGATTACTTCACAGAGCCCCTATGGTATAGACTGTAATAAAATTCCTTAACAGCTTCTTATCCGAAATGCACTCACAACAGGTTTACTTCAGTACACATTTTTGTTCCACGGCCATTGATACGGTTGAGAACAATGTAACAATTTTTAAGAGTATTATTAACTTTCCACTAATTATACTTCATACACATGAAATAATTCACACAGATAGAAAGAACTTGCATTTATATAATGCCTTCCATATACTCAGGACATTCAAAAGCACTTTACAGTCAATGAAATACTTTTGATATGCAGTCATTGTTGTTACATCGGCAAACGCGGCAGCCAATTTGCACACAGCAAGGTCCCACAAACAGCAATGAGACAAATGACCAGTTAGTCAGTGGTGTTGTTGAGGGATAAATGTTGGCCAGAACATCAGGAGGACACCCCCACTCTTCTTTGAGTAGTGCCACGGGACCTTTTCTATTCATCTGGAAGGCAGTTTAATGTCATATGAAATAATGCACCTCTAATAATGCAGTACTCCCTCAGTAATGCACTGAAGTGTCAGGCAAGATTATATGCACAAATCCTAGAGTAAAACTTGAACCTTCTGAATTAGAGGCAAGTGTGTTATCACCGATAATACTGTTAATTTATGACAATTTTTAATTACAAAGCACTGAAGAGGTTTTAATTTAATTGATTTCAGCACCTAAGACTGAAGACTCTGGAAAATGAATTGTAGTTTTATTTGCACAACAACAATGGCAGCACTATTTGGGAGAAGTAGAAACTTCACATTCCATGGTTTCTGAACTCAGAAGTGTGAGATGTGAATTACTCAGCAATGCCTCATTAAGGTATTTTAAATGGTTGGTAGGGAGAGGAGATAGCGAAGGGCAGAAAGGGAGCACATCACAATATTTGCTTCGGAATCAAGTAGGACTACAGCGACAACAAACCAGTATAATTGAACCCAAGTTACTATCATTATTACAGAGCTAACAGGATTTTATTGGAATTAACTAACAGATAGAGGAATTGGGGTCGAACCTTCGATGTCCTGCTTTTATACAAAAATGAAAAGAAGTTAGGAATGCCAAACTAGTAGTTAGTGAACCAGTGATTTCAAAGAGAATCTCACTGTCATGAATCCTTTGGGAATCCAAATCATTATGCAACATTATGATTGATTTTTACATCTGCTTTTTTCCCATTTTTTAAGCAGATTCACTTAAAGGGAGAGAGCTGGAATACCAGAGCATCATTTTGGTCATGATATTTCCACGACAGGACAACACTTTCTGGGTCACTGTGTTCAGGTTTGACAAACAAAAAAGCGACCGTGTCTCTTTAAACAGTGATGCTGATGAAATTATTGCAGGTATAGCTTGGAGGAATCAGTGAGCCTGGTCGCAATGAGGGAGCTCAATTAACTTCGAGATACCGGAGTAGAGTTTCCCCCTTTGATGCAATCGGGGAATTGCGCCAAAAATGAGCTTGTAATTGCGCTGGTTAGGTTACACTTCAAGTTTCTGCTAAAATTTATTTGCATAATTAAAAACTTAAAATCTTCCATCAACCAATTGCAATCCGGCAGTGTGACAGAATGTAATCGTTTCTTTTTTTTTCTTTCAATTAAAAAGTATTGCTTGATGTATTGACGTGTTGTGCCCTGGTGCAGTTTTATTAACACAGCTGGAAATGGGTTGATCACCAAAAATAAGCATTTTTAATAAGGGTGTCCAGTCCTCTGCCTGTGAGTAACTGCATTTAAAATCACTGAAAATTACTTTAAAAAAACGATGCTGAACCATTTAATAGTTTCATTGGTGTACACTAATCAGTTTCTTAGTAAATTAAATATTTTTATATGAAAATATTTTTTTTTTAAAAAGGTGCCTACGAGTGCCAAGAGGCTAAGAAAATGATCACAATTTGAAGAGCCTTCCCAGTGCAATCAGCAGAATCTTGCAATTTCGACTTGGGGTCGAGGCCTGATCCAAGCTAATTGAATCTTGAACCAGCGTGAAAGATCGCGGAAAACACGAGTCTAAGTGGTTTTGGGCATATCTTGTGTTTTAAATTCCCCAATCTTTTGCGCTGGTTCTGGCAATTCTGCCCAGATGCACTGGAATCTGGGCTCAAAAATGGCAGAAAGCTCCCCATACCATCTTTAAACCGGTGTGCTTCAGCAATTGTATTGCTCCAACGGTGCGGATTAATTCTGTTCGACTCAGTAACCACCAGCCATGGAATCAGCAGGCCTTACACTAATAGTTTCAGAAAATTACTACAGATATAAAAATATAAATTCAAAAAATAAACTTAATTATGCACTAGTGAAATTATAAAAATCTTCAATCTGAAATAAAAACTGAAAATGCTGGAAATACAGAGCAGACCAGTCAGCATCTGTAAAAAGACAGGTTAACATTTCACCAGAACATTAACCTGTTTTTTTTTAAAATCATGCTGCTCTACTTGCAATGGACTTCTAGCATTTTTTGTGATTTGTTATTTAAGTTAATAATAGGTCTTCTTAATTATTTAATTTCTAACTGGGTTCACGATGGCGTGGTGCTCTCTTTGAAGTAACTTGATGCTCAAGGCTCCGTGTTCAGTGAAGGACCTAATAGTCGATAAAACAAATGAGCCAGTGGTTGGGTGTGGAGTATTTGTACGCGTGTTTGTTCACCTTACACAACCACTGATCAGCAAGCCAGTTCAAAGAAGTGAGAAGTGACTGTGAGCAGCTATGACTGAAAACTGCTCAGCCTTATGCTGAAGAGCAGAGCCATCAATACATCCAAAGGGGTTCAACATTTTAGCTGATTTTCTCATTCATAAAGCTGTTATAGCCATGAACAAGAATAAATCATTTACTATAGGGTACAGTGACCTATCATTATATTTTTCCCACCTAAAAGACAGCTATTGAAATGAAAGGTTTTTGATAACTGTAAGTGAAATGAAACGTATATTTGTCAAAGAGCAAACTATTTAAACTTACATGTCTTGGAGAGGAAGAATCAGGCTGTACACTCTATTAAAAGAAAATGCAGCCATTGTAATTCATTTGGTAATGTGTTGATATTTTGTCATGTAACATGAAATAACATTTAATGAGTACAAAACAACCCATACCTTCAGAAGTGAATACTGGCAGCTGGCAATAACCAGGCAAAACTGGAAGACCCAAATGTCTTTAAAGAACCCATCTATTAACAGAACAGATCCAAGGAAGGCAACAAGAATTGCCAAAACAATGGCCAAAACATTCTCCATAATTTCACGATTCCTAGGAGCAGATCAGAGACATATTATTGTTCCAGTATAGGATGGTAGGCAATTCCAAGTTGGACATGCAAAATATAACAGATACATTTCATCTGTCAATTTCACATAAACCTGCTTGCAACTTCAATAAATTAATTCATGTCAAGCATCTTTAACAGAAAGGGAGGATACACAAGTGCCATTCCACCTTAAGATTTAGTCTTGGTCTACAGGTTTACAGTTGTGAATGGAGCCAAGTTCCATTTTTATCCCAGAACTTTTACCTGTGTTTCTGGGGATCATGTTTCAGGATTCAATCCAATTTCCTGTGAAAGTTGCAAACCAGTCAGTCACTTTGATCCTTATTTGCCAAATAAAAAAAATCTTGGGTGCAATTGTTTATTGACCCTGTTGTTTTGCTGCAAAAACTCAGCAAAAATCACTGAATTTAAAATGTGTAGCCAGATACAACTTCTTTGACATGACAGATGAGAGCAGTGGATGGGATTTACATCAAACATTTTGGAATATTAATGATAGTCTTCCAAGGGTACCTTTCTTAAACTGCTGTCTGGAGGCAGGCAAGTAAACATGAGGTGTTTTTTCCCCTCAGGTAGCATTGGCAAAACCCCTGAAGACTAGATTACCTGCTTGCACTTGCAGCTGCGAAACACTGTACGATTCTAGGGGGCTGAGGAGCAAGGTACAAATAATTTTAAAATGGGAAGGAGAAACTAGCTAAAAGGCACTTTTGTAACATTGGTGCTGTTGACTCCAGACATGTGGGTCTCACAGTCGTTGGTACATTCCCTGCCTGAATTGTCGGATTTATCTGGTTTCTATAGCAGCTGTAAGCAAAAGCCAATATTTAAGTAAAAATGCCTTTGACTTAATAATCCCAATTAAGGCGTGAAGTGGTTTTGTTCCAAAGTATAATGGCTTTATTAAAAGATAGCAGATTATTAAGAGGTTAACATACGAGAATACTACACTAGATAGATAAATACAACCTGATCTAACTCGTTCACTCGCCAAAGCCTCGATGTACACCCCGATGACCTTGATAGTTAGACAGCCAGTCTGCCTCAAGAATTCTAACCAGTTATCGGAAAGCACCTTTCTTATGTATGTTTTAAACATAAAAGAGCTCTGTTTGAGTTTCCCTTCAATCATCCTCCCTGCTGTGCAGGGCTGCCACCTCCATACCCTCCCTTCGCATGTCACGATGATATGCGCGTGCCTTGGGACAGTGCAAAGCTCCCCATTCAGGAAGGATGTCTTTTTGGTGTCAGCAAAGAAGGTCGTTCACAGCTTTCGGCAGACTCAGGAGAAAATTAATGAAATAATAAGCGATACGTGACATCCAAGTTTCAGATCTTTAGGGGGATCACGTGCAGTATGAAAGGCGCATTTATGCTATCTCAGGTGCAAAAGGGATTGGAGGATGTAGAGAACAATCATAGCCCTTCTTTTATAACGGATGAACAGATAGATAAATGGACTGATAAAAGAGGAAACCACTGTAACATTAGGCGACTGGGTTCTGTATATACAGTGAAACACACCTGTGAAGAGTGGAGGAAAGGACAAGTTTTCGCTGTGACTATTGCCATCTCATGCCTGTCACCTGATCAGAAGCCCTTAGAGGTTTTCAAAGTGGAGTCTATAGGTGTCCTCGAAGGTGAAATACATAAGAAATTTGTTAATTATCCAAAGGTATTGGCGAAGAGTGGGGAAACCTGGGTAGCACCCAATTTATCTTGCTATACTCGGATCAAAGGCACGTGTCAGTGCAATGTTACCCAGAACAGTGCCCCAGCTTGTGGTTTCACCCTAGATGAGCACTCCCCCAATTGTACTGTTAGTATTCAAAAATGGAAATCAGGACGTGCAAGGCACGGATACATGGTCGTTACTGTGTGACGACATCGGACTTGGTTTACCAACATGGGAAGCAAGAGTGCCCTGTATTAACTCCATCGTTCTGCTTCACTCCTGAGTTACCTGCCAGAATTGCAAGTTCAGTTCTGATCCCAGTGAATGTTCATAATGCTACAGAAACTCAGGTGGAAGGTGGAAATCGGTTTAAAAGAGGAAGCCCAGAAGGCGATTGCACGGTTTGGACATCCGATTCCACCACTGTCACTGAGTCTTCAAATCATACTTGACCAGACGGTCACATCAGAGCATCACCTGATTGATCTACAACAACGAAATGCAGCCATAGAAAGTGATATAGGACAGCTAAGGGAACCTAAGTGGTGGAAAACAATATACAATGCAGGACAACATCCTTCGACTTGAATTCTCTCACAGGTTTGTTCAGCTTGTTTTAATTGTAGTTGCTATTATAATGCTTCGTGCAGTGGTCCTCATGTATAAAAAGCTGGACAAGCAAGTTGGGGTAGTGGCCTACCAAGCTGTGATCTAAAAGAGGACAAAGGTACGAGCCTAAAGGGATTTTTCTCTCCTAGGCTCAAAGGGGGGGAATGTAAGAAAAGCTTTAATCCAGCTTCCTTAATTATTATAAACTTGGTTTTAAGTCAAATGTATGTAGTCTAGCACTTTGCTGTGAACAAAGGGTTGTCTGATTTCAATCCTGACAGGCTTTCTGTAGCCTTGATCAAAAGGAAGGCCCTTTACATAATGGCACCTGGCAATGTCCTTAAGGCTTGTTTTCTCAGCAGGAAAGCAAGTCAAACAAGACGTTATCACCTTGGTGTGGAGATAAGGGTGCGCTAGACCCTTCTCAAAGCACTTATACACTGGTGCTTTCTTTGGTTATCAGTGTGAAAGGAAGTCATCCTTCTTGGATGGGGAGCTTTACACCGTCCCAAGGCATGAGCATATCATCGTGACATGCGAAGGGAGGGTAAGGAGGTGGCAGCCCCACACAGCAGAGAGGATGACTGATATGAAACTCATACAGAGCTCTTTTGTTTTTAAAACTTATATAAGAAAAGTGCTTTCCGATAACTGGTTAGAATTCCCGAGCAGACTGACTGTCTAACTATCAAGGTCATCAGGGTACACACCGAGGCTTTGGCGAACGACCAAATTGTATCAGGTTGTATTTGTCTATCTAATGTTGTACTCTTGTATGATAACCTCTTAATAACTTGTTACTTCTTAATAAAACCATGACACTTTGGAACAAAACCACTTTGCGCCTTAACTGGGATTATTAAGTCAAAGGCGTTTTTACTTACATATTGGCTTTTACTTACAGCAGCGGAGACCCTTTTTTTTAGGCTCTCCGGATCCGCTGTTGGAACGACCTCCTCCGTGGATCCAATCAGCCTGGAGGAGGCTGGCGGCAGAGTTCAAATATAAAAACGGAGAATTGCTCAAATGGAACACAGAATGCATCAAACCACATTGTAAAAGTGCCTAAAAACATCAACACATGTAACCATATCCAGGTGTTAATGGTTGCAAGTGTAGTGGACCTTTTTCCACCCTCCTGAGCAACAAAGCTTTTGTACAGCAACTGTGAATCACAGATGTATTCATAAAGAGGATGCATCACTTGCATTACTTTATGTCCACTGCATCACAAAAACATAAAGGACAAAAAAGACTGCCTTACCAATGGCTCCTTAAAATTAAACCATCAGACAACTATATACTTTTTATTCATGGATTTCAGTAAGATTTCTACTGACTGAAAGCAAAATATATCTTAGAAAGTGCATATGTACTATGCACAAAATGTGTAAAGATATTTAACTCAACTCACACAGAATGAAAAGACCATGACTGTAATAAATCATTACATATTGATTGATGTTACAGCAAAACGGGGCAGAGAACTGTCTCTTGTTTCTCCATTCCCCATGCCATCTCTGATATATGGAGAACTTAAAGTATCAAGTATGAAATAATTCCAGTTTTATGGTACAATAAACTGTTGCCTGCATTATTCTTATGAATTCCACAGATTTAATCATTCTACCTGTTGCACAACAAACTGCGTTGCTAGATTAAGGCATATAAAAAATTCATAATCATCACAATCATCTAGTTAATGAGCGGGCACTGATCCCTGGTAAAGTTATAGATTCTAAGGGCTCCACTGCAAATTGCACCAAACAATTCTGTAAGAGATAGTGCAGCCAATTATCTATTTATGGCGAAAGCCAGCCATTCAAACAACATTTGGCAGTGTGTCCTTCAACATGCACCAACTTGCTGATGTTGTCTTTATCCAGTAAGCAGACATTGTAAACAGAAGCACAGAGCTTTAAATTACTTTTGGATATGATTCCATTTGATCAGACTTGAAATTACACAGTGGGAATGCTCAACTCGTCAGTCTTTCCACCATTTATTTTAATTGGATTAAGGCCAATGTGTTTGAGAACAAGAGCTTCATGTGAGAAAAATTAAGAAAATAATAGAAACCAGATTTCGTAGGATATCCGTTCTTCATAGTTAATGTCTTGTGGCCTTCAGTTCTATAAATTTTGATTTTCATGAGGGTCTTACCGAAATCCAGGTTTGAACCTGCAGGTCACATTTCGGAATAGAAGGCGTTGAGCTATTAAAAGCAATTAGCTGCCATGCAGATCAGAAGGTTCCAGGTTCGATTCCCGGTTTGTTAAGAGTTAGCTAATATTAGGTTGGGCAGTGACTGGGGTACCCCAAATGGCCTTAGTGTGCCTGGGCTCAGGACACGAAAAAAAGTTAAGACAAACCTCTCATTCCTTATCACTATCCAAACATTCAGGGTAGAAAACGCCTGTGTATGGGATACCAGTTGAGAACAATATTGGACTCCGTTATGATGCTCTCCACAGTTGGATAACCTGTTGGTGCTCACTCTCCAAGCTTGCACATAAAGAACGGCCAATTGAGACACTGGCAACCAGAAGCTTGCCAGCACCCATGGAACTGTGCACCAGGAGAAGATGAAGAAAAGCACAGAAAATTGGAGGCGAAAAGAAAATCAGGTATTTGTCCCATATTTCATAACATGAATTTTAAATTCAGCTGTTGCAGTATGGTGGAGCACGCAAATTTGGTGTTATACTAAGCAAATCCACACCTATGTCACCTCAAGTAGTTATGACCTCTTACCTATCAAACAATGCTAATAGGGTTAGGCGGTCAAAGTTCACTCCTATCCATATCTTGGGAAGGATCCAGAACCTGTAGTAGTGCTTGATTTTCTGGGCCTCCTCTTGTGGCTGTATGTGATCTTGTAGATCAGGGCTGAGATCTGTGTCCTGCTGCTCCAGGAGATCTGGATCAATTGTCAACAACCTGTTCAGTCGAATCTGTGGAAGAGACAACTGTAACTGGGTTACGTCAGAGCTGTGCTTGAAACATTCTAGTTTGCAAAGTTGCACTGTGTCTTTGATTTAAAGAAAATCTGTATATTGATTTAATTATTAGCATTGTTCTTTTGAGCCAACAAACTGATTTGTTCCAGCAAAAGGATCTGTATGCCCAATGCAAAATATGCATATCTCCAAGACAAACTGGATGCTCATTAGCAGGGAGTTCTAAAAAATTAAAGGAATTCCTTTGAAAACAGTTTTTTGGATATTTGCCAATTACTACTCTTTATATTAAAAAAAACTTTTATTTTTAAATAAATTGTAAGTATGTCAACCTGTCGCGTAATAGCCGCCGTTTTGAATTTGGTAATGCAGAGTAGAATTACATCAGATCCATTGAGTGGGATAACTGTTAACTAGGATAGATAACTTTTGTGTTTACGGTAATCAGAAACTATAATTAAGTCAAAGAGTGTGTTTTATGTTCCAGTGGGGTTTACCGTCTTAACAATATGGCTTCTTCAAGCCATTATAACGGTAGAAGTGGAAAATCAGAATACAATGTGTATTTGAGATCTCCAACCCATGCCACATTGTTTCACTGATAATAGACTTAGTAATTGGATAGGCAAAGGTTACAGACGATCCAAATTTACTCACTGCCCTGCAGCATCTCTCTGGATCTGGTAATTAGAAAAACCACGAATGCTACAAAGCTGAAAATGTGTCTTATGAAGGGTCTGGCTCAAAACGTTAACGTGTTTTTCTTTCAGATGCTGACCAGACTGCTACGTATCCGCAACATTTTCAGTTTCTGTAGCACATCTGTAACCACACATTTCAAACAGAATCCAAAAAATAATGGTAGCCCCACTATAGGTTCTTCTTGCAGAAACAGCACTGTACCAAATACTTACTAGATCATGTGGATAAAATCTAACTGAGGTAGAGCTTGATAGATGGGAATCTGTGTCCCTGTAAGGGGTAAATAAAACTGCATTAGTTTCTGAAAAGTATAAATCTTACTTGTTTTGTGACTGGGTGAGGGAATATCATAAATGACATTTTGAAAAGGTCAGTGTCTAGCTGATTTTGAATTTTTATCTTTTTTATCTTGGGCAACACTATAAATAGCTTGTACATCTCAGAGTAAAAGAGGAAGATTTTAATCTTCAGAAGATGACATATTAACATTTTACATTTGAAATGCTAGATGGCCTGTCAGCTGTAAATAACACAGGCTAACCTTGAATTGAGGGACTGGAATGCATTCAGGGCAGTACTATTAGAAATATCGCTATTGCTCCGTCCCATATTCTTTCAAACAAATCCTGCCAGCCACGATTTCCAACCACATTCCACACTGATTTAAAAATACAATCAAGTGCAGCTAGCTTGTTGTCTTTGAGTGACTCTACCGACAGATCTTCAGTTCTGACAAGCATACCTGATGATGAACTGTCACCTCTCTTATGCATCTCCCCTGAAGGGAAAATTAGCTACCCGTCTGTTCTGTTATGCAGACTAGTTGAGAGTCGAAACACTGTAGTTGGAGGAATTCTGTGTCCCTCCTCAAAATTAGGAGCAATTATCAATTACAATAACAAATGATTTAAAAAGGACTGGAAAGCTTCCAGGTTCAATCGCTAGTCTGTGCTGAGTCAGTTGTTCTTACCCAGTGCAGTGACTGGAACACTGCAATTGACTTGAACCTTCCTGGAATAGGAAGGGAAAAATCATAGAATTACATGGAACCTACAGCACAGATACAGGCCATACGGCTCAACTGGTCTATGCCAGTGTTTATGCTCCACACAAGCCTCATCCACTCTACTCCATCTAACTAAATCAGCTGGAGTTTCTGTTCCTGATCACTATCCAGCAACTCCTCCTGACAAATGCGCAGGTGTCAATGTTGGGTGACAGACAGAGCTGGGCTTAGCTGTGATTCCACCTACGCATATGGTTAAATAACCTGCAGTCATTCATTCTCTAGAGTCTGAAGAGAGGCCATCTGTACAACGTACTAGGAGCTCACAGCCATACATGAAACTATATCCCAAGCATGAGTTACTAACTTGAGAAGAGAAGAGGCAATTACAAAAATGATAACTGGAAAAAAAGAGGTGGAAAGAACAGAGGCAGGTAAATGGAGTTGAGGTACAAATCAACCATGATCTAATAGAATAGCGGAACAGGCTTGAGGGCTAAATGGTTTACTGTTCTTATGTTCCTATAACTGAAATTTTCAAGACTGAGATTGACAGATATTTGTTAGGTAAGGATATCTGGCTAAGATGACAGATGTCCTCAAAAAATTCAACGAGATTAATCAGACATCACTAGCACAGTGGATTGGGAAGTGTCTATGGGTGTTATCCATTTGGACTTCCAGAAGGAATTTGATACGACTCCGCACAAAAGATTATTAGCCAAAATGAAAGTGCATTGAATTGGATGTAACCTTGTGAAATGGGTCAGTAACTGGTTGGAAGGTAGGAGAAAGAGAATAGGGATAAAGGGATGTGCCAAGTGGTGTTCCCCAGCGATCTGTACTGGGGTATCAGCTTTTCACCATATATATTAACAACCTGGATGAAGGAATAGAGAGTTGCTTATCCAAGTTTGCTGATGACACTAAGTTAGAAGGCACAATAAGTTGTGTGGATGGGTGGGAGGAGGTTACAAAGGGATATGGACAGACTAGTTGTGGAGCAGCAAAGGGATTTTGGCATCCATATATGCAAATCACTAGAAGCAAGTGCACAGGTACAAAAAGTAATCATTATGGCTAATGAAATGTTAGCTTTTAGCTAAAAGGGATTGGAATAAAAAAGTGAGGAAATGATGCTTCAGTTGTACAAAGCCTTAGTCAGACACCATCTGGAGTACTGCATACAATTTTGGACACTGTACCTCAGGAAAAATATATTGGCCTTGGTGGAGGTACAGCGCAGAATCACCAGAATGATACAAGGGCTTAAAGAGTTAAATTATGAGGACAAGTTGCATAAACTTGGTTTGTATTCCTCTGAGTTTACTAGGTTGAGGGGTAATCTAATTGAGATTTTTTTTTAAATGATTAAGGGATTCTATAGGGTAGATACAGAGAAACTATTTGCTCTGGTGGGGGGAATCCAGAACAAGGGGGTGTAATCTTAAAAGTTAGAGGTAGGCCATTTATGAGTAAAATCAGGAAATAATTTTTCACACAAAAGGTAATAAAAATCTGGAACACTCTACCCCAAAAGGCTGAGGTTGCTGGGTCAATTGAAATGATCAAGACTGAAATCAATAGATTTTTGTTAGGTATGGTTATCAAGAGATTATGGAGCAAAGGTGGGTAAATGGAATTAAGGTACAGATGATCCATGATCTAACTGGATAGGCTTGAAGGGCTGAATGGACTTCTCCTGTTCCAATGTTCCCACAACAGCAACCCATGGAAATTCACTGTTGGATTTCTCCTCCCAACTCCCTTTGAAAAATCTAGGCTGAGGTTTTCTAATTCAATGATCCGAAAATCACAGGCTAGAGTGTGGAATTTTGTTAATAATGGTCAGAAAATCAGAGGCTGGGCCCATGGAATTTCTCAATACGTGGTCTCGGCGTACTCCTACAGCACTGAAACAGAAAACCGCGATCCTAGTTTCCACTCAGTGCCTTTCCCTGATAGCATATCCAAGGTCAGGGATTCACTGTATTATGAAATCTCAGAAAGCAAATCCATGCCACAGGGTACGAGAGCTTCAATGTTTCTCATCCAAGCACAATTCCCCTTTCCATTCTGGAATGAGGATCCCAAATAACTTTAGATCTTGAAATCTAAGCACAAGCAAAATTAAGCTGCTCTAAAGTTACTTTGGTTAGCTGTAAACAACGGAGTAAACTTTACACTAATTCATTAACTTCCAACAAACAGCAGACATGAAAGGAAGAAATAAACCTAGAAATTACTAGTGCAACAAAAGCATATAAATTTTTTATGTGTTTGTGTGACCTCATTTCATCCACTGGTTTAACAGAGTTTAAAATAAATGAATTAATGCCTCCATTAAAACAAATGTAAGGAATCTTACAACACCAGGTTATAGTCCAACAAATTTATTTTAAAATCACAAGCTTTCGGAGATTATCCCCTTCGTCAGGTGAATGAGTGAAAAGGTTCTCAAATCGCATATCTTATACTAGACTGGGACAGCATCACACCAATCAAAAGGTGTCGTTGTTATTCAAACAGGCCAGTCACGGAGAAACGCACGTCCCAGTACACTGGATATATATTGTGTCAATTACACAGACAGACAGAAAGAAACCCAAATGGCAGAGAGAGAGAGAGAGAGAGAGAGGGAATATTAAAAACATAATTTTTTTTCCCTTTTTTGCTGGTGGGGCTACGTGTAGCGTGACATGAACCCAAGATCCCGGTTGAGGCCGTCCTCATGGGTGCGGAACTTGGCCATCAACTTCTGCTCGACGATTTTGCGTTGTCGTGTGTCTCGAAGGCCGCCTTGGAGAACGCTTACCCGAAGATCGGTGGCTGAATGTCCAAAGCCAACACACCCGGACGTCCTATCGTATCAGGCAACGGAACTCTGTGTGAGAACCTCTCTGGATACGTCGAGGGCATCCTGAAACCCATCGTACAGGGAACCCCCAGCTTCTGTCGCGACACTACAGACTTCCTACAAAAACTCAGCACCCACAGACCAGTTGAACCAGGAACACTTCTCACCACGATGGACATCTCGGCACTCTACACCAGTATCCCCCACGACGACGGCATCGCTGCAACAACCTCAGTACTCAACACCAACAACAGCCAATCTCCAGACACCATCCTACAACTCATCCGCTTCATCCTGGATCACAATGTCTTCACCTTCGATAACCAGTTCTTTACCCAAACACACGGAACAGTCATGGGGACCAAATTCGCACCCCAATACGCCAACATTTTCATGCACAAGTTCGAGCACGACTTCTTCACTGCACAGGACCTCCAACCAACGCTATACACCAGATACATCGACGACATTTTCTTCCTATGGACCCACGGCGAAGAATCACTGAAGAGACTACACGATAACATCAACAATCATAGAATCATAGAATCATAGAAGTTACAACATGGAAACAGGCCCTTCGGCCCAACATGTCCATGTCGCCCAGTTTATACCACTAAGCTAGTCCCAATTGCCTGCACTTGGCCCATATCCCTCGATACCCATCTTCCCCATGTAACTGTCCAAATGCTTTTTAAAAGACAAAATTGTACCCGCCTCTACTACTGCCTCTGGCAGCTCGTTCCAGACACTCACCACCCTTTGAGTGAAAAAATTGCCCCTCTGGATCCTTTTGTATCTCTCCCCTCTCACCTTAAATCTGTGCCCCCTCGTTATAGACTCCCCTACCTTTGGGAAAAGATTTTGACTATCGACCTTATCTATGCCCCTCATTATTTTATAGACTTCTATAAGATCACCCCTTAACCTCCTACTCTCCAGGGAATAAAGTCCCAGTCTGTCTAACCTCTCCCTGTAAGTCAAACCATCAAGTCCCGGTAGCATCCTAGTAAATCTTTTCTGCACTCTTTCTAGTTTAATAATATCCTTTCTATAATAGGGTGACCAGAACTGTACACAGTACTCCAAGTGTGGCCTCACCAATGCCCTGTACAACTTCAACAAGACATCCCAACTCCTGCATTCAATGTTCTGACCAATGAAACCAAGCATGCTGAATGCCTTCTTCACCACCCTATCCACCTGTGACTCCACTTTCAAGGAGCTATGAATCTGTACTCCTAGATCTCTTTGTTCTATAACTCTCCCCAACGCCCTACCATTAACGGAGTAGGTCCTGGCCCGATTCGATCTACCAAAATGCATCACCTCACATTTATCTAAATTAAACTCCATCTGCCATTCATCGGCCCACTGGCCCAATTTATCAAGATCCCGTTGCAATCCTAGATAACCTTCTTCACTGTCCACAATGCCACCAATCTTGGTGTCATCTGCAAACTTACTAACCATGCCTCCTAAATTCTCATCCAAATCATTAATATAAATAACAAATAACAGCGGACCCAGCACCGATCCCTGAGGCACACCGCTGGACACAGGCATCCAGTTTGAAAAACAACCCTCGACAACCACCCTCTGTCTTCTGTCGTCAAGCCAATTTTGTATCCAATTGGCTACCTCACCTTGGATCCCATGAGATTTAACCTTATGTAACAACCTACCATGCGGTACCTTGTCAAATGCTTTGCTGAAGTCCATGTAGACCACGTCTACTGCACAGCCCTCATCTATCTTCTTGGTTACCCCTTCAAAAAACTCAATCAAATTCGTGAGACATGATTTTCCTCTCACAAAACCATGCTGACTGTTCCTAATTAGTCCCTGCCTCTCCAAATGCCTGTAGATCCTGTCCCTCAGAATACCCTCTAACAACTTACCCACTACAGATGTCAGGCTCACTGGTCTGTAGTTCCCAGGCTTTTCCCTGCCGCCCTTCTTAAACAAAGGCACAACATTTGCTACCCTCCAATCTTCAGGCACCTCACCTGTAGCGGTGGATGATTCAAATATCTCTGCTAGGGGACCCGCAATTTCCTCCCTAACCTCCCATAACGTCCTGGGATACATTTCATCAGGTCCCGGAGATTTATCTACCTTGATGCGCGTTAAGACTTCCAGCACCTCCCTCTCTGTAATATGTACACTCCTCAAGACATCACTATTTATTTCCCCAAGTTCCCTAACATCCATGCCTTTCTCAACCGTAAATACCGATGTGAAATATTCATTCAGGATCTCACCCATCTCTTGTGGTTCCGCACTTAGATGACCTTGTTGATCCTTAAGAGGCCCTACTCTCTCCCTAGTTACCCTTTTGCCCTTTATGTATTTGTAGAAGCTCTTTGGATTCACCTTTGCCTGATCTGCCAAAGCAATCTCATATCCCCTTTTTGCCCTCCTGATTTCTCTCTTAACTCTACTCCGGCAATCTCTATACTCTTCAAGGGATCCACTTGATCCCAGCTGCCTATGCATGTCATATGCCTCCTTCTTATTTTTGACTAGTGCCTCAATCTCCCGAGTCATCCAAGGTTCCCTACTTCTACCAGCCTTGCCCTTCACTTTATAAGGAATGTGCTTACCCTGAACCCTTGTTAACACACTTTTGAAAGCCTCCCACTTACCAGACGTCCCTTTGCCTGCCAACAGACTCTCCCAATCAACTTCTGAAAGTTCCTGTCTAATACCATCAAAATTGGCCTTTCCCCAATTTAGAATTTTAACTTTTGGGCCAGACCTATCCTTCTCCATAGCTATCTTAAAACTAATGGAATTATGATCACTGGTCCCAAAGTGATCCCTCACTAACACTTCTGTCACCTGCCCTTCCTTATTTCCCAAGAGGAGGTCAAGTTTTGCCCCCTCTCTAGTCGGGCCATCCACATACTGAATGAGAAATTCCTCCTGAATACACTCAACAAATTTCTCTCCATCCAAGCCCCTAATGCTATGGCTGTCCCAGTCAATGTTGGGAAAGTTAAAGTCCCCTACTATTACCACCCTATTTTTCTTGCAGCTGTCTGTAATCTCCTTACATATTTGCTCCTCAATTTCCCGTTGACTATTTGGGGGTCTGTAGTACAATCCTATCAAAGTGATCTCTCCCTTCTTATTTTTCAGTTCTACCCATATGGACTCAGTGGGCGAACCCTCGGATATATCCCCTCTCACTACTGCCGTGATGTTCTCCCTAATCAAGAACGCAACTCCCCCTCCTCTCTTACCTCCTGCTCTATCTTTCCTATAGCATCTGTACCCTGGAACATTGAGCTATCCCACCATCCCACCATCAAACTCACCATGGACTACTCCTCAGAATCGGTTTCTTTCTTGGACACACAAATCTCCATCAAAGACGGGCACCTCAGCACCTCACTCTACCGCAAGCCCACGGACAACCTCACGATGCTCCACTTTTCCAGCTTCCACCCCAACCACGTCAAAGAGGCCATCCCCTATGGACAGGCCCTACGAATACACAGGATCTGCTCAGACGAGGAGGAACGCGATGGACACCTACAGACGCTGAAAGACGCCCTCGTAAGAACGGGATATGACGCTCGACTTGTCGATCGATAGTTCCGACGGGCCACAGCGAAGAATCGCATAGACCTCCTCAGAAGACAAACACGGGACGCAACCAACAGAGTACCCTTCGTCGTCCAGTACTTCCCCGGAGCGGAGAAACTACGCCATGTTCTCCGCAGCCTTCAACATGTCATCAATGACGACGAACACCTCGCTAAGGCCATCCCCACGCCTCCACTACTCGCCTTTAAACAGCCACCCAACCTCAAACAGACCATCGTTCGCAGCAAGTTACCCAGTTTTCAGGAGAACAGCGTCCACGACACCACACAACCCTGCCACGGCAACCTCTGCAAGACATGCCAGATCATCGACATGGATACCACCATCACACGAGAGGACACCACCCACCAGGTACATGGTTCATACTCCTGTGACTCGGCCAACGTTGTCTACCTCAAACGTTGCAGGAAAGGATGCCCCAGAGCATGGTACATTGGCGAGACCATGCAGACACTGCGACAACGGATGAACGGACACCGCGCAACAATCGCCAGACAGGAGGGTTCCCTCCCAGTCGGGGAACACTTTAGCAGTCAAGGACATTCAGCCACCGATCTTCGGGTAAGCGTTCTCCAAGGCGGCCTTCGAGACACACGACAACGCAAAATCGTCGAGCAGAAGTTGATAGCCAAGTTCCGCACCCATGAGGACGGCCTCAACCGGGATCTTGGGTTCATGTCACGCTACACGTAACCCCACCAGCAAAAAAGGGAAAAAAATTATGTTTTTAATATTCTCTCTCTCTGCCATTTGGGTTTCTTTCTGTCTGTCTGTGTAATTGACACAATGTATATCCAGTGTACTGGGACGTGCTGTTCTCCGTGACTGGCCTGTTTGAATAACAACGACACCTTTTGATTGGTGTGATGCTGTCCCAGTCTAGTATAAGATATGCGATTTGAGAACCTTTTCACTCATTCACCTGACGAAGGGGATAATCTCTGAAAGCTTGTGATTTTAAAATAAATTTGTTGGACTATAACCTGGTGTTGTAAGATTCCTTACATTTGTCCACCCCAGTCCATCACCGGCATCTCCACATCATGTCCATTAAAACAGCGGATGAAGTAATGCTGTGCAAGCACATTAGTGTTCATTGCTACTATTGCACAAAGTAATTTCTACACTACAGTGTGTAATGATACCGAAGAAATTAGCAGAGATCACAAAGCAATAATCTAGTCAAGGGATTCAGATAATACCACAACCTATGAGAGATCTGAACTATAAAAATAGATTACTAGCTTGAAATTACTCCTTGTTATGAAGAATGTATGCCAGATAAAACACAAAGCAATAACACTGAGCAACAACATAGGATAATTGAGACACCATGAAAGCAAAACTCAAGAGCCTTATTAATCACAGCCACGAGATGAATTGCTATGTTGGAACACACTCCAGAGCACGTTATTATGCATAATGAGTACAAACTTAACATTAGTGACTGTGCTTTATAGTTGTCCACTTTTTGCTGGCAATGGTGTCATATCTTAAATCAACGATTCCCACAACAAAATTACAACATTTCACAAGCGCTGATGTGAACAATACAGAATACCACAGAATGCACATATTGTTAATTTAATGGGGTGATTCAGAGGATAGGAAGTCTCAAAGTCAAACTCCACAAAAGTCACCAAGGTTTTCTCAGACCGACTGTATTCGAAGAAGATAGCAGCGGTGGGTCTTAGTAATGTGGGCAGGGGCAGGTGTGAAAGAATCTATGAGATGTTAACACAGTGTGTTCCAATTGGGATTCACTACTTTTCTTTCCCGCCCTAGTTACTTACCATATGTTGTTTGATGTCCTTCTTGCAGCAGTTTCAAAGTTCACGAGCGACATGTCACAGCCTCCTGTTTCATACAATTTGCCTGAAATAAATAGATTTTTTTTTAAAAGAAAGAAAAACAGATTGAGGAGATAAAATCTCAAAACACTCTTTAAAAAAAGTCATTTGAATAATTATGGTGCTGGGTCATAAATAAAGAGCAGAAAATAAGCTACTTCATTATCTCTGATCCCATCTCCAACAGGTTGTACAGATCTGTACCGACGTGGACAATATAACCCACAGAATAAAATATTACTCCACCAAATAACTTTCACAGGAGCTACTTTAAGAAGCTGTCCCCAGCTCTAAACAGTAACAATCCAATCCTCCTCCCTTGCAAAAAATGCATCCCATCTCCTTCATATAAATGCAAATCTTTCAAGGTTTTTAAATTGAGTGCTAGCCTTTGGCACAAAAGGTATGTCATAAGAAAAAGCCATTTTGGCCCAACAAGCCCAGTCATTCCACAGAGCACATGCAACCAATTTGATTTCCTAAGGGGCTACAAGGTTTCTCATTCTTTCCCTCCCCCGGAAAAGAACATCTAACTACATCCTAAACCAACTGCCTTCCTTTGCATGACGTTTCCACGGTCCCTTTATTAAAAATAGCTACCAGCTGGGTTGGCTCTCTCTATCAATAAATAAACTGCTCAACTTCATTAAGTATTAAAATCAAAGTCTGAAACAGAGCTACCGAAATATATGTGCCATTCATCTCCTTTCCCCTAGAACATACGAGGGACAAATTCAGTTAACCGCAGCTGCCTTAAATTGAAGAAGCAGTGCAAGATTTATTAAACGTAACATATTTAGTTTTGTAAAAAGACTCATTTTGTGAAAGCATTGTTCATTTAATTGGGCGGTTCAGTATTTCCAATGATCAGTATTTGCATTTTCCCTGGTCTAATTGTTACTGAGGTAACAGAGACCATCAACTCCAAACCCTATTCCTCGAGCATGCTGAAAGGCTTCAACGACAGCTGTTTTGTTTTTAAAAAATTCCTGCCACACTCAAATGAAGCAAAGAAAGATTTTGGAGTAGGAAAAAGTAGGTATAAAATATTTTTAAACGTCTCATGTATTTTTCCCCACTTTCCTTTTAATTGGGAACAGTTCCTTCCCACTCACTGTGCCATTGTTTACCTCAGCGGTAATCACTGCTTTTTTCTTAAGTTTAAATGCACATAATAGGGAAACAGTGGGTTAATCAGAGCATCATAGTGTCAATTAGTTTGAAGTCACCCAGTCCAAAATCAAACCAGTTAAAGCTTGCTGACCCAACCAATTGTAGTGTTAGGAGTGTGACCATTCCTTAGGTCAGTTTGCCTTCTGTTATGCATAAGTGGAATGTTGCTCTTAAACACTTTTGCGAATCACGTCATTGCTTTGGACATATCGAAAACTTCTGACAGGGTCTCGCACTGTGCACTTCTAAACAGTTACCAGCACATAATCTATCACCAAAGCTATGTTCATGGATATTCAGTTTCCTCTCAAATTACATTATCTGTGCTCCCTTGGGATGATTTACTAAATTAAAGGCACAATATAAATGCAAGTTGTTATTGTTGTAGTTGAACCTCACTCTCTAGCCCTTTTCATTAACTCAAGGGTTCACAAGTGCTTTGTCCTCTCTCCTACTCTGCTCCTTCTCCATAACAATTACCTCTTCTACTCATCATCCAACCTCTAATCATACAACCCTATCAACTTTTTTTTGGCTTATAATTACATTCTACATTCATCCATTCTTTTCATGGTACAAG
The DNA here is from genome assembly GCF_035084215.1 of Heptranchias perlo. Lineage (NCBI taxonomy): Eukaryota > Metazoa > Chordata > Chondrichthyes > Hexanchiformes > Hexanchidae > Heptranchias > Heptranchias perlo. The sequence continues at coordinate 17,732,389 of NC_090334.1, forward strand.
GATCTGAATCACCATATCTTGATCTTCTCCATGCACTTCAACAGTGCAATGAAAATCTTATGTTTTTCTAATTTTTCAAAGACACAATTTCTTCACGACTGTTGTAAATCTAACCATGATGTGGAGATGCCGGTGATGGACTGGGGTTGACAATTGTAAACAATTTTACAACACCAAGTTATAGTCCAGCAATTTTATTTTAAATTCACAAGCTTTCGGAGGCTACCTCCTTCGTCAGGTGAACGATGTGACCAACGGCATCTAAGGTGCATAGATTTATCAAAGGTGCATAGATTCTGTATGTAGTGAACTTTATGGCATGTTTTATGCTGGCATATGGGACAAGAACAGGCGCAAGCATCTTCCTATTCCCGCACAGATGCATTGGAACTTTTGTTGTAAGCATTGGTAGATTGTGATGTAACTACTGAGCTCATACTAGGAACCCCATAAATCTAACCAACTGCAGCTAGTAACTTTTGATGGCTTGACCGTTGGTCCTTACCATAGATCCATAGAAGTTTATAGCACAGAATACCATCTGACCCATTGTGTCTATGCTGGCTGTCAGCTATAACAAAACAAAACAAATCCCCATTACCCATTCTCTCTGTCTCACTATCTCTTTCGAGCTCAAGCTGACCTCCTAAATTTCCTCCAGTGCTTCCAATAAACTTGATTTGCTCTTTCCTGTTGAATATTTGTTCTTCTCTTAACAACTCTTAACCATGAAGTGTAACTCCCCTATTTTTTCAATACTACCATGTTCTTCATATGTTGTCAATATGCCATCCTACATGATCTCCCTACTCCCTGCATTCCAACTGTGTTGAAATCAAACTCATCATACATCTCTTACTCAAAATAATTCATTCACAGGATCTCAAAACTGTGAGATTCCTTATCCTCCTCAGCTTTTTCTTCCCCCTACAATCTTCAGACTTTTAAACCTGAATCAATACTTCCTGATTTACCTTGACTTTTCTTTCACTCTTTGCAGTCTAAGTACTGCACAATGGGTTCACCTAGACTTCTCAGTTTAAGAAAAAGCTGTTTGTGTCCAAGTGCATGCACATTCCTAGTATGAGCTCAGTAGTTACATCACAATCTACCAATGCTTACAACAAAAGTTCCAATGCATCTGTGCGGGAATAGGAAGATGCTTGCGCCTGTTCTTGTCCCATATGCCAGCATAAAACATGCCATAAAGTTCACTACAAACAGAATCTATGCACCTTTGATAATCTAGGTTATCACAGGATAATCCAGCTATCAGTCGGTCAGTTAGTCTCACATGGCTAGCAGGAAAACTGCAAGACGCTTTTTAAGGGATAACATTAGTGGACACAGAAAATATTGGACTAATCATAGGCAATCAACAGGGATTTGTAAAGATCAGGGCATGCATGACTAATTTAATCAAGTTTGAGAAAATTACTAAGTGGATCGACGAGGGGAATGAAGTAGATAAGATTTATCTGCACTTTCAAAAAGCATTTGATGAAATGTCACATAAGAGATTTGTAGTAAAGAAAAAGGCCACTGGTATAAAGATAAAACGCCAGTGTCAATAGAAAGATGATCTAAATGTAGATGGCAGCAAGTAAGAGTAAATTGACATTTCTCAGATTGGTGAGATGTAGTTGGTGGTGTGCCCAGGGATCTGTGTTCTCCATAAACATAAATGGTTTGGACATATGCTTAGAGGGAGTATCAAAATTTGCAGCTAATGCCAAATCAAAAGGCATGACAAACTATGAAGAAGAATACAGAAGACTGTGGGAAGACATAGGCCAGTTAGGGGAGTGGGCATATATATGGCAAATGTAGTTCAGTGAAATAAATGTGAAGTGGTGCATTTTGGGAAGAAGAACAGAGAATGGAAAAAATACTTTAAATGGTAAAATTCTCAATGCAGAAGAATAGAGAAATCTAGAAATGCAGATATACAGATCAATAAAAGCAGACTACTGGTGGAAAAGCAGTAAGAAGGGCATTGAATAGAAAAGCAAGGGGATGATGACGGTAAGAGCGCACTAATATAAGATAATTATAAAAAAAACTTGATGGGGAAGTTAGAAAAAATGTATTTACAGTGGGTGGTTAGGAAGTGGAATTCTCTAGCAGAAACAAAGCCCATAAATAAATTTTAAAAGGGAATTAAATAGTTGCTTTAAAAGACAATGTTGAAGGACACAGGAGCGATCAGGAGAAATGGAGTTAGATTAGATGGCTCGTGAAAAAAAACAGCAGCACAGACTTGATGTTTTTGTACAGTAACATTCTAGGATTTGGTTATGAAAGGTATAAGCACTGCGTCTTCTGTAATGGAGTTTGGCAGCCAACCCAATTACGCCAACAGGGGAGGTTTTAAAATAGTGAACTGTGATAGGCAGTGCAGGATTTAACAGTATTGGGCATTTATTTAATCTACAAAACTTATGAACAGATAGACTTGATGCCCAGTAAGTTACAATGAACGTTTCATGTTGAAATACTGGACAGAAGTTATTAAAACATAAGCCATAATTAAGTTCAGGTTGCCTATTACCAACAAGAAACATATGATTGTTGATAAGGAAATTGACTCTAGAGTTATGTAATGTACTGACTAATTCAGTTTTTAGTGCACAGCACAGCTTCTGATTTCTTGCACACATTTTAGGAATGGGGGCCAAAGCAATTGGGATTGCTCGCTCCCCCTCATATCAGTAGTCTTCAAGAGAATTCAGTTTTGACATACCATTTCTTGGACCTCAGAATTCTCTTTACATACAGGTTAACAGCATCACAGAGACAGCATAATTGGATGGGCATACTTTAAAAGGAGGGATTTAACCAATTCCTGGTAATAAATAACTTTTAAATAAACAAAGCAGTCAAACAGCCAGCTTATTCCTCTATTCCCTGTTGTGTATCGTGAATGTATTCGATACAGTCACCTGAACTACTTGTAGTGCACAACAGTGATCTTCCACCTGTACCAAAATGGTCATTTATTTTGGTTGAAGTGTAATTTTTAGCATATTACTGCAAGTTGATCAGAACCTTGATGTGTGCCATGATTTAGTTGCATATTGATTACATCTTTTAATTTTCTGGCTTTGCATTTCCATAAGTCAAGCAGCATTTTCCCCAAGTTTGTTCTATAAGAGCACTGAACTTAACCATGCTACATGTATGCTTTTCAATTAACAGTTTTACTTTCAAACATCAAGGCAAATAAGTAACTGTCAATGAAAGTGAATTTGGCAGTCAACAAAAAACATGAACACTGGTTTCTACACATCCAAGAAGCACCATTGTTAAAGGTGGGCTGAGTATCTCCAATATTGAAACAGAAACAAAGTGATTTGTGTCAATGCCAGTCCTTTAACACACATTTAAGGTATAGAAGATCTCAGAACTCTGAAAGAGGGCGAATGTCACAAACAAGTCAGCCTGATTCTGAAAATGCTTTGAACTGCTAAAACACTTTGAGGTGTTTATTTGCAGTATAGTATACATCTCTTTCTATAATGCCTTCCTCATAAATGGCAACATATAACACGACTAATTTGCCATGGAAATCTTTATGTGGATCATGTTTATCTAGGCTCTACCATAGACATAAAGTTAGTGTGCTTTTGTGAATGGTCAGTTCTGGCATACTGGAATACTTTTTAAAGGGGTTAGGAAGCACTGCTCAAATTAGAAGTATAACATTAGCAGCGAGTACTGAAAAAACTTTGCAATTTAAACACAAAAGGGGTTTCTGTTTAAGACATTTTATTTCCACCTCTAGTGTTGGGTATTCTAATTCCATTACTTTACATGAGTGTACAGTATTTACTAATTTCACAGTATTTTCCAAGGTTCATCTTGGATGCAGAAGTGTTACTGCATAGAGGCCAAAGACATTAACAGGTTGTTAATGGATTGTCAGGTTACATGGACTTTAATCCGAACGTCGAATGCTGCGTGCTTCAGGCAAATCACTCAAACGAGTTAAAGCCAAACACAACACTTTCCTGACATATTTTTATAATAATTAAAATCAACTAGTAATAAAATCAGAGCAAATCCCAACCAGTGTAGCCTAAACGCCGATCTTCGGGTCAGCGTTCTCCAAGGCGGCCTTCGAGACACACGACAACGCAAAATCGTCGAGCAGAAGTTGATAGCCAAGTTCCGCACCCATGAGGACGGCCTCAACCGGGATCTTGGGTTCATGTCACGCTACACGTAACCCCACCAGCAAAAAGGGGGAAAAAAAAGTTATGTGTTTTAATATTCTCTCTCTCTCTGCCATTTGGGTCTCTTTCTTTCTGTCTGTGTAATTGACACAATGTATATCCAGTGTACTGGGACGTGCTGTTCTCCGTGACTGGCCTGTTTGAACAACGACGACACCTTTTGATTGGTGTGATGCTGTCCCAGCCTAATATAAGATATGCAATTTGAGAACCTTTCACTCATTCACCTGACGAAGGGGATAATCTCCGAAAGCTTGTGATTTTAAAATAAAATTGTTGGACTATAACCTGGTTTTGTAAGATTCCTTACAGTTGTCCACCCCGTCCATCACCGGCATCTCCACATCATATTCAAAGCAGCAGATGACAAAATAATTTGTCGCACTGACAAGCAGATAGGAAATATAACTACCAAGGACACTGTACAAACTAAAATACCACATTAGTCATCTTATTTAGGACACAATGCAGACACCAAAAGTTTATAATGAACTCAGATCCATCAAGAGGATTTTAACAATCTCCATGTAAATACATACAACCGATTTATTCAGAAAATTGCAATCCAGTTCAGTTATTCTGCCGCTGGTGAAATGAAATAAATTATGTGGTTCAATTTCATCCTAAGGATTTATGGAAGACACATAAGGAAAATGGGACTGACACTTACTGATTTCACATTCCTATTTGAAAATCACACAATGTGATATGAGCAAACAGACCATCTAATTTGCTGAAGATCATCACTAGACATGTAGACAGCTGTCCGCTTCTTTCAAACTCACACTCCTCATGAACACAGCTTTAAGCCAAGAAACCGAAGAGCTGGGTAACCATGAATAACTTGCCAACAATCCTCCCAAGAAAAGGGCCTTATTTTGGGGGCAGAGGGCAAGAATAGAGGGCATTTATGTTGGGCTTCTCCCCCATGTGGTGGAACAATGCGTTGGGTGCATCACAAAGTGGACAGACATGGTGCGCACGAGCAATCCCCCCTGGGCCGAGTTCTTGCTGTGGTTTTGTGAGGAGGAACCATGCAGAAGCTAGGTGCTTCCGTTAGGGAAAAGAGAAGCAGAGAGGAAAGTCATATCTAGGGTTATCCCGGGGCTACTTTTACACAACTTCCAGTGGTTGGTTTTAGAGCAGCACTGGCACTAAGTCGGTCCCTCACCCTTTCGGCAGAGAATAAAGTGTAATGCAGTGAGACCCAGTAAATGAGAACGGGAGAAAGTGCAGGGGATTTTCTGACGTCTTTAGTCCCATATTTTGACCACTTGTAGTATCATAAATGGCTGCCAATGGACCAATGGCCAAGACAATATCCTTAGACATCTACCTGTACGAGTTTATTGGTGAGGCAATCCTAAATATGTTGGGATTTAATTCAACTTCTGCAGGGGCGCAAAACCGGTGGCAGTAGATGGGCATCCAATTTTACACCCCTCACAAATTTCCTTTCTATTGACGTCAATGGAAAGGAAAGTCGGGCGAGGAGTGTAATGGGTGACGATCTACTACTGCCCATTTTGTGCTCCCGCCGAAGTTGAATTTCACCCCCATTATATCGAAGGCTGTAGAATATAGAGGTCCACTCCATACATGCAGCTTTACAGCGAATGCTGTAATCAAGTCAGGAAGGACATGCTTTCATGTCTTGTAATACCACCTCATTGACACCCATTACATTATATTCCAAATGTAGGAACTTAGTAGGCGAGGGACAAACAAAAGACCTTTGTAAATAACGCAAAAATGAAACCAGTGCAGAGTGATTTGAAATGCTGGTGTATTTATAGCTCAAACTGGAGCCTGCATGAGTCACCCAGTTGAGGTGCGGATTTGTTTTTTTAAAAAAAAGTCTGGGTAGTTTCTTATTCCGAGCAACAGAACTGTAGACCCATGAAAAACTGGCTTGGAAAGAAAAATCGGATGAGGTATACAATGGGTGACTGATCGGTTATCACCCATTTTACACTATCAGCGAAAGTTAAAATTATCCGCCAATAAACGATTCTGCAGCCAGGATAAGAGTGGTAGATTGAACAACAACTTGCATTTATATAACTCCTTTAACGTGTAAAACATCCCAAGGCACTTCAAAGGAGCATTATCAAGCAAAATTTGACACTGAGCCACGTTAGGAGATATGAGGACATTGGTCAAAGAGGTAGGTTTTAAGGAGCCTCTTCCAGGAGGAATGAGAGGTAGAGAGGAGAGGTTTAGGGAGGGAATTCCAGATCTTAGGTGAAATAGGTGAAGGCTCGGCTGCCAATGGTGGACCGATGAAAATTACAGATGCATAAGAGGCCAGAATTGGAGGAGCGCAGAGATCTTGGAGGTTTGTAGGGCTGGAGGAGGTTGCAGAGATGGGGAGGGGCGAGGCCATGGAGGGATTTGAAAACAAGGACGATAATTTTAAAACTGAGATGTTGCTGGACCGGGAGCCAATGTAGGTCAGCGAGCACAAGGGTGATGGGTGAACGGGACTTGGTGAGAGTTAGGATATGGGCAGCAGAATTTTTGATGAGCTCAAGTTTACAGAGGGTGCAAAGTGGGAGACCAGCCAGGAGAGTAGTGGAACAGTCGAGTCTAGAGGTAACAAAGTCATGGATGAGGGTTTCAGCAGCAGATGAGCTGAAACAATAGCAAAGACGAGCGATGTTTATAGAAGTGGAAGTAGGTGGACTTGGTGATGGAGAGGATAAGGGGTCGGAAGTTCACAAATGGTTCATTAATGTCCTTTAGGGAAGGAAACCTGCCGTCCTTACCCAGTCTGGCCTATACGTGACTGCAGACCCACAGCAATGTGGTTGATTCTTAATCGCCCTCTGAAATGGCCGAGTAAGCCACTCAGTTGTGCAATCTCGCTACAAAAAATCATAATAAGAATAAAACCGGACGGACTACCCAGCACCGGACATGACAGAGGCAAACCAAGCCCAGTCGACCCTGCAAAGTCCTCCTCACTAACATCTGGGGACTTCTGCCAAAATTGGGAAAGCTGTCCGACATACTAGTCAAGCAACAGCCTGACATAACTATAGACACAGAATCATACCTTTCAGCCAACGTCCCAGACTCTTCCATCACCATCCCTGGGTATGTCCTGTCCCACCAGCAGGACAGACCCACCAGAGGTGGCGGTACTGTAATATACAGTCAGGAGGGAGTGGCCCTGGGAGTCCTCAACATTGACTCCGGACCCCATGAAATCTCATGGCATCAGGTCAAACATGGGCAAGGAAACTTTCTGCTGATTACCACCTTGTGCCCACCCTCAGTTGATGAATCAGTCCTCCATGTTGAGCACCTGATGAATCAGTCCTCCATGTTGAGCACCACTTGGAGGAAGCATTGAGGGTAGCAAGGGCACAGAACGTACTCTGGGTGGGGGACTTCAATGTCCATCACCAAGAGTAGCGCCGTAGTACCACTACTGACCGAGCTGGCTGAGTCCTGAAGGACATGGTTGCCAGACTGGGCCTGCGGCAGGTGGTGAGCGAACCAACACGAGGGAAAAACCTACTTGACCTCGTCCTCACCAATCGACCTGTCGCAGATGCATCTGTCCATGACAGTATTGGTAGGAGTGACCACCGCACAGTCCTTCTGGAGACGAAGTCCCGTCTTCACTGAGGACACCATCCAATGTGATGTGTGGCACTACCACCGTGCTAAATAGGATAGATTCAGACCAGATCTAGCAGCTCAAAACTGGGCATCCATGAGGCGCTGTGGGCTATCAGCAGCAGCAGAATTGTATTCAAGCACAATCTGTAACATCATGGCCCGACATATTCCTCACTCTACCATTACCAACAAACCAGGGGATCAACCCTGGTTCAATGAGGAGTGTAGAAGAGCATGCCAGGAGCAGCACCAGGTGTACCTAAAAATGAGGTGCCAACCTGGTGAAGTTACAACACATGACCACATGCATGCTAAACAGCGGAAGCAACGTGCTACAGACACAGCTAAGCGATTCCACAACCAATGGATCAGATCAAAGCTCTGCAGTCCTGCCACATCCAGTCGTGAATGGTGGTAAACAATTAAACAACTAACAGGAGGAGGAGGCTCTGTGAACATCCCCATCCTCGGTGGCAGAGTCCAGCACGTGAGTGCAAAAGACAAGGCTGAAGCGTTTGCAACCATCTTCAGCCAGAAGTGCCGAGTGGATGATCCAGCTTGGCCTCCTTCTGATATCCTCACCACCACAGAAGTCAGTCTTCAGCCAATTCGATTCACTCCACGTGATATCAAGAAACGGCGGAGTGCACTGGATACAACAAAGGCTATGGGTTCTGTCAACATTCCGACTGTAGACTTGTGCTCCAGAACTAGCCGCACCTCTAGCCAAACTGTTCCAGTACAGCTACAACACTGGCATCTTCCTGACAATGTGGAAAATTGCCCAGGTATGTCCTGTCCACAAATCCAATCCAGCCAATTACCGCCCCATCGATCTACTCTCAATCATCAGCAAAGTGATGGAAGGTGTCGTCGACAGTGCTCAGTTTAGGTTCTGCCAGGACCACTCGGCTCCAGACCTCATTACAGCCTTGGTCCAAACATGGACAAAAGAGCTGAATTCCAGTGGTGAGGTGAGAGTGACTGCCCTTGACATCAAGGCAGCATTTGACCGAGAGTGGCACCAAAGAGCCCTAGTAACATTGAAGTCAATGTGAATCAGGGGGAAAACTCTCTAGTGGCTGGAGTCATACCTAGCACAAAGGAAGATGATAGTGGTTATTGGAAGCCAATCATCTCAGCCCCAGGACATTGCTGCAGGAGTTCCTCAGGGCAGTGTCCTAGGCCCAACCATCTTCAGCTGCTTCATCAATTACCTTCCCTCCACCATAAGGTCAGAAAGGGGGATGGTCGCTGATGATTGCAGTGTTCAGTTCCATTCACAACCTCTCAGGTAATGAAGCAGTCCATGCCCGCATGCAGCAAAACATGGACAACATCCAGGCTTGGGCTGATAAGTGGCAAGTAACATTAGCGCCAGACAAGTGCCAGGCAATGACAAGAGAGAGTCTAACCACCTCCCCTTGACATTCAACAGCATTACGATCGCCGAATCCCCCACATCGACATCCTGGAGGTCAGCACTGACTAGAAACTTAACTGGACCAGCCACATAAATAATACGGCTACAAGAGCAGGTCAGAGGCTGGGTATTCTGCGGCGAGTGACTCATCTTCTGACTCCCCACAGCCTTTCCACCATCTACAAGGCACAAGTCAGGAGTGTGATGGAATAATCTCCACTTGCCTGGATGAGTGTAGCTCCAACACTCAAGAAGCTCGACACCATCCAGGACAAAGCAGCCCGCTTGATTGGTAATCCATTTATCACCCTAAACATTCACTCCCTTCCACCGGTGCACCGTGACTGCAGTGAGTACCATCTACAGGATGCACTGCAGCAACTCGCCAAGGCTTCTTCCACTGCACCTCCCAAACCAGTGACGTCTACCACCAAGAAGGACAAGGGCAGCAGGCACATGGGAACACCACCTGCACGTTTCCCTCCAAATCACACACCATCCTGACTTGGAAATATATCGCCGTTCCTTCATCGTCGCTGGGTCAAAATCCCGGAACTCCCTACCTAACAGCACTGTGGGAGAACCTTCACCACATGGACTGCAGCGGTTCAAGAAGGCGGCTCACCACCACCTTCTCAAGGGCAATTAGGGATGGGCAATAAATGCTGGCCTCGCCAGCGACGCCCACATCCCATGAACGAATAAAAAAAATTTATGTCTTCTACTGTGAAGACAGATACAAAATATTTGTTTAACGACTCTGCCATTTCCTTATTCCCCATTATAATTTCTCCTGTCTCTGCCTCGAAGGGACCCACGTTTACTTTCACTACTCCCTTCCTTTTTACATACTTGTAGAAGCTCTTACAATCTGTTTTTATATTTCTTGCTAGTTTACTCTCATATTCAATTGTCTCCCTCTCTATCACTTTCTTGGACATCCTTTGCTGATTTCTTAAAACCCTCGCAATCCTCAGGCTTACTATTCTTTTTGGCAACACTAAGCCTCTCCTTTTAATTTAATACTATCCTTAACTTCTTTAGTTAGCCACTTGTTTGGATCATTTATCCCGTGCAGTTTTTATTCCTCAAGGGAATGTATATTCGTTGAGAATTATGAATTATTTCTTTAAATGTTCACCATTGCTCATCTACAGTCATATCCTTTAACCTAATTTCCCAATCTACCATAGCCAACTCGTCCCTCATACCTACATAATTGGCTTTGTTTAAATTTAAGACCCTAGTTTCGGACTTAACTGCATCACTCTCAAACGCAATATGAAATTCTATCATTTTATGATCACTCCTCCCCAGAGAGTCCTTTACTATAAGATTACTAATTAACCCTGTCTCATTACACAATACTAGATCTAAAATAGCCTGTTCCCTAGTTGGTTCCTCCACATATTGTTCTAGAAAATTGTCTCAAATGCATTCCACGAACACGTCCTCCAAACTACTTTTGCCAATTTGGTTTGCCCAGTTTATATGAAGATTAAAGTTCCCCATGATTATTGCATTACCCTTGTTACATGCTCCTCTAATTTCCTGATTTATACTCTGCCCAACACTATAACTTCTGTTAGGGGGTCTATAAACTACTCCCACCAGTGTTTACTACTCCTTGTTATTTCTTAGCTCCACTCATACTGATTCTACATCCTAATTTTCTGAGCTAAGATCCTTTCTCACTGTTGCCTTTATCTCATCCTTTATTATCAGAGCTACCACCACCCCCCCACACCCCCTCCTTTTCCATTTTGTCAGTCTTTCCTGAAAGTCAAGTACCCTGGAATATTAAGTTCCCAACCTTGGTCACCCTGCAACCACATCTCAGTAATAGCTACTAGATCAAACCCATTTATCTCTATTTATGGCATCAATTCATCTCCTTCGCGCATTCAGATAACTTTAATTTTAACGTTTTACTATTTTTCCCTGATGTGACCTTAATCACTAACGCCCTATTATCTTCGTTAAACTCTCCGTCCCTGGATTGATAGATTTTTAAGACACAAAGGGAATCAAGGGATATGGGGTTGAGGCAGAAGATCAGCCATCATCTTATTGAATGGTGGAGCAGGCTCAAGGAGCTGTATGGCCTACTCCTGCTCCTATTTCTTATGCTCTTACGTACCACAACACCTTGGTCAACTTGCCCATCCTCCCTGCAGTCTTGGTTCTCATCCACACAGGTTGCAAAAATTAAACAACTAGGAACTTTGAGTATCTACTTCCTGCAAATGGGATTTTCAATTTTAATATTGCCACGCCATAGGTCCCTACCCCCATTCAATTCATGAGATAATTTTCAGAATTTAAATAACCTCTTCTCTATTTCCCCACAGTGCTCAACCTCACTAAAGTCACTAACACAACAAATGTACCTTATCTAATGACTGTATTTTGCTTATTAATCAATATCGTTTCAGTTATCAGTAAATTGATATACATTTACCTCAAAAACATTTCAAGCCCATCTACTCAGAGGAAAGTCAGGATGTTATTGTGTCAATTTCTGCTGTCCACAAAGATTTGTGATCTTCAGTCTCATTCAAACCAAAATAATCAGAACTTTTCAACACATTAAAAATTCAAGGTTTGCTTGCTTAGCACATGTTATGCTCTTGCAGTCCACAATAAGTGAATCATTATTTTATTCTTAAATTAATAGTTTATAATATAGCGATTTGGAATGGCCTGAATGCATAAATCACACATAGCAGTGATTCTGATAAAAGTCTCAAAACTCAAAAAGATGCACTACAGCTTAAAATAATGAAAGTTAATTTAAAACCTTATACTTCCATTCACTTGAACGCTCCCGGAGCTCTAGAATGTGCTGTCACTTCAGCTCTTAGTTCGGGGTTTAGTGCCTGATTCGCCACGGTGAATTAGAAAACCAGCAAAATTCGGAACAGGTTAGCAACAGTGAGATTAGCACGCTAAATAGCAAGATTTATGGTACATGTCACCAATCTTGACGTTGCAAGAAAATCTGAGCAATTATATCACGACCAGAGGAAATATTTTTAAGTTGTGGAAATGAATTGGGCTCTTAATTAAAACCCACTACCTCAAAAAAAATTCTGAAGATACTAATTAATTATAACAGCCAAATCTTTCTCTCCTTCCCTCCGCTATCAAAGAATATACAGCGTACAGCTGTGGTACATGACTTATCACAATTAAATCTGATCACAAAACCAAACGATGGAGCCACAAGATGGTTATGCTGGTCAGGTTCATAAATAATAGAAAGCCACACACCATAGCCGACTGCTGTGCTATGAAAAATCTCATCCAAGGAATGGGATTTGTATATCACTGTACCACAGGCCAGAACGAGGGCAAACAATTGAGTGATGAGCAGGCACAAGAAGAACATGACTGAGGCACACCTAGGTGACACCATACAAGATCAGGGAAAATAAATAAGGCTTTCATGTGCTGTCAGGCAAAGTGGCTACAATGGAAATGACACTCATCCAAAAAAAAAATGTTTTTTTTGTAGAAGTAACATTATTCCTTAAATTGTGAGTGCTGCTGGCATTTCCAGAGGAACCTCACTGGAAGCCAGTGAATCAAATTTATTGGTGTGAGAGTGGAGTTGCATAATTACTGGATCTTTGTCAATGTGCTGTTTGGAAATGTTACGGTCATCAAGGTATGGGATGGTAATGCTGGTATTGTCTCAAATCGATTTCTGATAAATTAAAATCTCCAATTACTATAATTAGTCCCTTACTAGTTACCTTCCTTATCTCATCCCACAGTTCCAGGTCAAGGCTTTCACCCTGGCCTGGGAGTCTATCGCATACCCCCAATAATAGGTTACCTCTGTTACCACTTATAAATTCTACCCAAAGTGATTCTGTGTCTGCACTTTCCTTTTTCATATCCGCTGTCATTTGTGCCTCAATACTGGAGTTTACATGTACTGCCACACCACTTCCTTTTCTTCTGATAAGGTACTTTGTAAACTATGTATCCCATTGATTGGAATCATTCCACCATGTCTCTGTGATGCTAATTAGTCCAATGGACCGCCTCTTGCAAGACCTTCCAGGTTACACATCTTATTTGTCACACTTCTTGCATTAATGCAAGTACAGCTCCAATGCTTTTCACCTTTCCCATATGCTTTATTAACATTTTTACTTTGTTTATCTCCCGCCATTGGATTGGATTTTTTAAGCTTTGATGTGTGCGTTCACCAGTACACCTTAAGGTTTGCTCTAATCGGTACTGGCATTCTCTTACATCTATTGCAACCACCCCCACTTGTAGTTTAAACACATCACCATTCTACTTATCCTGTCTGCCAACACCACTTATCCTCTCCCCCTTTTGTTTAGGTGGAGCCCAACCGGTCTGTATAGACTCCCCCTATTCCAAAAGGTGTCCCATTGTTTGAAGAACTGAAACCTTGATTCCCTACACCAAGTGAAACAGGGCGGAGCGCCCCAAAAATGGTGGACAATGACCTACCACCCCATTGTTGTCATCACTTTAGCCACAGCAATATCCCCCCGGGCCTACTGCAGGGTGACCAGAGTGGCCCCGAGTCAGGCAGTAAATTTTTGAACTGAACTGGGCGCTGTGCACACTCCAACCAGTATCAGCCGGCTCCTCTCTCTCCAGACATCAGGGTCCCCCTTCTCCTCATCTGGAGGCCAGCTGGGCCGCCCGATATTGTAAAGGTCCCAGAGCCGGCAGGCTGCCCTGGAGCGCACAATCACCGACCGCAGCCCGTTGTCTTGATGCTAATGAGGTTCCTCTCTCAAAATGGACTGTTCTCTCGCCAAGACTACTGATTGGCTGGCTGGCAGATTCCGTCAGCCAGACGCCCGAAGTCCACAGTGGGGACATCCCCCTGTAGTATCTAACAGCAAATGAGGTACTTCAACAATAAAATCAAAAGGTTTCAGTGTTCAACAAATTCACTAATCTTTGGTATGACAAGCAGTAAATGGAAGGCCATGCATCAGTGATCAATTTTTGTATACATAGGTCAACTGATAATGAAAGAAAAACATGCATTTATATAGCACCTTTCAGCACATCCCTAAGCGCTTTATAGCCAATGAAGCGCTTTTGAGTGTGGTCACTGTTGTAATGTAGGAAATGCTGCAGCCAATTTGCAAACAGCAAGATCCCACAAACAGCAATGCAATAATGACTCGTAATCTTTTTTTTTTAAAGTGATGTTGGTTAAGGGATAAATATTGGATGGGAAACCGGGGAGACATTGGAGTCATGAAGCTGAATTAGTACTTCATCTGTTATAAAGAAGGTCCTATTCAAGAATTAATTTTAAATGTGAATATCATCCCATAGCAACAGATTAATAAGATGCACCATAATTAGTCATTTGGAGCAGTGGGTTTCTTTTTGTTATTGCTAGTTGAAACAACCCTTCCAACCATAATTTTGTCTTGTGCACGAGATTCCAAGCAGCTCAGAAACATAGAAAAATAAACACAATTAATTTCTGAAGAGTAAAGATTCTATAGTTTAATTAGAAAAGATGATGCAGCTCATTGTCTTTGCACTAAATCTTTGATCTTACCATTCAAATCCCAACCATTCCCGGTCACCCTGGGGCATTTTCTTTGTTGTATTACTGAAACATTTTTCTTTTTTCTTTTACTTTCAGTCCTGCTGAATTGCATCAACTCCAAATGTACTCAGTGAAGAAAATGTGACAGATATCCAATGTAAATGATCCCAACAAAATCCGGACAAGACATGCAAAAATCAAAATATAGACTTATTCGGTCTGGAGGACATTGTATTCAATCTTCAATTATAGGCTTGAGCTGGTGAAATGTTCAAAAGCTGCATCGTCTTTTTTAAGCATGAAGAAGCTAAAAGTTGCAGCTTAAAGAGACAGTACCTCCTTAAAATATTTGGGTTGAATTTTGCACCCACAACTAAATTTGTCTATTGCATTAAACAAATTTATTAGTTTGGACAAACATTCTACATCTTAGAATCCTTTTAGTGGACTCATACATCTGATATTACTGCCAACTGCTTCTTCTGAAGTAGTTTGAGGTTTGGGAAAGAGTTTGCACATGTATATTAAGTAATGTTGCAGGTTTTAATTTCAATTTGAATTGGCCAATGTGATTCTCTAAAAGGAATACAATCTCTTTACTGATTTGCTTATAACAGGATTTAATACTAATAGTAATATAATACATAATTTGTGTAGTCTTCCAGGCTGCCTACCAAACTCATCCTGTAAACTGCAGCCACCAACAGCAGAGGCATTGTCATGTGATGCTTCCAGGTGGACACTTCCATTCCTGACCAGTAGGGAGGCGCTAGCGCTAAGTACAGCAGCTTGTGATGGGGGACGGGACTGTATTTTGATCTGGGAAGTAGATGGCTGACCCTGCTGACTATCTTGAAGGCTACAGTAAAAAGAGTGAATACGAAGACATCACATCAAAAGACGACAAAAGAAAACATTGATCTAATCACGTTGATTATGCACTGAGTAAAGTGGGACCACAAAAGCACACAAACAGCACAAGCTTGGATAGTTCATGCAGTTTTCCACTTGCAAAATTAAAGAAAACAACCCATCAAAAGAAACATAGAGAACGGTATCAATTAGGAAGCACAAGGCAGAGAATTTTTAAAGCAGCATTGGCTTTGAGACAATGGGCCAACATCCACTAAGTTTGCAGACATCACTTTCTAAGTTACATCCACAACAACCACAAATATATATAATCTTGCATTTTTCCCCCCAACATCTATAGTTGTTTTCCAGCTACAAGCTAAGATGTTTTGTGTATAACATCATAACACAAATTCTATGCACTGAACGGATGGTGGAACACAGAGGAGAACACAAAAGGGATATTGCATAGTGAAGTTTTCGGAGATGCCCTGGACTGGGTTAGACTTCAGTTTAAAAACCATGCCTTGTACATTAATGGATGGATCTTGTTGCTTATAGACTTTTTGAATCCTAATTACACCAACATATGAAATGTTGATTAATCAAAGGTACATGCAAAATCCATCAAAATTTGTATTTTATTTTTTAAAATCTAGTTTAAATTCTGTATGCAGCACACACACAAACAGACACTATGAACATGACATGAACTATTTTGTCTCCAAGCCTGAACTATAAAAGCTGAACAAAAAGGATTAATTTAGCTTTAATTCCAAATGGGGCCCATAACAACAGATTATACACTAGAGGAAACACAAAGCATAGGCCCCTTGACACTTCGTTACATATTGCAATGGACATGTGAGGCAAGATTTCTGATAATGTATCATACACTCCAAGGCTAGCAAGAGCTGGCTCCCTAAACTACCGAAACTTCAATGAAACTGGATTGCTTACTGAAAGGAAATATGCTTGTTGGTTATAAATAGATATTGATTCATGATTAATGCCATAGTGCTTCTTTGTAAAGTTACCTTGTTGCATTTATAGTAAGACAGACATGATTTGGAGAGATATGCATGCAATATCAATCAGGTATAGCAGGCTTCTGATACATATTGTACGAGCACACAGGAGACAAGTCTAATATTGTCCATTTGCATCTTGATCAGATTTCCCCACACTTACTAAATGTTAACTGGGTTTTCTCCATTCTTCGACTTGGAGGCTTTCATTTCCAACAAAGTAATATGTATAGGTGTGAGCTGATTTATGGTTTATTATGGAGCTTCAGTTAAAAAAAAAAAAAATTTTTTTGGCCTCTCCTGGAGATTTTATGATGGAGGAGGTGGGGTCAGTTGGAGCTAATATTGCATGTAGGTTACACCATGTCAAGATAGGACAGGTTTGATGGACAAACTGGTCTTTTCCTGTTCTTTTTTGAATGTATATTTTGTTTTATTAAAGCTTTGTCTATCTAGATTGTTATTTGTACCTGAAATTAAAACTTGTCAATTAAAATAATCCAAATATTTTTCAGATGGTCATCACTAGGTCAAATGATTTGTTGCAATAAGTGATTTATTATCTCTCAGATCCACTCAGAAACCACTATTTCCACTGTCTCCAGGACTTTTAGTGTAAAATTCTGGTATTCAGGCGGCAAATCATGCTACGTGCAGTCAGTGTAGAAATTTGCAGGATATTGTGCCGCACCAATTCACTAATCCTCCAAATTGTTCAATTAAAATGGCTCGAGAATTACATTTCAGTATAATTCCCTATATAAACATTTGTTAAAATTACTTTCCTATGAAGAACGCTTTTTTAAAAAAGATCAGTTGACTTCAGTTTATTCAAATTCTGGCTCAGATTGTCCAAAACAAATAGTAACATTTTTTTCTTCAGAAAAGTGTTTCATCGAAGGGAACTTTCTTTTGTTCAAGTCCTTCCCTCCCCCACCCCCAAACTTCCATTTTAAATACTGAATGTATTTAGTGTGGCTAAATTAAACTGATCTGATAACATGGAGAAATTGTAAGAATATGAATAGGCACGGTGATGTAACAAAGGCTATAAAAAGAAAAACTAGATCCATAGTGAATTCCATTGTACTGTACAAAGTTTTCAGTTAACAAGGAAGTTGGGAGCAAGAAGACACTCAGTCCATCAAGCCTGTTCCATCTGATTATTGCATTATGGATCCCCTTGCGCAGCAGCCCCCACCACACCTCCTTCCCCATTGTGGCGTGTCTATTTTAAGGAAAACTAAGTGCTATCCTTTGCCTTCCCTAAAAAATAAAATCAAGCTGTTAATATCTCTCTAAACCTCTATTTTCCCTCTCAACAGATAACGATCCAGCTCCCTTATAAAGAAGTCAATTAAATCCTGAGTCTGGGAGTCTGTTGCACATATCCAATCTAATCTCTAACCTCGCTCGGGGCTTTTAAATTTTGCACTTGTATTCTCTAGTCCTATGTCATGCCTCCTCACCAATTTTCTGAATTCCAGCAAAAGTTAGTTTTGTTCAATGAAACCTCTTCAAGACCGCCATTAAATTGTAAAATTAAAGCTACAAAATGAATATATTGCATAACAATGTGCAAAACTATTTCAAATGCACAAATCCGTAATTCAATAATTCTGTTTTATACAAATGTAATTTTTGTCCGAGAGTTAACTGATAAAATTTAGTCCTCCATTGATCCAGCTTCAAGATTGTAATTGTTACTCTGCCCACATCAAAAAAAAATCAGTCTCTTCTTTTAATTTGGTTGTAACATCTAAAATGTGCAAGTTAAACAAAAAAAATGGCTCTGAGGTGACAGATATAGTATGTTCCTGTGCCAGGTGGTATGTTGAGCGTGGTAGGCAATGGGTTTATAACCGTGACTCTACCAATAGCAAATTCGCAGTCTTAGCTAGGCTATTTGGGGAGAGGGAGCAGGGGAGATAAAAGCACATGCAGCCCAGGTGCTTCAATTTCTCACTTGTCCAACTTTTAGATGCCAGTTACAGGGATAGCGGAGGCCTAAGAGGATGCACTTCCCAGCTGAGAACAGTGTATGGTGTAAAGAGTGAATGGGATGGGGGAGAATTGTGTAGGATGATAAGCAAACAGCTGGGTCATGTAGGTCAATCTGAAATGCGATGCATTATATATTAACCCTTGCCGCAGGTCATTGACTGGTAAATCATTTATCAGGACCCACTTGGTGATCATGGTGACGTCATGCCTTGCCTAAGTTACTAATAGCAAATATTTACAATTCTGAGAAGCAGTGGATAGATCCCTTATTAAACACTAATGTTTAAAGGCTTATAATCCTGAAAACACACCTTCTATTTTGTCAAATTTATGCTGCTCCCCTTTGGCAAAATGGACCGTTCCACCGATCTCATCTTGGGTTGAATCCCAGCCATGCTCCTGTTCCAACTCACGATCTCTTCCAGTGGAACAATTCATACAAAAAACAGGGAAGCAACATCATTTTGGCAACAAAATTTTAAAGGTGTAGTCAAGATTCTGAACTGATCAAAATTGAGTTCTGATTAAAAACTCATTAGTCGTCAGAATTTATCAAGTGTGTGGGCAGACTTCGGGATTTATTTTAAGAGTTTGAACTCAAGTACAATATACTGCATTCCTGAAGATGGGCAGAAAAAAGGTAATGGTTTGCAGATTTTAGTCAACTATGAATTGAAAAACAACGTTAACAATGCCTAACTTGTAGTAAAAGAACAAAGGATTTTATTTCCAATTCATTAGACTAGTGTCACAACAAACACTAGATAGTAGTTAGGGAAATTTTTAAAATGGAGAAGCTTAATCTTGGTCCAAGGCTTGCAACATCAAAACTTTATGCACAAAGCAGAGGATAACATGCACTTTCATCAAGCCAACATGCTCATGAAGTCATGCAGCAACAGCCTAAAGGCACAGAACATGCTTTAGTTTTTAAAAACAGCTGAGGAAATAGAGGAATGCAAGAGATATTTGTGGCATGCATTTGGCATGGTCATTTCATGTCATACCTGAGAGGTGATCCAATGAGCGAGGCTGGAGGGGTGGGGTTACTCCCCGCATTGTGCCGCCGCCGTACGGCTTGGCGCCTGAACGTACTGCGTTCACGACGAAAAGTAACCGTCTCATCAGTGGCTTGGGCTGGCACAGCAAGACAGGTGTAAGCAAGACAGGCATTAA